>NC_079198.1:39741450-40060200 GCF_029499605.1 Hyla sarda
GAAGGCAAAGAACTGGCTGCACCTCAGAGTGCTCTGCAGGACTGGAAAGCCATCACTGCTGAACCAAGTCACCAAGACTCCCACTGATGGACCCTGAGACAGCATGAGCGGAAAAAAAAGCTGAAAATAAACATTTGTTTTATAGGGAAAAAGCTCTTGGGGGTGCAGGAAGCTGGGGAAATTGCTGTGCATGGTAAGCTGTCGCCCTGGGGTGGAGAAGAAGGGGGATGTGTGGATGCATTCTCCCTTGTCCCACTAGTTAGCTAAGGCTGCCTAAAAGGACCTTGCACATGCAAAGAAAAATTTGCTATTCTACATTGTTGTTACATGTCCCTGGAAGAGCATAAGAGGGTGGAGAGTGTCTCTAAGTTGCTCCTGCTTTAGATACGTGGATTTGATGCTTATCCGGTGGATTATGGCTCCAGATCGGAAAGGATCCTGCTGTTGTCGCTGCTTGTGGTGGCCGCTAACAATCAGCTTCATCATAGCTTCAGTCTTCCAAGGTGAGACAAACTTTGATTTACTGTATAGGTCTAATCTCCTAATGAAGTCTGTCATGGGCTTCAGGGAAATGGGACGCTGTATTGGAATGGATCAAGGTGACACCATTCGTCATATGTAAAAGAAGTAAAAGAAACAAAGAATGAATGGTAGACAATAGTCTGTGGGTACTGGAGCAGACTCCTGTGCCATACAAAGGAGGAAAAAGAGTCTAGGTTGACTCTTGGGATGTGAGTCATGCAGATAGAGAAGCCTGTGAGTCTGCAACTACAGCCGTAAATAATATGGTTATGTTTATAATATTGTGTCCCATAAGAATACACAGCAAAACATCATAAAAGTCAATGTATTTTCTTTGCTGTAATTTGCTGCAATCTATCTGTCATTTAGCATGACAATTTATAATGTGACGAGAGGATAAGATTATCATGTGCCATCAGCAGCCTAAAAGGGAATGACAATATAAGACAATAGCTCAATTTTATTATTCAGATAGATGTCATTGAATTTCAGCCTGCAAGATGTGAAGTAGAATTGCAGATTGGTTTCAGACCTTATGATGGAGGTGGCTTTGACATCTCAAGGGGTTTGTAGTCACACTTGCTGGTGATTTCATTCCTGATGTCTGTTTTAGTGGGCAACAGGTTGCCTGGTGCAGAACGACAGAAGTACACTTTCACCTTCATGTAATACCTCAACTTGAACATCATATTATAATAAGAACATATGTTATAATATGATGCTTGTAAGAGAGCAATACAATGAAGATGAAGTAACTTTCCGAAAACATTTTCTCCAAATATTGCAGAGTGCCTAGTACTTCCTCAGTGCCCCTGGGTAACTCAGAAAAGCAGGATTTGTGTAGTTCTGTGGACTTGAAAAAAAACTGGAGGCAAAATTTAAGCTCCTTGTGATCTGACCCCTATTGGGGGGAGGGAGGGTACAATAGACATCTATGCCAGCCAATATGGAGAATCCCAGCCCTCCTCCACCACAATAACATCAACATAGGGGAAGTGCTGCCGAGGGGTTCGCTACTCTTTGGCATGGGGCAGGAGATAGAATTAATGTTAGCTGGGCAATCATGCAGAAGATAGAATTCACATACAGAAATGGATTGCGCAGCTTGGGACTCGTACAGCAGCCCCACAGCTGTCTGATCTACATCCTCTCTGCAAACTAGTTCCGCCCTGTAAAGTTTGGGACTTGAGACAAGAGAATTTTACAAAATTATTTCCTCTATTAACTCCAGGAGGCAAACTGTCTCAATTCACTGCAGATCTCAAACCTGTAAATCAGTCCCATATCTCTTATACCACTATAACAGGCATTTTTTGGCCAATATTTTTCAAGCCAAAACTAGGAATGGGTCCAAAACACAGCAAATCTTTCCTACATTACTCTAAATTTGACCAAAATGCTGATGTGGGAAAGCAGTTTTATTGTAATAAGAGTAAATATGTGAAGATGTGACAATGTCCGGTTGTAGGACAGCTTATAGGCTATTGCCCATTTATATAAAACCAGCATATACCACCTGATACAAACCAATGCATAGGTATAAATTAGAGGCTCCCTAAGATGTGCAAACTTGACTGTGCCTTTAGAACACTATAGGGACAATTACCTTGACACCCCAAACCTGATTGCTTTTCTTTAGACTTTTCTGAAAAAGTAGGTGGGGAAGAGACTCCTGTTGTGTCTGTGTTGTCAGTGTCAGTGTGTGTCAAAGAGTTTAGTCGATCTGTCATCACCCTACCGTCCATTAATGATGATTTTTTATTTTTCCTGTCCCACAATCTATAAATGAAATAGATTGACGTAAACTGACTGATCACAGATAACAATCCATTGTTTGGTATTTCTACCTGAAAGATAGGAAGTAGAATTGCAGAAACGGCGATGGCCCAAGCAGCTGATAATTACAGATGGGACTGCAGAATCCAAACTGATAGAAATATCCATTCTTGTTTTCCTTAAAATCTGCTAGTAAACAAATGACGCAATTCAATAATCTGCAAACACTAATGTAAATGTAGCAGCAGAACACCAGATAAGCCACAGGGAAGCAGCACCTATAGCACTGAGAAATAATGAGTAGTTTACATTGTACTTTTCTGGGCTGTGTAAAGAACTGGTACTAGAGAGTACGCCAATGTCTTCATATGAATGGTGACATTTTTAACATGGAATTCATCAGTACTCGGTATCGGTCCTATTTTCGGTTCACACAGGCCATAGAAAAGGGGTTGGAATTAAAGCTGTCAAATTCAGAAGGGTTCTTCCAGAAATGACTGTGAGTAAAGTGACGTTGACTCAGGATGTAAAGTGTCCTAATGCAATAATATGACTATTTAAACGCCATAGTCGTGAAGAATTCTCTGCCACCCAATTCACATTTGCTGGATCTTTTACTCATCATAGATTAGTGCTGCTGAATCATGAACAGACACAACGCCTCCGTGATGACCAATTCTCTGCACATTATTCCTACTTTACTATTTGCCCTAAGAGCCTTCCTGCCCCATAGTAAAGAATCTTACAACAACAAGACACATCAGGAAGAAAGTTTGCTTCCTAACTTGCTAGAAATGTGTGTTATGGTAAGAAAAGAGTTAAATGTCATATTCTCAATCAATAGAGTTATTTCAGATGGCTCTTATCATAAGCATAAATCCTGTTAATGAAATCTTCTTCACTGATTAGCCAAGTATATTGGCCAGTGATCCGGCGCCTGTATGTTCATTCGCCTCTACAGGTGGTAGGGGATAGGCGCAATCACATAATTATTGCATGCTTCGGGCATTATTAGACAGCACAGCAGGACACAAAGGTCAGCAAAGCTTTGGGACATTTATCAGGCCGTATGGTATAAAGCATCAGTGCAATAACCATAGTGACCTCTAGGGGACATAAACAAAGCATGCACAACTGTGCATTTAATCTATGTTTTTTTGCTGTGATATTTATGGAAATGATGCAATAAACTTTTTACAGATGTAGCACGACTAAAAGTGTCATTTAACTCATTTAAGGATGCATTGTCTTTGTGCTTTACTAATACAGTGGTCCCTCAACATATGATGGTAATCCGTTCTAAATTGACCATCGTTTGTTGAAACCATCGTAGGTTGATGGATCCGTGCAATGTAAAGTATAGGACAGTGGTCTCCAACCTGCAGACCTCCAGATGTTGCAAAACTACAACTCCCAGCATGCCCGGACAGCCAACGGCTGTCCGGGCATGCTGGGAGTTGTAGTTTTGCAACATCTAGAGGTCCGCAGATTGAAGACCACTGGTAGAGGAAGTTGTACTCACCTGTCCCTGCTGCTCCGGACCGTCACCGCTGTCCTGGATGTCGCCCTCCATCACTGTCGCCGCGTCCCCGGGGTGTCCCCAACGCTCCATCAAGGCCTCTGCTTCGCCGGCATCTTCGCTCTCCGTTGCCGCCATGACATCCTATTGGATGACGGGACGGCATGCGCAGCGACGTGATGATGACGATGGAGGGCGCCGACGATGCAGAGGATCCCGAAGAGGACGCGCCGGAGCCCCGAGGACAGGAAAGTGATTGTCAGCGGACCACACGGGGCACCGTAAACGGCTATCCGGCAGTGGCTGAAGCAGTCTGCGCTGCCGGATAGCCTTTTATGCGATGGCCCTGACATACAAAAGCATCATATGTTGATGCTGCCTTCAACATGCAATGGCCTCTCAGAGATCATCGTATGTTGAAATGATCGTATGTCAGGGCCATCGTAGGTCGGGGGGTCACTGTATATTTAATGATTTGTGCCAGATAACAAGCTTGGCTCTGCTACATCCTCTGACTCCTATTTGTTTGTGTGTATACAGTGATAAAACCCTATATCTGTTGGCTGCGTGCAGGCATATATTTGAAAAGCACTGCATAATCATATAAAATGTATGTGCAGCTTGGACAAGGCCACATGTGTTACTGGGATGATTGGGGCCGGGATATATAGCCACCTCTGCAGTTGTCATGACAGACTCCTCCAATTAGTAATGGTTGGTAAACTCCCTCATTTTATTCCCTTGACAAGCCCAACATCACATCTCTCTCATCCTCTCTTCCTGGCAGAAGAAACGGATGCTCTGTATCTCTACTGCAGTTCTCTGCTGCGACCCAGTGTCTAGGCTGAGGCGTGAAACATAAAAGAAAGCTTCATATATTCTGCACTAAGAGTCACATCTTTGTAATAAAAAAAAAGTTAAGGCAATTAATGGGCATGGTGCCCAGCAGTCTCTGTGATTTTGTTGGCTGATTGTTTTATATGCTGTTTTTAACTATGGAGCCCGACCTGCCCTGACTTCACTGGTAGTTGAACATTAGGCATTGTTGCATTTTTTTCCCTAAGGCCAGCTTCACCCACTGCATATTGTGGCATTTTTGTCTGCTTTTATTTGATGTACCATGCTAGTTAATCGATATTATTGAAATGACAAACAGTAGGTGCCAGATTGATGAAGTCTGTAATGCCAAGAAAGAAATGGCCGTGGCAGAAGGAATAAGCTTCTGCAGTTTTTTTTCAATGTCTAATGCTGCCCATACATCCTGGAGCGATCGTCCAACAGCTATCTCTCTTGTTCACCCCAAACCCAAACACACAATATTACATAGTAACACAATTTATTAGGTAAAAAAAAAAAACAAGAGTCCAATAAAGGGGTACTCCGGTGCTAAGACATCTTATCCCCTATTCAAAGGATAGGGGATAAGATGCCTGATCGCGGGGGTCCCGACCCCCGTGATCTTGCTTGCGGCACCCCGTTACAATCAGTCTCCAGAGCGTGTTCACTCCGGGTCTTATTACTGGCAATCACGGGAGCCAGAGCATTGTGGCATCACGGCTCCGCCCCATGTAACGTCACGCTCCGCCCCCTCAATGCAAGCCTATGGGAGGGGGCATGACAACGTGCTCAGGGGACTGATTGTAACGGGATGCTGTGTGCAAGATCACGGGGGTCCCCAGCGGCGGGACCCCCACGATCAGGCATCTTATCGTTTGGATAGGGGATAAGATGTCTTAGCACCAGAGTACCCCTTTAAGTTCAACCTATAACCCTATTGTGTTGATCCAGAGAAAGGAGAAAAAAAAAACACTGAGGCAGATGCCAATTGCCCCATAACAAAAGAAAAAAAAAACTTCCAGATGCCAATATTAGATTAACCCCTTAAGGACCAGGGGTATTTCCATTTTTTGCACTTTCATTTTTTCCTCCGTACCTTTAAAAAATCATAACACCAATTCTACTTTGTAATGACATCAGTCATTTTACCCAAAAATCTACGGCGAAACGGAAAAAAAAATCATTGTGAGACAAAATTGAAAACAAAATCGCCATTCTGTAATTTTTGTGGGCTTATATTTCTACACCGTACATTTTTCGGTAAAAATGACACCTTATCTTTATTCTGTAGGTCCATACGATTAAAATTATACCTTACTTTTATAGGTTTGATTTTGTCATACTTCTGAAAAAAATCATAACTACATGCAGGAAAATTTATACATTTAAAATTGTCATCTTCTAGCCCCTATAACTTTTTTATTTTTAGTGGTACCATTTTTGTATTGATCAGACTTTTTGATTTCTTTTTATTCATTTTTTCATGATATAAAAAGTGACCAAAAATAAGCTATTTTGGACTTTTGAATTTTTTTTGCGCTTACACCATTGACCGTGTGGTTTAATTAACGATATATTTTCTTATAATTCGGACATTTCAGCACGTGGCTATACCACATATGTTTATTTTTATTTACGCAGTTTTTTTTTAAAAGGGGGGGTGATTCAAACTTTTATTAGGGAAGGGGGTTAAATGATCTTTATTCACTTTTTTCCCCACTTTTTTGCAATGTTATAGCTCCCATATGGAGCTATAACACTCCATACACTGATCTTTTACATTGATCAATGGTTTCTCATAGGAAAAGTACTCCCTTGGTCCTTAACAGGTTAAATCCCTGGATCAACATTTAATTCCCATGAATCTAGTATCTATAACCTGTAATATTATATTTTTCCAGAATAACATCCAGGCCCCCCTTGAAATTGTTTATTGAGTTAGACATCACAACATCATATGGCAGAGAGTTCTATAGTTTCACTGCTCTTACAGTAAAGAATATCTGTCTGTGATGATGATGAAACCTTCCTTCCTCTAGAAATAGAGGATGCCCGCTTGTCATGGTTACCAGCCTAGGTATAAAACAATCACTGCAAACCTCTGTAATGTCCAGTCATATATTTGTACATTGTGATCATATATGTTCAGCTTGGCTGGATGTTCATGTGTTGTGATGGGGGAAAGGAGAGGTAAGCCACTGCCGGACAGCTCTGGAGGCAGCTTATCTCCCAGAAAAAATAAGGGTCAGGCAGTTAAAACCAACATGTCTGACCCTTCTCTCCCTGACAAGATCTGTTGGGAGTTGACCAGCTCATTTCATGTCAATGTCCAACTGTGCAATCTCTGAAAACAGTGAAGTGGAGCCCAAAAAAACAAAGGCATGTCACTTAGTTCTAGCAATTATTAGGAGTCACAGCAGTATGCTCCTTTACCATCATTGCTTATACATTTATAATAAACATCAAGGTTGGTCATATGGCATCAATGTCTAATGGGAGGGCCATATGCACATTAGAGAGTTGGCTCATCCAGCCATAATTAGCAGGGTTGGACGACTTTTTACTAAACAGTATAGGGACCTTTCAATGGAAAAACCCATTTGATATGTTTCCGTACATACATTGCATTTTTATTGCGGCAATATTAGAGTACATTTGCACCATTTTAGCAAACCAAATATAGGAAGAAGTAAGCCGGTGTAAGTGTCCTAATATGCACCAAATTTAACTGGACCCTTCTTAGACTCTTAAGTATTATAGCTCATTAGTATAAATGCTCTTTTACACAGGAGATGTTTAACCAAAAGTAATAATTATTGCCTAGTGTAAAGGCTCAGTAGTCAGTGGAAGAATCAACTTTTTTTTTTTTTTTTATCATCTGGTGCCTGAAATTTTTATTCTGTCTGACCACAGTGCTCTCTACTGACACCTCTGTCAATTTTAGGAACTGTTCAGAGCAGGAGCAAATCCCCATAGCAAACTTATCCTGCTCTGGACAGTTCCTGACATTGACAGAGGTGTCAGCAGAGAGCACTGTGGTCAGACAGAATACAAATTTTAAAAGAAAAGAACTTACTCTGTGGCATACAGCAGCTGATATGTACTGGAAGGTTTAAGATTTTTAAATAGAAGTAATTTACCAATCTGTTTAAAGGATAGGGAATAAGTGTTTGATCGCGGGGGGTCTAACAGCTAGGACCCCCTGCTATCGCCTGAACTGGGCCCCCGCATTAGCACTCAGTGAGAGCACTAATGCGTGTAGCGTCCTCCTAGAGAGGTCGACGGTTACGCTCCCTCCCCACCCCCTCCCCATACAGTTCTATGGGAGCAGCGGGGAGGCACAAATGCTGCCTCCCTGCCTCTCCCATAGAACTACATGGAAGAGGTGTGTCGGATGTGACGTCATGCCACGGCCAACACGCCTCCTGCATGGGAGAGCCGCGGCTGCAGATGGCCTTTAACTTTCTGGCACCAGTTGGTTTAAAAAAAAAATGTTTTACAGCGGAGTACCTCTTTAACACTTGTTCACCAGCATCTTTTGGCAGCTAGGCAATTATCATCTGTTGGCAGCACATCTCATTGTATAAACCAACACAATGAGATGTGCTACCAACAAAAGAGGGAGTGAACAGCCACATCAACGATCCAGCAATTGTTTATATGAACATTCACTACTGAAAATTGGGCTGTCCAAATGGTCCTTTAACACAGAGATGATCAACGTGTACATAGTCGATTCACACTCGTAGTGGACAGTTGTCTGCCAGTCCAAAATGACCCTAGGTTTACAGTGTCTTTAGTAAGTATGCACAAATATATTTTTATACTGTATATATATTTTTTTTAGGTAGGTTCAATAGACATCATTCAAGGAACCTTTTCTATATCTTTTTCTGTAAGAGACTGCCTCTACTATTGTAGCAATATACATTCATGTTCTGGTTCTGTCACCCTGGGCCTAAATTCAGCTGGGCAGAATTACTAAATAAGGTGTTGCAGGTCTGGTACTGATTGCCCCATAAATGTGGCATGCTTACTTATCTCCACATTTACTATGACACCTTATTATTAGTGCTCCCGGTGAAAACCATACTTTTTTTTTTAATAATTTTTGTGCAAGCATCCGCTTTACACCAAAATGTTGTGTCTTGTGATATCTTCCATCGCGCTTGTGGCGGAGGATGCCTGGTTCTATGTGAAGGAGGCATAAGCTGTAGCTCGAAGCTGGCATAGATTTAAGCAAAGGCGCACAGGCAGTTTTAGATGTTCAGGGATATATGTAGCATGTGCCTTTACATAAATCCATCTGGCAGGGGATTAGTTTAGACCAGCATGTGAGATGCCAGTTTTGATACCCCCCCCCTTGTGAAAAGTGTTTGCAATAGTGTGTGGCTAAAAAGAGTCCTAAATGTGGCTTAAGGAGAACCTTTTACACTTAAAATTAAGTCCAAACTGTATGCAGCTAGAACAGGAGGAGATATATATATATATGTATGTATATAGGAGATATAAACATGAATATTTATTTTTTGTGGGAGAAAATTCAGTAAAACAAATGATTTACATATTCTGGAGATAGGAGTACAGTGGTTGTGCTATTCAGTGATTGACAGGTTCTTCTATGAGATCTAAATCTTTTTCCACAAACTATATATCAATCTGATCAGCTTCTCCTGCTCTACAACATGCTGCCTGCAGATCGGACTGCATTAGATTACAACTCAACAGGTTCCCTCCAAGGAAGAGGAGAGCTTCTATCATTAAAACTACACTACTGTGTCAAATTGGCTTCATTTTCTGCCCGGTCTTGTTTTAAGCTGTTTTAAGGCAATAACAATAATGCTACCCCAGTCTCACCAGTATAGTTGATTTTCCATTGTCAGCCTCAACAGCTGTAGTAAGCTTCACAAGCCCTATTCAGTATAGAGCAATGGGAACTGCTCTGTAGTCATCCGTTACATAAAAAAAATCTTTTATAATTGGGTATTAAATACAATCCTTAGATACAGTTCAGCATTATTATAATTAGATGCATGCGGACAAGAAGTCGCGAGCTGGTGCACTAAACTCTATTGAATTCATCAGAACAGTTCTTTCAGGCGCATCAGCAATGTACTGTGAAGAGTCCCTGCAACCTCCAAATACATCAGGTCAAGCAAATACTTCACACATCACTAATCTAGACTGACATGCAAAGTGCAACACACAGTTATATGGAAACAGTCCCAATAGGAGGTGTACCATGCAATGAAAATAGATAAATTGGAGCCTTGCAGCATATTGTATTATATCCAAGTGTGAGGGGAAAAAATGAATGCAGTTAAACTCAACAATGGCAGATACACCAACACACAAATACAATCGACCCAAACGCCTGGATTAGACAGATGGAGTCTGAGATGCAGGGTGTCCATGCTAGGGATTAGAGTATTTAAGTATAATCACAATGCTATACCGTACATGCTCTGCACACAGGCATTACTGGTACTGTATATACAGATGTAGCAGTGCTAGAAACATCCCAGAGTGTTATCTGTGGTTTTCGTATATACTCCTATATAAACTCAAAGTTATCACAAAACCGGGGTTTCCAAGAGCTGACACTTTCAGCTCCTATACACATTTATACGCTGAGTCCACTTGTGTGTATGCACATTATTGGGGGAGATTTATCAAAACCTGTGCAAAGGAAAAGTTGCCCAGTTGCCCATAGCAACCAATCAAATCTCTTCTTTATTTTTGCAGAGGCCTTGTCAAAAAGGAAAGAAGCGATCGGATTGGTTGCTATGGACAACTGGGCAACTTTTCCTTTGCACAGGTTTTAATAAATCTCCCCCCCATTATCTCTAGTCCCATAAAGGTGGTGACAGGTATATGTCACGGATAACATGCTTATTATCTGGTACAGTAGTTTCAGACACAAACAAATGAATACGTGCCTATGACATGGTGTCAGAGAGAGAATCTGATGGATGAATGTTTAGAGTTAATTTAACATCAAGGGCAAATCTTGTATATTTGTATTGCATTACTTTTTTGTGCAAGGAAGTTTAGCAGTAAAATATTCTTGGAATGGAATAGCCTCTTAGATTTTCAATAACCATTTAACAATGATTCTGCTTGTATCAGCATTTGCAAGCTCTTGTGCACCAAGCAATTGCATTTCTCATATTGTTGAATTATCTGAAAGCATGGCAATCCTAAAATACAATCTACAGCAGAATAGAAATTGACATAGAAAAACAGGGTAATTGTATGCCTTATATACACACGTCGATCAGCCGTGACTTTAAAGCTTAATATTGTGTAGGTCTCCCATTTGTTACTAAAACATATCTGACCTATTGAGTCATGGACTCCACAAGACCTCTGAAGGTGTCCTGTGCCATTTGACACAAAGACATTAGTAGCAGATCCCCTAAGTCCTGGAAGTTGTGAGGTGCGGCTTCCATAGACTGGAGTCAACACCTTTTTATCTTGTTCCTGAAAAGTTTTTACAGTGTGATCAATGCCTTATCCTGATCAAAGAGGTCAATGCCAGTAGGAAATCTGCAACAATGTTTAGGTAGGTTATACATATCAAAGTAACATCTACATTAATGCCAGGGCCCAAAACATTTTCAAGCCTAGAGTTGCCCAGAGTATAACACTGCACACGACAGCTTGTCTTCTTCCAATAATGCATATTGTGCTATCTCTTCTCCAGGTAAGTAATGCGCACACACCCAGCCACCCACATGAAGAATTGTAAAAGAAAACGTGATTCACCAGAAGCCAGGCTTCCATCTTTCATTGCTCCATATTCCACTTTTGATGCTTACATGCCCATTGTAGTTGACTTTAGCTGTGGACAGGGGTCAGCAGGGGCCTCCAACTGGTGACAGTTCCATTCACAGTAAGTTGTGGTGCTCTGTGTGTTCTGTCACCTTTCTATCCTAATTTTTTCAACAATTTGTACTAAAGAATGTCTTCTGTGAGTTTGGCCCGACTATCATATACTCAGAACAAAAAAATAATATTTGTGATGTAAAATTGAAAAACAAAATGCAATTTTGCAAATGGGGGGTGCTTCTTTTTGTGCCAGTTACACCATTTTTTAGATGGGTATGATTACAGTACCCAATTTGTATAGTTCCTGTCATGTTTTACTACTTCTTACTACTACTTCATATTTTACTACTTCTGTCATGTTTTTCTGACCCTTATAACTTTTTAATTTTTCCTTATAGCAGGCTTATTTTGTGCCGTGACCTGTAGTTTTAATTGGTACCATTTTGATTTTGATCAGACTTTTTGATCACTTTAAATTTTAAATTTTTTGGGATGTGATGGGGTCAGAAAACACAGTTCTGATGGTTGGAATTTTTTAACATTTATGCCATTTACTGAGTGGTTTTGGTAATGTTATATTTTATTATTACTGACATACCGATATGTTTAATGGGGTTTATTTTTTGTTTATACTTTTTTTATTTGAAAAATGGCCAAAGGTGGTAAATTTGTAATTGTATTATGGAAGGGGTTTATTTTTACCCTTTGAGTCCCAAATAGATGGCTCATACAGATCAATGTGGTACCTATGTACTGCATTGATCCATGAAATCTGCACTCTCTTGATAGGCTCTATCAATAAGAGCAGATCGGCAGCCACTGAGGCTCAAGTAAGCACTTCATCTTACAACAGATCACCTGGCTGCAATAGTGCAGTGGCCTGGAGATCTGGGTACCCTGTGATCAACTTATCGTCAGGGGACCTTTCTATCAGAAAGCTTTTGTCTAAAGTTGACATGACATCCCATTGAGTTTGTATTGTGAATAATTATTTAAGGCTATGTTCACACATATTTAAATCTGTATTTTTTAGCTAAAACCATAGCCTAAGGCTATGTCAACACAGTTTCCCTGCAGTCATTTCCCCGATGGCGGAGCACCTGCAAAATATTCCAGTGCTAGGACCACTCGAAAATGTCTTGTAAACAACAATGCATTTCCGTGCGGACTCCACAGAAAGAATCAGGATTTCTGCAGCAGAGGCATCTGCTGTGGAAATTCTGCCGTGTGCACATTGCAGCAGAATCCCTTGGATATCAATGGGACTCTGCTGATGCGCAATCTCCGTGTGGAATTCTAGTGCGGAATTCTGCAGTGAAATACCATCGTGTTAACATACCCCAAGGGTGCTCTTACATGCAGAGCATAGGATATTGATAATTACCAGGCAGACCCTGAATTTTCCACTTGGAAAATGAGGAATAAAAATTATGAATCCTAAAACATAAGGGGACAGATTTATCAAACTGTGTGAGAGAAAACCCGAAGGGATTTAGCCTACAGCAACCAATCACAGGTCAACTTTTACATCTTAATAAGATCTGGTAAAATGAAAGCTGAGCTGTGATTGGCTGCTTTGGGCAAATTCCTGTTTGATAAATCTGGCCATTATCTTGTAACTTTATTCAGCCTGCATCTAAGAGCTTATAACTTTTGTCTAGAACAGAACTGCAATGGTTGCATACTTGATAAGGTGGAAAAAGTTAAAAGGCCATTAGGTTCAACCTATAAACTTACTGGGCCTCATTTACTAGAGTGTCAGGTTTTTACTAATGGGAAAAGTTGTTTCAGACTTGCAGGATTCCTCTCTATTTACTATAACGAAAAGTCGGGGACATTTTCTGACCAGATTTTTCTAGGTGGATATTTACAGCCATTTATCCACAGGATTTTCTGGGAATTCAATAGTAAATCTGTCGGGTTGTGAAACCACGCCCCCTTTTTGGTCTGACAACACCCCATTTGCAACAGGCCACGCCCCCTTTTTGCCTTTTCACAGTGCAATGTCGGGTTTGTCGAATTTTTCAGGCGCACACTGGCCCAGACTGGCGCTGACATCTCTCAGACACTCTGTGCCAAAATAAACAGACAAAAACTGGTCAGTTTCAGCTTAGTAAATGTTGATCCAGAGGAAGGATTGCTCCATATGAGGGGGGAAAATGCCTTCCCGACTCCAATATGACAATCAGAATAAATCCCTAAATCTAGTATCCATAACATGTAGTATAATATTTTTCAAGAAAAGCTTCTGGCCCCTTGCACTTGTTCAATGAGTCAAACATCATAACATCATGTGACAATATGATATAGAATTTCACAAAAGCGGAATTAGATGGAGAAGAGATAATAAAAGCTGTGCTAACTTTTCTGACTGTTCAGTCATCCAGAATAGTTGAGATTCCAACAGCATTGATGCTGTAATGCGTTATGGAATTGTTAATAATCCCCTTGTTCTTATTAAAAAATTAATCTATGTTTTATAAAGCCACAACAGTGTTTTCTGGCCTTTTGGCTTATCTGCATACATTTTACCATTATTCACCCCATACAAATGGAAGTTTTTTATTTTTTTTTATTTTTATTTTTTATTTTTATTTTTGCATTCAATGCCTCAGCGGTCTACTCCCTGGAAGCAATATCAGTTTTGGACAATCAGAATTCCAAAAAACATAAAACAAATTGATGCTAGACTGATATTGCTGGACATTGCAGGAATTTATTATTACAATAGTCAGATGGTGACATAAAGTTATGATTTGTAGGTCGAATCATAGTAGGAACTAATTCCTAAAAAAAAACGGAGTCATTTATATCATTTTGTATCCTTATTGTAGGGTTATACACAGCACATACGCAGCATATTTCAATCTGTGGGAAAATCACTGGGCAGCAGAAAATAAGCTGCATATGCACTATGAGTAGACACACAGAGCTTTCCGCACATCACAGTTATGTCGGCCCACAAACCTCAATGCACACACACGGATGCAGCGGGGAAACCCTGTGTGTCTGCTCATAGTGCATACGCAGCGTTTTTCCTGAAATCCGGTGGATTTCTTGCAGTGTGACCCTACCCTTTAGGTACGTTCACACGCGTGGATTTTTTTGCAGGTTTTCCGCTGCATATTTGAAAGTGGACGGGCTCTTCTTGGCTGTCCGCAGCAGATTTTCCGCGGCGGAATTTACGCTGCGGAAAATCCGCCACAGTCCCTACTGACTTCAATGGGGCTTGTGGCGGATTTTCCGCAGTGTACATTCCGCCGTGGAAAATCTGTGTGTGTGAACGTACCCTTGGAGTGATTTTCCTTCAGAACAAAAATATCTGGCATGCTAAAATTCCTTGTCCATAACCTCCAAAATCTGCCACCAGAGGAGAGTCAGGAAGCCCCCTGATATTTTTTATATTTATCACTAACAATCCTAGAGAACTAATGTACATCTGTGATATATCTCTTCTAAGTAACAACACAAATATTTTTTTTTAGTATGCCTCGGTCTCCATAGGCCAAATATCCAACCTGATAATTAAAAGCATAAATGCAAAAATAAGATTTGGATCCAGAGAGGATCACAGAGATGTGGGCACTATACCAGTACAAACAGCAATGCTTTGTCATCTGTGAAGTGCACTAACCAAAACATATAACAAACCGCTAGATATAATCCAATTTGGCCTCCTGTGACCATATTGGAAGTAGTCCTGTAATGTGACCTGATTGTAGCCAACTTTATATACACTTTGCTGGGCATGCAATCATTTTGTGTGAATGAGGAAATACATGAAGAATACATGATTTTGTAGTTGATTTTGTTGTTTATTTTATTTCCAATACATGAGTTTGGTGTAACTTATCTACATTTTATGTATACACACAATTATTATACTCCATTGAGCTATTGATGTTGGAAACCTCAATCGAGAAGACTAATATAGACAAAATGTGGAGTTATTCTATTACATTTTTACTTTCTACTTTATTGTGAATGTCCAGGTTTGAACATGATTTTGTTATACATTCTGCACTCTTTGTGGTAGTTTTTTTTTTTTTCTGCAAAGGAAGAAGAGTAGAACAGGTTTCAGCTTTCATTTCTAGAAAGGCCTTTGTTAAATTAAAGGGGTACTCCGGCCCTAATACATCTTATCCCCTATCTAAAGGATAGGGGATAAGATGTATGATCGCGGGAGACCTGCCACTGGGGACCCTTGCAATCTGTCATTCCACACCCACCAGATTGCAGGGGTCCCCAGCAGTGGGACCCCCACGATCATACATCTTATCCCCTATCCTTTGGATAGAAGAAAAGATGTATTAGGGCTGGAGTACCCCTTTAAAGATGGGATATCACTGGTTACTCTGAGCAACTGCTCCACTCTGCCTCTACACACGCTATGATACATTTTTCTCTTTATCCCCTGCACACCACTCGTGGTCTTGGCTCCAGCCAATGGCCATGTTTGGTTGCTAGGCAACTAGACACTTCATCCATTGGTTCTTATGTCAGCTGTGACCTTTTTTGGATCTGACCATCGCTCTTTTTACTTTAGCAAGCAGCTTCCTATTGCCTGGCAATCAGCGCCTACTGTTGACACCAGGCCTGGCAGCCAATTTAAAAGGCGATTGGCCATCAATGCCTTGTCTGCTGATTGAGGTTCTTGCTGCTTCCTGAATGTCAATTCTTGTACTGTTGATCCTGATTTTGATTAATTATTGACCCTGATCTTGACTTCAGTCTTCAGTTCCCTAAAATAACTTCTTTTTTTCACCCTTTGGATTGTTCTAATGGTACTTGTTCTACTTTTGCATCTAAAAAGAAAAAGAAAAGCGCTTCATAGTGGTCACCAAGGGTGGTGACCAGACATGAAGTATACTGCTCACCAGGAAGGTTGTATACCAACATACACAACAATGGAGATTGTATAACAATGATGTGATTCAGATCTGCAGCCTTTCTGCACAGGATATATGAGACATCAAAAGCAGCACTTCAAGAGTTGGAAGCAGGAATCGCAAATGTCGCTGATCCAAACAGTCAGGGATGTGAAGAAAAAAGCATTATTTATTCCAAAGACATGCAATGCATTTCACTGTGCATCAGCAGCTTCATTAGGCATGATGCATGTCTTTGGAATAAATACTGCTTTTATCTTCACATCCCTGACTGTTTGGATCAGCGCTGTTTGTGATTCCTGCTTACAATTCTTGAAGTGCCGCTTTTGATGTCTACTTTTGCATCTGACGCTTAGCTCCATACAGGTCTATGGTCTTGTCTAGTCCATCTCTGACACCCTGACTATTCTCTTAGGGGGAAATTTTATCAAAACCTGTCCAGACAAAAAGTTGCCCATAGTAACCAAACAGCTCGCTTCTTTCATTTTTAACAAGGCCTCTGAAATAATGAAAGAAGCATTCTGATTGGTTGTTATAGGCAACTGAGCAACTTTTCCTTTGCACAGGTTTTGACAAATCTCCCACTTGGTTACAAGCTTTGACTCCATTCCTGACTATGCTACTGATATATTAGCACTACTGCCACGTGATCCTTCAGCAGTAGTTCACACTTTTTTTTTTTTTTTTTTAGCAATTTTCTAATCCTGTGGACCAAATTTCCTGCATCCCCACAGAGTTTAGGGTACATTCACACGTACGCAGATTTGATGCACAGGGTTTTCTGCTGCAGATTTCAATGTAAACTATGTAGACTTATAATCTTCAGTTAAAAATCCTGCTCATCAAATCGGCGTAGGATCCTGTACATCTGAATGTACCCTAAAGAGGTATACTGGTTCTTAAAAAAGATTAATGTATTTCATGGTCCTGATGCTTGCCTATACACTGCAGCTCCAATTCTTTTGCTTCTGTCCCCGCCACTTGGTGCTTGTTAATGTATTATTTCCCACTTATAAAATGTCACCATTTTCAGCAACCCTGTTCACCATATTTACTTCAGTCCCTGCCCCCAGTGGGCTCACAATCGCATTTCCCTGTGCACATATAGTAGGAAAAACTTCATAGGAAGATTACACTTTATTTTATTTTTTTTCTCTTGCAATCAATATAAGCTCACTAGGTGGAAAATACAGTCAAGTGGCAGACAACTGTAAAATCTATCAGCTTTATAGGACAATTTGTCCTAGTTCTTCAGACAGGAACGTCATGAAAAATTTTGTTTCTGTGAACCAGAAGAGCTAGTTAAAAGCAATTACTATGGTTGCTGACTTTCCTATCCATGATGCCCTAGATCACTGACTCTCATCGTGTTATTAAATAGGGTGGCAGATGAGTGAGCTGTGTCTCTATTGAAATAAATGATATACAGACTGTTGAGCCTTTGTCAAATCTTAAACAATTCGACATCACACCAAGGCTGGGACAAGGAACAAAAGACTTCCTCAATGTTGTAAATGTAGGACATGTTGGCACAATAATATGTGGAACTGGTGCTTCCATAATCCTTGTTGTATAGCAGAGAGTGGTGGTTGTTTATGATTTACAATCCAAGAGGGTGGACAATGGATATATACAAACTCTAATCTTAGTCACCTGTTCATATGTAAAGCATAACCAGCTGAAATAATTGTTTAATATTATGGTCGCAGTAGGTTAGATCAAATAACCATCGCCTGGTTTGTTTGTTGTTGTTTTTTTTTTTTTTTTTTTTTAATATTTCCTGCTGCTTCTATATCTCTTACATGGTATGTAGTGCTGTACAGATATTGTCATGACATACATCAGTCCCCAATGCTAGTCATAATCCAAATTCCTTTCTTAAAGTGTACCTGCTCAAAAAAAACTTTTTATATAATGTATATAATACCATTATATGTATATTTGTAATATACATAAGATGTATATTTTTGCCCCTGCAGCCATTGCCTGGATGGTCTCATAAGTCTATGGGACTGTCCTGCTCACATAGATACAAAGCCGGGGGCATGCTCCTCTCCCCACTCATTCTACTGATCAGTCAGGGTCTGAACACTCAGACCTTCACCAATGAGAGCCTGATATGTCCCTAGGACATGATTATCACCCTGTGTAACAGAGCTCTAACATTTGTGGGCACGCATGTGGAAAATGTCCGTTATTACATTATGTCAATATTTTGTGTATGTTCACTCATTTGGTGCATGTCTTAGGAAAACTGTTGCACACTTGTCACGATGCCGGCTGGCAGGTAGTGGATCCTCTGTGCCAGAGAGGGATTGGCGTGGACCGTGCTAGTGGACCGGTTCTAAGCCACTACTGGTTTTCACCAGAGCCCGCCGCAAAGCGGGATGGTCTTGCTGCGGCGGTAGTGACCAGGTCGTATCCACTAGCAACGGCTCACCTCTCTGGCTGCTGAAGATAGGCGCGGTACAAGGGAGTAGGCAAAAGCAAGGTCGGACGTAGCAGAAGGTCGGGGCAGGCAGCAAGGATCGTAGTCAGGGGCAACGGCAGAAGGTCTGGAAACACAGGCAAGGAACACACAAGGAACGCTTTCACTGGCACTAAGGCAACAAGATCCGGCAAGGGAGTGCAGGGGAAGTGAGGTGATATAGGGAAGTGCACAGGTGAACACACTAATTGGAACCACTGCGCCAATCAGCGGCGCAGTGGCCCTTTAAATCGCAGAGACCCGGCGCGCGCGCGCCCTAGGGAGCGGGGCCGCGCGCGCCGGGACAGAACAGACGGAGAGCGAGTCAGGTAGGGGAGCCGGGGTGCGCATCGCGAGCGGGCGCTACCCGCATCGCGAATCGCATCCCGGCTGGCAGCGGAATCGCAGCGCCCCGGGTCAGAGGACGTGACCGGAGCGCTGCCGCGGGGAGAGTGAAGCGAGCGCTCCGGGGAGGAGCGGGGACCCGGAGCGCTCGGCGTAACAGTACCCCCCCCCTTGGGTCTCCCCCTCTTCTTAGAGCCTGAGAACCTGAGGAGCAGACTTTTGTCTAGGATGTTGTCCTCAGGTTCCCAGGATCTCTCTTCAGGACCACAACCCTCCCAGTCCACTAAAAAAAAATTTTTCCCTCTGACCTTTTTGGCAGCTAAAATTTCTTTGACCGAGAAGATGTCCGAGGAGCCGGAAACAGGAGTGGGAGGAACAGATTTGGGAGAAAAACGGTTGAGGATGAGTGGTTTGAGAAGAGAGACGTGAAAGGCATTAGGGATACGAAGAGAGGGAGGAAGAAGAAGTTTATAAGAGACAGGATTAATTTGACACAAAATTTTGAAAGGACCAAGATAGCGTGGTCCCAACTTGTAGCTAGGGACACGGAAGCGGACATATTTAGCGGAGAGCCATACCTTGTCTCCAGGGGAAAAAACGGGGGGAGCTCTTCTTTTCTTATCCGCGAACTTCTTCATGCGTGATGAAGCCTGTAAGAGAGATTTTTGGGTCTCTCTCCATATGATGGAAAGGTCACGAGAAATTTCATCCACAGCGGGCAGACCAGAGGGCAAGGGAGTAGGGAGGGGGGGAAGAGGGTGACGGCCGTACACCACGAAAAATGGGGATTTGGAGGAAGACTCAGAGACCCTGAAGTTATACGAGAATTCGGCCCATGGGAGGAGATCTGCCCAGTCATCCTGGCGGGAGGAAACAAAATGTCGCAAATAATCACCCAAGATCTGGTTAATCCTTTCTACTTGTCCATTGGACTGGGGATGATATGCAGAAGAAAAATTTAATTTAATCTTGAGTTGTTTACAGAGAGCCCTCCAGAATTTAGACACGAATTGGACGCCTCTATCCGAGACAATCTGCGTAGGCAACCCGTGAAGACGAAAAATGTGTACAAAAAATTGTTTAGCCAACTGAGGCGCAGAAGGAAGACCAGGAAGAGGGATGAAATGTGCCATTTTGGAGAATCGATCAACGACCACCTAAATAACAGTGTTGCCACGGGAAGGGGGTAAATCAGTAATAAAATCCATACCAATCAGAGACCAAGGCTGTTCGGGGACAGGCAGAGGATGAAGAAAACCAGCGGGCTTCTGGCGAGGAGTCTTATCCCGGGCACAGATAGTGCAGGCTCGCACAAAGTCCACAACATCCGTCTCCAGAGTCGGCCACCAATAGAAGCGGGAGATGAGTTGCACAGATTTCTTGATACCCGCATGACCTGCGAGATGGGAGGAGTGACCCCATTTGAGGATTCCGAGGCGTTGGCGAGGAGAAACAAAGGTCTTTCCTGGAGGAGTCTGCCTGATGGAGGCAGGAGAAGTGGAGATCAGGCAGTCAGGTGGAATGATGTGTTGCGGAGAGAGTTCAACTTCTGAGGCATCCGAGGAACGAGAGAGAGCATCGGCCCTAATGTTCTTATCGGCAGGACGAAAGTGAATCTCAAAATTAAATCGGGCAAAGAACAGAGACCACCGGGCCTGGCGAGGATTCAGCCGTTGGGCAGACTGGAGGTAGGAGAGGTTCTTGTGGTCGGTGTAGATAATAACAGGAGAACTTGATCCCTCCAGCAGATGCCTCCATTCCTCAAGTGCTAATTTAATGGCTAGAAGCTCTCGATCCCCGATGGAGTAGTTCCTCTCCGCTGGAGAGAAGGTCCTAGAGAAAAAACCACAAGTGACAGCATGCCCGGAAGAATTTTTTTGTAGAAGAACAGCTCCAGCTCCCACAGAGGAGGCATCAACCTCCAATAGGAAGGGTTTGGAAGGGTCAGGTCTGGAGAGGACGGGAGCCGAAGAAAAGGCAGACTTGAGTCGTTTAAAGGCGTCTTCTGCTTGAGGAGGCCAGGACTTGGGATCAGCATTTTTTTTGGTTAAAGCCACGATAGGAGCCACAATGGTAGAAAAATGTGGAATAAATTGCCTGTAATAATTGGCGAACCCCAAAAAGCGTTGGATAGCACGGAGTCCGGAGGGGCGTGGCCAATCTAAGACGGCAGAGAGTTTGTCTGGATCCATCTGTAGTCCCTGGCCAGAGACCAAATATCCTAGAAAAGGAAGAGATTGGCATTCAAACAGACATTTCTCAATTTTGGCATAGAGTTGGTTGTCACGAAGTCTCTGAAGAACCATACGGACATGCTGGCGGTGTTCTTCTAGATTGGCAGAAAAAATTAGGATATCGTCCAGATATACAACAACACAGGAGTATAACAGATCACGAAAAATTTCATTGACAAAGTCTTGGAAGACGGCAGGGGCGTTGCACAGTCCAAAGGGCATGACCAGATACTCAAAGTGTCCATCTCTGGTGTTAAATGCCGTTTTCCACTCGTCCCCCTCTCTGATGCGGATGAGGTTATAGGCGCCTCTTAAGTCCAATTTAGTGAAGATGTGGGCACCTTGGAGGCGATCAAAGAGTTCAGAGATGAGGGGTAAGGGGTAGCGGTTCTTAACCGTGATTTTATTAAGACCGCGGTAGTCAATGCACGGACGTAGGGAGCCATCTTTTTTGGACACAAAGAAAAATCCGGCTCCGGCAGGAGAGGAGGATTTACGGATAAAGCCCTTTTTTAGATTCTCCTGGACGTATTCGGACATGGCAAGAGTCTCTGGGGCAGAGAGAGGATAAATTCTGCCCCGGGGTGGAGTAGTGCCCGGGAGGAGGTCGATAGGGCAATCATAAGGCCTGTGAGGAGGTAGAGTCTCAGCTTGTTTTTTGCAGAAAACATCCGCGAAGTCCATATAGGCCTTAGGGAGACCGGTTACTGGAGGAACCACAGAGTTACGGCAAGGGTTACTGGGAACCGGTTTTAGACAGTTCTTGGAACAAGAGGACCCCCAACACTTGATCTCCCCAGTGGACCAATCCAGGGTAGGGGAATGAAGTTGAAGCCAGGGAAGTCCAAGGAGAATTTCCGAGGTGCAATTGGGGAGGACCAAAAGTTCAATCCTCTCATGATGAGATCCGATGCTCATAAGAAGGGGCTCCGTGCGGAAACGTATGGTACAGTCCAATCTTTCATTATTTACACAATTGATGTAGAGGGGTCTGGCGAGACTGGTCACCGGGATGTTGAACTTGTTGACGAGAGAGGCCAAAATAAAATTTCCTGCAGATCCAGAGTCCAAGAAGGCCACTGTAGAGAAGGAGAAGGCAGAGGCAGACATCCGCACAGGCACAGTAAGACGTGGAGAAGCAGAGTAGACATCAAGGACTGTCTCACCTTTGTGCGGAGTCAGCGTACGTCTTTCCAGGCGGGGAGGACGGATAGGACAATCTCTCAGGAAGTGTTCGGTACTAGCACAGTACAGGCAGAGGTTCTCCATACGGCGTTGTGTCCTCTCTTGAGGTGTCAGGCGAGACCGGTCGACCTGCATAGCCTCCACGGCGGGAGGCACAGGAACAGATTGCAGGGGACCAGAGGAGAGAGGAGCCGAGGAGAAGAAACGCCTCGTGCGAACAGAGTCCATATCTTGGCGGAGTTCCTGACGCCTTTCGGAAAAACGCATGTCAATGCGAGTGGCTAGGTGAATAAGTTCATGTAGATTAGCAGGAATTTCTCGTGCGGCCAGAACATCTTTAATGTTGCTGGATAGGCCTTTTTTGAAGGTCGCGCAGAGGGCCTCATTATTCCAGGACAATTCTGAAGCAAGAGTACGGAATTGTACGGCATACTCGCCAACGGAAGAATTACCCTGGACCAGGTTCAACAGGGCAGTCTCAGCAGAAGAGGCTCGGGCAGGTTCCTCAAAGACACTTCGGATTTCCGAGAAGAAGGAGTGTACAGAGGCAGTGACAGGGTCATTGCGGTCCCAGAGCGGTGTGGCCCATGACAGGGCTTTTCCGGACAGAAGGCTGACTACGAAAGCCACCTTAGACCTTTCAGTGGGAAACAGGTCCGACATCATCTCCAGATGCAGGGAACATTGGGAAAGAAAGCCACGGCAAAACTTAGAGTCCCCATCAAATTTATCCGGCAAGGATAAGCGTATCCCAGGAGCGGCCACTCGCTGCGGAGGAGGTGCAGGAGCTGGCGGAGGAGATGACTGCTGAAGCTGTGGTAGTAACTGTTGTAGCATAATGGTCAGTTGAGACAGCTGTTGGCCTTGTTGCGCTATCTGTTGTGACTGCTGGGCGACCACCGTGGTGAGGTCAGCGACAACTGGCAGAGGAACTTCAGCGGGATCCATGGCCGGATCTACTGTCACGATGCCGGCTGGCAGGTAGTGGATCCTCTGTGCCAGAGAGGGATTGGCGTGGACCGTGCTAGTGGACCGGTTCTAAGCCACTACTGGTTTTCACCAGAGCCCGCCGCAAAGCGGGATGGTCTTGCTGCGGCGGTAGTGACCAGGTCGTATCCACTAGCAACGGCTCACCTCTCTGGCTGCTGAAGATAGGCGCGGTACAAGGGAGTAGGCAAAAGCAAGGTCGGACGTAGCAGAAGGTCGGGGCAGGCAGCAAGGATCGTAGTCAGGGGCAACGGCAGAAGGTCTGGAAACACAGGCAAGGAACACACAAGGAACGCTTTCACTGGCACTAAGGCAACAAGATCCGGCAAGGGAGTGCAGGGGAAGTGAGGTGATATAGGGAAGTGCACAGGTGAACACACTAATTGGAACCACTGCGCCAATCAGCGGCGCAGTGGCCCTTTAAATCGCAGAGACCCGGCGCGCGCGCGCCCTAGGGAGCGGGGCCGCGCGCGCCGGGACAGAACAGACGGAGAGCGAGTCAGGTAGGGGAGCCGGGGTGCGCATCGCGAGCGGGCGCTACCCGCATCGCGAATCGCATCCCGGCTGGCAGCGGAATCGCAGCGCCCCGGGTCAGAGGACGTGACCGGAGCGCTGCCGCGGGGAGAGTGAAGCGAGCGCTCCGGGGAGGAGCGGGGACCCGGAGCGCTCGGCGTAACAACACTGATAATAAGTGGCGCATTGCGCTTCATTTGGGTTTAAACGAACCTGCACAATTATATTAGATTTCTCTGACCATTTTAAGATTTGTGAAAAAAATGCATTTTTGTCTAGGTTTCAATGTCAAGTCTGTGGGGTTTTGATAAAAACCAGTGGACATGATTACTTTATTGTATTAAAAATGTATTTGTTTTTTGTGATTCTTCCTTTAAAGTGCAAGAATTTTCTAAAATTTTGACCCACAAAAACCACTCTCCAAAATTGTGACACTAAACTGTCGGAATGGAAATAGTAAATCTGGACCAATGTATTAAAATTTGCAGGTTCAAATTTTTTACAGACACACAGCATTTTCTCCGCACCATCCGCTACTACTTCTACTCTGAAGTCAATTGTAAATATCTGAAATGCAACAGATTTAAAATTGAGTTCATGTGCTGATCCCACCAACTTTGCTGCAACTGCACTACTACACTGTGTGAACCAGGGTTGCCAACGCTTGTAAATTTCTGTACAGTATGTAAAATAGGGAATTGTTTCCTTGAAAAAAAAGTCATGTTTCCATGATTTTTTTTTTACTTTTCAATCAAATTATAGCAATTGAAATTATATTTTTTCCTTAAACAGTGAATGTGCTTCTGTAAATATGTGAAGCAATAGGTATTTATTAGAGATGAGCGAACTTACAGTAAATTTGATTCGTCACGAACTTGTCCGCTCGGCAGTTGATGATTTTTCCTGCGTAAATTAGTTCAGCCTTCAGGTGCTCCGGTGGGCTGGAAAAGGTGGATGCAGTCCTAGGAAAGAGTCTCCTAGGACTGTATCCATCTTTTCCAGCCCACCGGAGCACCGGAAAGCTGAACAAATTTATGCAGGAAAAGTCATCAACTGCCGAATTTACTGTAAGTTCGCTCATCTCTAGTATTTATCTCTTTCAATCTTTGTGATTCTCTGTAGTTTTCCAATGTGTCCGCTAGCCTTCATGGAGGTTAAACATAACAAAGAGAATAGAAAGTACCGTATTTTTTGCCGTATAAGACGCACTTTTTCTTCCCCAAAACTGGGGGGGAAAAGTTGGTGCGTCTAATACGGCGAATACACACCTATCGGGTCAGTCCCGGTGGCCATCAACGGCCAGGACCCGCGGCTAATACAGGACATCACCGATCGCGATGATGCCCTGTATTAACCCTTCAGACGCGGTGATCAAAGGTGACCACCACGTCTGAAGCGAAAGTGACACTAACCCGGCTGTTCAGTCAGGCTGTTCGGGACCGCCGCGGTGAAATCGCGGCGTCCCGAACAGCTTACAGGACACCGGGAGGGAACTTACCTGCCTCCTCGGTGTCTGCTCCGGGCCGGGATCCCCTGCATGGCCGGCGCTCTCCTTCGACGTCATCACGTCGTCGCGCACGCCATCCCGTCATCCAATAGGAGCGTCCGGAGCGTCGGGGACACCACGGGGATGCGGCAACAGCGATGCAGCGACATCCAGGGCAGCGGGGACGGGTCCGGAGCGGTGGGGACACGTATTACCAGTAGTCTTCATTCTGCAGACCTCCAGATGTTGCAAAACTACATCTCCCAGCATGCCCTAGGAGTTGTAGTTTTGCAACATCTTAAGGTCCGCAGGTTGAAGATCACTGTTGGGTTCAGAATCTTTTTTTCTTCTAGATTTTGCACCTTTAAAATTGGTCTTATATGCCGGTGCGTCCTATAGGGCGAGAAATACGGTAACCAAAATATGTGTATCTACATAAATCATTATTTGAGAAAATCCTGTTGAATTGAAGTTTGCTGTGTGAGTACAATCTGCCACCCATGTCGACTATTTTTTTCTACCATCGTATTACACTCCAGTAAGAAGATGAGGTTTTGGAATCCTTTTCACCATTAATATTTTAGTCATGCGGAAAGGCTAGTCCTATTTAATTCCAGTTCATTAAGCTGTGAATTTCTATTAAACCGGCACCTTTATGTGTGGGAATCATTCTAGCAGCTGATATTTACTAGACAGAATCACATGATGGAGCTGATACCTTTTCTGGTAAACTAGCAGTTTTTATTGCTTTTAAGCTTAAAAAAGGAACAATAATGCAATGTCAAAATAAATCCCTCCTAAATATTTATTTATAATATATGGAAAGTGGATAGGCTATATTCAAAGAATAGAAATAGATTTTTATGCATTGATGCATTGAGAATACAATTGTGTCAGGTAAGATGAAACTAAGGACACTAAAGCAATTAAAAAACCAGAGAGAGTTGCCCCTAGACACAGATTTGCTGCTAAAGGAAAATCCCCCTTTACTGGATTAATTAGACCTGAACAAAGCTTAGCCGGGTCTAAGGGCTAGCTTTAAAGGGGTATTCCAGGAAAACCCTTATATATATATATATATATATATATATATATATCAACTGTCTCCAGAAAGTTAAACAGATTTGTAAATTACTTCTATTAAAAAATCGTAATCCTTTCAGTACTTATGAGCTTCTGAAGTTAAGGTTGTTCTTTTCTGTTTAAGTCCTCTCTGATGACACCTGTTTCGGGAACCGCCCAGTTTAGAAGCAAATCCCCATAGCAAACCTCTTCTAAACTGGGCGTTTCCCGAGACAGGTGTCATCAGAGAGGATTTAGACAGAAAAGAACAACCTTAACTTCAGAAGCTCATAAGTACTGAAAGGATTAAGATTTTTTAATAGAAGTAATTTACAAATCTGTTTAACTTTCTGGAGCCAGTTGATATATACAAAAAAAAGTTTTTTCCTGGATAACCCCTTTAAGTTCACGCATTTGTCAATGATTGTCAAAGCAGTGAGATCTCAGTTATAAGAAATTGTGTCCCCTACTAAACCCCTAAATTTCCCAGTCGTCATGACATACCCTTGATTTTTCAGTAGTCACAGTAGCTTCTTTACTGTACCTCGCAGATCAGCCCGCTTTCTCCTCCAAGTCAAAAAGACTGAAAAATTATATTCAGGGGGAATATGTCACATTGGACATGCAATCAGATCAATAGACATAATGTTACAAAGCAGGAGGAGCTGAGAAGATTGATATATAGTGTTTTGAGAATATAGACAGTATAAATTGTATTTAATTAATTTAAAACTCTTCTTTTCCTGTGTTTAGGAATCCAGTGGGTGGTGCTACTTAAAGGGGTACTCCACTCCTAGGCATCTTATTCCCTATCCACAGGCGACCAAGCTGTGGCCGACATGCCCCCTCTATATCTTTGTGGGAGAAGTGCGAACGCTGTATGTCCATCTCTCCCATAGACATAAATGGAGGGGGTATGATGACCACGGCCATCCGAAGCCTAGCACAGCTGGCGATCTGAACATAAATGTTCAGAACGCTGGGGTGTCAGGATAGAGATCACAGGGGTCCCAGCGGATAGGAGATAAGATGTCTATGAATGGAGTACCCCTTTAATTATAAACCACTATCTTTGTATGCTCATGCTAAAAAGGACTGCCCACTGGACTCCTAAGCAAACAAAAAGGAGAGATTTAACTCAACACAAGTTAATCTGGAACTTTTCTAACAAAACTTCATATCAATCTGCTCAGCCCCTCCTGCTCTATTACATGATTCTGGCAGATCAGTCTGATTGTTCCATGTTTGTTCCAGGTTTGTGATTGTACAATGTGATAGGGCTCTTTAGCACCAAATGACCTTACTCTCTATTTTCACTTAGACTTTTAGAAATGTATAACAACTTTGAACACTTACCGGTGTGTATACTTCAAGGAAATAGAATAATAGCATCAGGGCTCAAGTCATACGGGAATGCATGGGAACTGAGTTCCTGCACTTTTTCCACAGCAGGAACACTGTTTCCATTAGAAGGACCGGCCCTTGAGTGATAATATTGCGGGAGTTCCCTTTACTTTTTTCTCTCCAGGACTTGACCCCTGAATAGCATTCAAACTACAGTGTATGGACACACTATGGCCATGTGAGATAGAATACATGGGACATAGAAAGAGCTCCTTGATCCCCTTGTTTTGCAATGCAGCAGTAGATAATGTAAATTTTGGTCTATTCATGTCAAATTTTTAACATCTCTTGCTGATACACAACAGAATACTCAATTGTATTACAGTGTTACTGTGGCATAACTATAGGCTTGAATAGACCAGATGTAGTATAATTGTGACTGGTTTGTTTTACACTATTTTGTTATACGAATTGTTTGTGGGACAGAAAGGAATAGGCAACTACTGTACCTTGTACTATCTGATGAAGCCTATCATTTGTGAAGCCTGCTACTGGAGATGTGTTGGCTTGTATAAGCACACAAAACTTTGCCTGTTTTATACTTTGTATTAGCAATATATTGTTCATTATAACGATGGTTGTTACAGTGTTAAATGTGTCCAGTAAATCTTTTACCCAGCCCAGAAGTCAAGAAATCTATCTATTGAGCCAGCGATACAAAATGTAAATAGATACATTCTAAGAAAAGTATAATCCCAAGAACCAGAGTCATAGTCATAGTCCTAGCAAAGCTAAATGATGAATGACAAATGTAAAAAACTCTCAATATTCATCTTTCCCAAAGAACATGGAGACAAAGAATTACTCTAAAATCACCAATCTTTTATTGACCTATATCTAACCATACAAAATTTATTATTGACATTCAACATAAATGATTATTGCACCACCTAGGCTTTACCCATAATCTAAAGTGGCTGTATCACCTGTTCTCTCCTCCATGACATACATTTCATGTACTTCCTCAGGGGGATGTTTTTTTTTTTAAAGATTTGGGCTCAACGTAATAGATAGTTCAGACTTATCCCTGTATTAAAAAAAAAAAAAAAAATCTTCTAATAGATACATTTCATAATGAAATCATCATTCAATTTGCTATTATAATCACTATGAACTGATTCTTTTTACGCTGGGTTTTGACTACGGAATCTCAGTAAGTCTGTTGGGTGACCACTTGAAAATTCTGTTGTGTGAACCCAACCATCCCAGTCTGATACTGTTGTTTCTAATGCAGATGATTGGTGTTAAAGGAATCTGTCAGCAGCTTATCTATTTTTTTGTTGTTGTTGTTTGTTTTTAAAGAGTGATTTTTGCCAGCTATAAATGGGACTCCAATCACTGGGGGGGGGGGGTCCCATCAGCCTTTATTGATTAATAGTGAACTGTACATAAATGAAGAGATCTATCAATCAGAGGGGCAGGAAGAAGCTGCCGGGGACCAACTTGGATCCCAGTTTTCAGCCAGATTTATAACTTTGATAACTTTTACTCTGAAACTATGCAGTGTGTTACAGTGTATCATACATCACTGTACATAGGGAGTCTGTCCCTGTTTTATGATGTCCATAGTTCAGGCTTTAAAGCACAACTATCACCAGTGTTTTACCCACCAGACTACCCACACGAGCTTAATGTTGTGAACACATGTAATGCAGCCATAGCTTTTGTCATCCCCTTTGGAAATGTAATTATTAATTAAGTTATATGTCACCAGTAAACCACACACCACTTAAGAGAGTGATCTAGTTTGGTTAACCAGAGTACGGAATTATTGCCGGTCAATCACTGTCTCGGTGGAGTAGCCTCTATAAAGGTTTGCTGTTGAAGGCATCACTTACTAGGGAGTGGTAGGGATAATTGGAGAAGAACAGAGCCAGCTTCAAGCAAAGAAAATAAGTTGTAAGGCTAGGATGCAGAAGAAGAGATTAATTTATATATACGAAAGGGATAGATAAAAAAAGCATAGGGGTGTGCTATGTGGATTTATGGCATCCACTTGTGGGAGTCGTGAATGAGAGAGGCAGCGTCTTAACTAGAAACGCGTGCGCTGACTCACATATGATTCATTTACGTAGATTTGAGTCACCAGAAGAAAAGAAATGGAATCTATCAATTCACACCACATACTGGGTATCTGATGCAATGTGCACCTGAGCCCTGTGAACATGATCCATAAAAGACAGAATACAGATCTATACATTTTAATTTATCCTCTGAAACACAGAAACAGTCTAATAAATTGCCTAATTGTCGGTACCATCAGCCAATACCACCAGAATTTATTTGTAAAGTTATTAGACCTGCGTGTTCTACTCATCTGAGGGGATGTTCTTGTTTCCACAGGATTCTTTGCAGAGCTGTGAGTGACCTTATGCACAGGAATAACAGTTTCAGAATTATTTTATATTATTGGAATTATATAGTTATAGAAAATTAATGCAATTACATTTAAGTTTCGGAGAAGGGATTGCAGAAACTAAATGAACGTCTAAAGGCATTTCTAAAGAGTACATTGATAAGGTTGAAAAACTAAGAATAAGATATGCTGAAGTTTTCTACAAATTCTGTCCCAATTCATTCCCTAAGTGGCAGTCTCATGTACGTCAGCCTATTTATTTAGTTTCATTCAGTTTATGTATGTCTTACCCATGAAATGCATCCAATCCAATAAAGTGCATCCAGTAAGCAGTAAAGAAAAAAAAAAACATGGTTCAATATGGGTACAGTCTACAACTGGAGGTTCAACAGTGTCTGTCATTACAATTTGAAGATTTCTCTGCTCATAGAGCAACATCAGTATAACCCATTAAATTTGAGAAAAGCAAATGTATAACCAGTTGAGAAACATTGGAAATATTCTTTTTGTAACAATTTTGTTTAAAATTGACATAGTATTACAACAATTATAATTTCTTACAGCCAGAGATGAGTAATTCTCAGGATCTGATTAGGTGAATCTGACAGATTTGTCAGATAGGTAGATATTTCATATGGGCTGTGTTTAGTGCAATGACTTATTATTAAATGTGTGCTCCCCCATACAGTCACTGCACAAAATGCAGCCAAACAAAGCCCATAAGAAAAGTAAGGTCAGATGGAACTACAAAGCCCCATAACACCCCCTACCACCACCACCACCATTCAATTTAAAATCGGCACCAATATCTTTATGATTTGGTGAAGACTTATCCTGTAGATTTCCCAGTAGATTTGCTAAGGAAAATGTCTGCATCAAATTTGACAGTTAGTTGCTCCACAGCATCGGCCTGCTTTCCTGAAATAACCTGTTCTTCCACTGTCTAACTTTAAATTTTTCTCTTAAAATTGTGACCCAGGAGTTGTCATATGACTTGGTGAAATGCAGTGACCATGAGGTCACTGTCTCTCACCTGTTCTGAGCCAATTCTGCTTTTGTAAACATTCCAGCATTATCAGATCTAGTTATTATGTATAACTAGACTCTAGTCAGGTATACATTAAGTGTTCTAGCAACTAAAACAAGGAAAATGTTAACATTAAAATTACACACAAAATAAGAATATTGTTGCTTTTTGTTTATAAAAGGACATTAATCTCCTACACTGAAAGTATTTTTCATCTATGCTTTAAGACTGTGCAGCCTAGTATGTCTCAATGAAATTGGTGTGTAGTGTAGGACGTTTCAGTGTGTCATGCATTACCTCATCCTGACTCACCTGTACACTCCCTGTCCTTGGCTATTGAACACATTATCTCACCACTTCTAGTCCTGCCAAGTTGGTACACCAGCTTTAGTAAGCCATGACCTCTTAGAACAGTGAAGGACAAAAACAGCAAGTAATTCAGGAAAGCTTCCATCAGCTCTCGGCTCTTCCTGTCTAGTGCTTTAATTTAAGTGTTTCCAATACTCAAAGAACATTTTTATCTGGAACATAAAGCACAGATAAATATAGTTTTCTTCTGTTAATTGCTATTAGTATTGACATAATTTATATCCGTTTCTTTCCTTTATTAAAAAAAAATTCTTTCAAGTATTAAGTCAAGTAGATCTAAGTAGAATAGTTGCCCACATTGTTTAGAGTCTTTTTGTAGGGAACAAACATGGTAACCACAAACTTCCTTGTTGGGTATAGGAGATGTTTTAACTTTTGGCCAGCACAAATCCAGATAGAAGTACCACTATGTAGCGAATAGAACTTTAGTATTCTTACGGAAGGACATGAGACAATATAACAGTAAGACTCTTATTTAATTTGGAAGGATGTGCTTCCTAGATTTCCTTACATCTTTCAAGTCCTCCTAATACTACCCCTGGCCGTTCTGTTTAGGAAACTAAAATTTATGTTTGCAAAATCTGTCTGGGGAGGGGGTAGGAGTATAATTAGCTTCTATACCTCATCCCACCCAAGTGGAAGGGCCTACTTGTACTTTTAGTGAGAGAGGAGTATGGACTAAGATGATCCCACTCAGTTACTTACTCTTTGGGAGTCATAATGTAGCTATCAGAAAACTCCTAACTGTAGTAACATAGGCTCATTCAGTGAAATACTGCAGTGTTCTTTTTTTCCCCTCTCTCTCCCCTTTCTTTTTTACCATTCCTTTTTTGTCTCGCTATTGTCACATTCCCCCCTTTTATGTTGTGTTGCTATTGGAATCATTTGGTGACATTGTTAGTTAGCAGTGTTCACACGTGATTCGCACTACAATATAGTATACTCAATCCCATTTGCTAATAGAACACGTCTCAAATGTTATTCTATATTTTCCTTTTTGAAATTTTGTTTGTTTTAGCCAACTTACTAAAATGTTTAAACAAAAATAAATCCATTGTAACTTTAGAATTCTTTATTTGATATAGTCTTAAAATTACACGTTTGGGGTGTATAACTTTTTTCCAGTTGCACATAGACAGCATGGTGTCTAAGTCAAATTAACAATATCCACTGCACCAATTGTCATTGCATTTGGTATAGTAACTCAACAACAAAGTAAGCACATTCAAATATGTGAATCCTGATGAAGCCTCTCCCCTTGTTCATCACTAAAGTTGGCCAGACATCTTCAATAGTTGTTGGTTAATTCTCCTCATCTCCTCATATACACACACATATAATTTGGCTAAAAGTTCATACATTTTCAATGGAATGAAAAGGGTTAGGTAGCTGCCAGATATGTTTGAGGCATGCAATTTAAATCCAACATGGCAGACATAATTTGTTGGGGTAAAGTTGGCATGTCCCCATACACATTAGATGGTTAACCAGTCCTGCTCATGTTTACAGGACCTTTTATATTGCCAGATTATCTGGAAATTTGAAGTGGCTATGGATAAAGTGTTCTTTTTCTCATAGCAGTTCATAATTCTTTAAAGGGGTATTCCGCCACTAGACATCTTACCCCCTATCCAAAGGATAGGGATAAGATGTCAGATCGCCGGGGTCCCGCTGCTGGGGACCCCGGGGATCGCTCCTGCAGCACCCCGCTATCATTACTGTGCAGAGCGAGATCGCTCTGCTCGTAATGACGGGCAATACAGGGGCCGGAGCATCGTTACGTCACGCCTCCGCCCCTCGTGATGTCACGGCCCGCCCCCGTCAATACAAGTCTATGGGAAGGGGGCGTGGCGGTCGTCACGCCCCCTGCCATAGACTTTCATTAAGGGGATGGGCCGTGATGTCATGAGGGGCGGAGCCATGATGTCACGCTGCTCCGGCCCCTGTATTGCCCGTCATTACGCACAGAGCGAACTCGCTCTGTGCAGTAATGATGGCGGGGTGCTGCAGTGGCGATCCCCGGGGTCCCCAGCAGCGGGACCGCAGCGATCTAACATCTTATCCCCTATCCAGGGGCGGAGTACCCCTTTAAACATTTTGCAGCAAGTACACATGTTCATAACTGTTTGCTTTGGGTCTACCAAAAAAGTTCTTAGCAACTAAGATATACCTGCAGCAGGCAAAAACTTTAACATCATCTAAACTTTTTTATGAAATGGTTATTGGTTGAGGAATTTTAGGAAAAATTTATTTGATGCAATTGCCATTTTTTTTTAAAAGCTTTAACAAATTGCTGCACCAGTCCCAGCTTCATGTGACATGGTGAATGGTGATAGAGTCATGATTTGAGTAGTATCCATCTAAGAACAAGAGCCAATTCAGCAGCACTAATGTAGCTTTTAAAATTCCACCTAAAATAAGGTTAATTGAAACCCCCAAGAATGAGCTATACCATGTTTGAAATCCTAGTAGTAAATGTTGAGTTTCTCAGCTGAACACCCTTGGAGGGAGGAGGGGGAGCATAGCACACTGCCACATTAATCCTATGGGCAGTTTGTGTACTGCATTATTGTGCCCAGTTGCCAAGATGAGAAGACAATTTTTGTAGCCCTGAAGAAGACTTACACCTCCATTTAATCAAAAACCTCTAATGCTGTTTTTTAAAATAGTTTTGCAAGCCAGACAGCCCCTTAAATAGAGATGCAGGGGTGATTGATGTATAACTGTACAACAAGACAGTTCTGGGGATAAGTGGGTGACAGCACACTGACAATCATGTCCTGTTGCCACCACTGTCAGGAAACAGTAGAATTTTTAATACTTGTCAAATAACCATTTAAAGACTTTTGCTAAGACACTGTAGAATAGAAAGCTCCCAAGTCTCGGTGTGACATGATTCACTGAGAGAGGAAATTGTCCTACTGTGACTTATTCTTTTTAATATCTAGCATGACACCGGTCTAACACAGCAAATAAAGTAGAGGAAAAATGGCAACGAAGACAATCAAAACCTACATTTCCAGTATAGTCTCTCAGCCATGTAATGGTATTGAGAGCTTTCTGCTGACCTCTGTACAATGCAGGACACACTATTTTGACCTGTTGTATATAGAATACAGATAGTAATTCCATTCAATGTTTTATAAGGCAGATTGAATTCAATAATGGTCCAACTTGGGACATCTTTTTCTACGTTTGCCCTTTGCTATGAAGATAAAAAGCACTTTCTAATATCAAATAGTGGTAAGCAAAATAAGATGAACATACTTTCACATTAACAACAAGACTGTTCTATGCTATTTACAATAAAGCTTGATTGTAGGGCATTCAATATGGCTACAATCTAAAATTCGCACAGTGACTATTACAAGCTGGTAGTTTGACAGCCCAGTAATTTGCAAAAAATGTATAATTTTGATAGGTCAAAATATTCTGGATTTCGACTGATGAATATTACAAATTGAAGTATCTTCTGCAGAAAATCATGCCCTTTAATTAGCAAACCATCCATCAAATTCCCTGTGACACTGCCCTTTGGAACAAAATTGATTGTATGTTGTAGTATTTTAGCTTAGTTTAATATATTTGAATGAAAACTAGAGGCTGCATAATTCATGAACATTGTAGTAGTAAAATGCTTTCCATTTAGTGGACTGCATGGCATACTATTTTATATAATACAGGATCATTAAGATGAAACAGGAGCGCTTACTTGACGTAAAGGAGAACAGGTCAAAGGTAACATTGCTAATAATCTCCTTCAAATTGTTGCAACTCCAAGAAATCCCAAATAGCACACCTGTGGTATACATTGGGATTACGTCAGAATGGTATGCCAACATATAACACAGTGTACCCATAGCAGGCCCTTTTACTTTCATGGACCATCAGTGACTACATTTAACCCTTTTCCCGATCATGCAGGTCACAAAGGTCAATTAATATGAATGGGTATGCTGCAGGTACACTTAGGCATATGTAATGGTACCTTCCTGCTGGTATGCCAATGTACAGTTTTTTTTTGCCCCTTTTATGTCTCATAAATTGGCTCTCAACAGTGTGTGAATAAGGCTTCCGATAGAAGTAGGCAATTTTTTTTAATTTATTGTTTTTTTTAGCCTGAAAAAAAAAACACAACAAAAATCTGCTTTCTCTTCAGCCACCTCCTGTGTTTTTCTCCTTACAAGTCATGTGATTGTTGCACCATGTGACTCATAAATTTCTATTAAAGAACTGTTTAAAAAAAAATTTTTAACTGTAAAAAAAAAATGCTTTCGTAATTTCAAAATTGGAATTATGGACACTTTGTTAAACAGTCTCCACTTTTTATATGCTTTCAATGTGCTGAATATTGGATTAAAAATATGTACATATTTTGATATTTATTTTACGTTGTGTGAACAAAGCCTAAGTCTCAACCCCTTAAAGGGGTACTCCGCCCCTTGACATCTTATCCCATATCCAAAGGATAGGGGATAAGATGTCAGATCGCCGTGTTCCCGCTGCTGGGGACCCCCGGAATCGTCGCTCTGTGCGTAATGACGGGCGATACAGGGGACGGAGCAGCGTGACGTCATGACTCCGCCCCTCGTGACATCACGGCTCGCCCCCTTAATGCAAGTCTATGGCAGGGGCGTGACGAACACCACGCCCCCTCCCATAGACTCGTATTGAGAGGGCGGGCCGTGACGTCAAGAGGGGCAGAGCCATGACATAACAATGCTCCGGCCCCTGTATTGCCCGTCATTACGTGCAGAGCGAACTCGCGTGGCAATCTGACATCTTATCCCCTATCCTTTGGATAGGGGATAAGATCTCTAGGGGCGGAGTACCCTTTAAGGACCAGGGGTTTTTCCATTTTTGCTCTTTAATTTTTTCCTCCTTAACTTAAAAATATCATAACTCTTTAAAATTTGCACCTAAAAATCCATATGATAGCTTATTTTTTGCACCACCAATTCTACTTTGTGATGCCATCAGTCATTTTACCAGAAAATCTACAATGAAATTGAAAAAAAAAATCATTGTGTGCCAAAATTGAAGAAAAAACACAATTTTGTAACTTTTGGGGCCTTCCGTTTCTAAGCAGTACATTTTTTGGTAAAAATTACACCTTCTCTTTATTCTGTATATCCATATGATTAAAATGATACCCTAATTATATAGGTTTGTCGTACTTCTGGAAAAAATCATAACTACATGCAGGAAAATGTATACATTTAAAATTGTCATCTTGTGACTCCTATAACTTTTTTATTTTTCTGCCTACGGGGTGGTATGAGGGCTCATTGTTGGCGCCGTGATCTGAAGTTTTTAGCAATACCAGTTTCGTATTAATCTGACATTTTAATTGCTTTTTGTAGATTTTTTTTTATATATCAAAAGTGACCAAAAATATGCTATTTTGGACTTTGGATTTTTTTGCGCGTACGCCATTGACCGTGCAGTTTAATTAAAGATCTATTTTTTATAATTCGGTTATTTCTGCACGTGGCAATACCACATATGTTTATTTTTATTTACACAGTTTTTTTTTATGGGAAAAGGGAGGTGATTCAAACTTTTATTAGGGAAGGGATTAAATGATTTTAGGGGGCTATAACACTGCACACACTGATCTTTTACATTGATCAATGGTTTTTCATAGGAAACCATTGATCAATGATTCATGCCTGGATCTCAGGCACTGAGCAGTCATTTACCGATTGGACACCAGTAGGCAGGTAGGGGGACCCTCCTCGTGTCCTACAGCTGTTCGGGATGCCGCGATTTCACAGCGGCTGTCCCAAACAGCTCACTGAGCTAGCCAGGGGTAATTTAGTTTCACTTTAGACGCTGCGATCAATTTTGAATGCCACGTCTAAAGGGTTAATATCACCGTGGCCCTGCGTTATAGAAAGGGAATGGACTCAGGGCGTACAGGTACACCCTTTGTCTTTAACAGGTTAATGATCTCGAACAGCACATCTTGAACAGTCTATTTGTCACTTATGTGGAAACAAGCACCTGCCGCCATTTTTATTTCTATTTCCAGCTATATTTTTTTCATGTGATGGCCCATTTACATTACTGTATTTTTGTATTCATATTTATGTTTTTATCCTCCCTTCCAGAAAAGAATTTAATCACAGAAAAGCTGACGAGTCCACTTAAAAACCAGGAAAGCAAGGCCTTGGTTCACTTTATTCTGCTTATTATTTCCATAATATATATTCATGTGTGCCACATTTACTGAGTAAGGGCAAGATAGTGGCTTCTTAAAAAATTCTTGTGTGCACTGTCTGATCTTGGAGAATTAGATTGTGAGCCACGCTGGGTCAGGGACAGATGTGAATATTTGTAGTTTTCGTATAGTGATTGAAAATCATTGCATTTTTGTAGTCTCTCTAAGCCAGATTCATATGAAATCCATATAAAATCAGAGGGATCTAAAGTTACAGCAAAGGCCTTATGAACTGCTATGGGTGCTGTATTCTGTTTGTCAACTTAAAGTTTGTGCGGGCCCAAAATGCGTTCATGTGTACGAGGCCTTAAAAGAAATGTCCGGGGAACAGAAAAGGTATTACCTGTTCTGCTCCCCACTGTTTCACTTTATTTGTGTTGGTTTGAATTCTATGGTGATCGATGTAAATAGGAGCGTGTTCTGTTTGCAATCGTTTGTCATCCATTTTTTAGGATCTGATTTTGTACATTAAAGGGGTACTCCGGTGAAAACCTTTTTTATTTTAAATCAACTGGTGACAGAAAGTTAAACATATTTGTAAATTACTTCTATTAAAAAATCTTAATCCTTCCAGTACTTATTAGCTGCTGAATGCTACAAAGGAAATTCCTTTCTTTTTGGAACACTGATGACATCACATGCACAGTGCTCTCTGCTGACATCTCTGTCCATTTTAGCAAGATGTATGCTAAAGGCAGCATGGTGGCTCAGTGGTTAGCACTGCTGCCTTGCAGTGCTGGGGACTTGGATTCAAATCTCACTAAGGACAACAATAAATAAAGCGTTATTATTATTATAATAACGTCAGCAGAGAGAACTGTGCTCGTGATGTCATCAGAGAGCATTCTGAAAAGAAAATAATTTCCTCTGTGGTATTCAGCAGCTAATAAGTACAGGAAGGATTAAGATTTTTTAATAGAAGTAATTTACAAATATGTTTAACTTTCTGCCACCAGTTGATTTAAAAGAAAAAAGTTTTTCACCGGAGTACCCCTTTAAAAGATCTGTTAAAAAGTCATGACATCATGCACGTGTGAACCTGGTGTGAACATGCTGCAACTGCATAACTGCAGGTAAAATGTGCATGCCACAGAATGAAGGCAGCAGCAGCTACATTAAAATTATTATTATTATTTTTTTTTTCTCACTGAAGTGCTGCCCTAGGCACAGGCCCATGGGTAACCAATGGTAAATAGTCCTGATAAGAACCTCTTCAGGCTATGTTAACACAGCATTTTTGTGCCATAATTTTACAGTTAAAAAGAGCATTTTTTTTTTAATACAAAAACAGCTTAAATTACTGCCTTTTTTGACTGTATTATTTTGTGTTTTAGCAAAAGCTATAGCCCACAAAACAGCTGTTTTCATATGGGAAATATTTTGCGCCGTTAATTGCCAAAAATGTGTGACAAAATATGGCAGGTAAGTGGCCAAATTTTCTGCCATAAACAGCCCCAAAAGGGCCTGACACTTAATTTTACAGTAATAAAAATTACTGCTGCAATGTGAATTTGTGTTTCAACAAATGCACAGTTTTTCTTTTGAGCTCAATCGGACTTAATAGCAAAAAGTATGGCAAATTTTTGCCCTGTTTTTTTTTTTTTTTTTCAAGTTAAGACTTTATTGAATTTTATGAGTAAATATGATAACAAACATTAGAATGCCTTACACAGCCAAAGTGGGAAATACGACATGAATACAGGTGAGGCCCGTACGGGTATAGTAATGCAAGTCGGTGAAAGGCGTCACAATCGTGGAAATAGAACATAAATAGCCTGGACAAATGTTCTCTAATAGAAAGCCGGTCAGTACAGTCGACAGTTGAGATCAGCATAGAGTAGGAATAATCCAATGCGCCTCCTAATAGTACGGGAGAGCGTGCACACTAAAGAGGGCGCCCACATCTAGACCGGTTATGCAAATTTACATCCCCGAGGGCTCAGGGGGTCCCCAGTAGCTATTGCTGGCTGGAAGGTATGAAGACTGTTAAAGCCCTGTTGTTGTTTTTTTTTTTTTTTAAAAAAACAGCAGCCCCATTTTATGCCTTAACAAACAGCCCAAAATATTGAGTGAAAACATGATCCTCATTTTGAAAATCTAATTACAAATCTGTACAATACAGTTAGGTGGAAATGTTGCAGACATAGTAGCAGAGAAAAACTATGTTGGAAGAAAGGTCTCCTAGTAGTTTACCAGAATGAAATATCTCAATGCTTGATGCTACGGAAAATACAAGGAATACGGTTCACCCAAGAGAAGCGGTCTGAGATATTGCTAGCTTCTTAAATAATTTCCTTACCCAAAAATTTTAAATAATCTCATCCCTTCTGTAAGCTACGGTAATTACTAAAATGTAATGTTCAGTTTAGAAGTTATAAAAAAAATATTTTGCTGGACAGGCAAAAAGTAGATTTTGTTACTGACGGCCAAGATCAAATTAGTTCTGATCATCAATGGGTTATTTTCTATATTGTCTTTTCAAATATATCCTTTATTTTAATATTATACATTGCTTTATTCAGTGAAACCTCTAAAAAAAAAAAAAAGACCACCCCTTTGAGAATACCACCCCTTACCCAGACCAGATTCTGTGCATTAGATTTTCAGTCTACCATACATAATGTATACTGGCCATTTTCTTTGAGAAGACCACCCCTATAAAAGACCACTATTCAGTGCAATTTTGGGTGGCCTTCTCAGAAAGCTTTCACTGTATTATGTATAAATAAGCATAATAGCCATGCAAATTATATTAATATTACATTTCAGCTTGATTCTATTTCTAGCTTTCATATGTAACCATAATTAAATGTATAAATTCGTTTGAAAAGCAAAATCTTAAAATATGTATGCAACTGGCCATATTTCTATAATTTTCTTGACAGCAATATCACGTTCTTTAGCTAGAGGCTCAAAAATGTTAGCAATGATTTGAATGAAATTTGCATTTTGTACTAAATAATGTTGCAGGGTTATACATTGTAGGAAATGTGATCCACATCTCGTCTGTTATTCACTAAGAGGTGACATTTCACAGACCTTTCTGCAGGTTGAAGACCACTGGTATTGGAGGTTATACTCACGTGTTCCCGCCGCTCCAGACCGTCACCACTCGTCACTGCTGCCCTGGATGTCGCTGTCCGTCGCTGTGTCCCCGGGGTATCCCCGATGCTCTGGCAAGGCCTCTGCTTCCCCGGCATCCTCGCACTCTGTCGCCGCAATCACGTTGCTATGCACTCCGCTCCTATTGGATGACGGGACGGCGTGCGCAGCGACATAATGACGACGAAGGAGAGCGCCGACGATGCAGGGGATCCCGAAGAGGACGCGTCGGAGCCCCGAGGACAGGTAAGTGATCGTCAGCGGACCACACGGGGCACCGTAAACTGCTATCCGGTGGCAGCTGAAGCAGTCTGCGCTGCCGGATAGCCGTTTATGCGATGGCCCCGACATACATCATTGGTCGGGGGGCCATCTTAGGTCGGGGGTTCACTGTACATGGGTCAAATTGCTTCATATAAAAACAGGAAAGCTACATCAAAAATAGCACCGAAATCTACACTTTTTAATGTGAAATTTTCAGTGTGGCTTTGGCCCATGCCCTAAGGGTGACTAACAGTCCGGCAGGTCGGACCATAACCAGGGCAGGGGGTTTGTATTGCTTACCCTACGTGGGAATTTGTAGGACATACTCATCATTTTAAGGGCATTCTTGGGTTCATGTAATTGCTAGTGTCTCAATTTTGGCACTAAAATGTTGGTAATTTTATATTATGTTCTGCACTATTGTGTACAATGCAAGTCACATGCATAAAACGGGACTTATTCTGAAATGCATCTACTGCTGTGCAAAGGATGACATCCAATCATCAATGATTCAAAACTCACTTTTAACCAGTTATGGATGCAAGGCTTAGAGGTACTCCCTTGCATTCCAGTCCTTAAGGATGCAGGGCGTACCTGTACGGTCCTGTTACCGGGAATTGAAGCGTGTTCGAGAGCTTAGCCCGCTTTAAACCCTATCAGCAGCCGGGACCCAGGGTTAATGCCGGGCACCACCGATTGGTCCAATTGCCAGCATTAACCCTTTAGACGCCACAAGAAAAGTTGATTGTGGCATCTAAACTGTAAGCAAAATGATCCCAGCAGCTCAGCGGAGCTAATCGGGACCATCGCAGTGAAACTGCCATGTTCCAATCAGCTGTGAGGATGGCGGGAGGGCCCTTACCTGCCTTCTCGCCATCTGATTGGTCCTCTGCTGCTCCCAGTCAGCCATGCAGGCTAGAGCAGCAGAGCACCGATAACACTGATCAATGCTATGCTATGGCATAGCATTGAACAGTATATGCAATCATATGGGGACTGAAAAAAAATAATAATAGTGTTTAAAAAAAAAAGTTAATAAGTGAATTAACCCCTTCATAATAAAAGTTTGAATCCTCTTCCCTTTTCCCATTTTTTAAATAAAATAATGTAATCAAAAAATAAAACTAATCATATGTGGTATCACCATGTGCGTAAATGTCAAAACTATGAAAATATAACCGCTCGGTTGATGTACGTAAAAGAATACCAAATTCCAAAATTGTGCATTTCTGGTCACTTCATTTACCATACATTTTTTTTTTATAAAAAGCGATCAAAAAGTAGCATCAAACAAAAATTGTACTGATAAAAACTACAGACCACAGCACAAAACATATAGCCCTCATATTGCCCCGTATGCAGAAAAATAAAAAAAAAGTTATAGGGGCCAGCATTTAAAAAATACAAATGTTGGTGCATGTAGTTATAATTTTTTAAAGTAGTAAAATAAAATAAAACCTACATAAATTGGGTATCTTTGTAACTGAATGGCCTACAGAAGAAAGATAAGGTGTCATTTTATGGAAAAAGGGCTCTATGTAGAAACAGAAGCCCCCAAAAGTTACAAAGTGGTGTTTTTTAGTTTTTTTTTTATTTCACCCCACAAATAATTTTGTTTTTTGTTTTGCCGTAGATTATGTTATAAAATAAGTGAGGTCATTGCAAAGTACAATTGGTGATGCAAAAAACAACCCTTCTATGAGTCTGTAGGAGCAAAATTAAAAGCGTTATGATTTTTAGAAGGGGAGGAGGAAAAAACGAAAGTGCAAAAATTAAAATTGGCTGGGTTCTTAAGGCCTAAATGGGCTTAGTCCTTATGGGGTTAAGATCACAGTTACCCTTTAAATACTTTTTAATAAAAAGGACTAAATATCATAAAATAACTTTACTCACTTGTCTGATCCTGCAGTGATCCAGCGCAGAAGATAATGTGCCATACTTTTAGCATTATAGCTTCTATTGCTGAGCTGTGATACGAGTAGTATACCACGTGACTGCTGAGGCCACTAACTGGCTGTACTGAGGCCACTAACTGGCTGTACTGAGGCCACTAACTGGCTGTACTGAGGCCACTAACTGGCTGTACTGAGGCCACTAACTGGCTGTACTGAGGCCACTAACTGGCTCTACTGAGGCCACTAAATGGCTGTACTGAGGCCACTAACTGGCTGTACTGAGGCAACTAACTGGCTGTACTGAGGCCACTAACTGGCTGTACTGAGGCCACTAACTGGCTGTACTGAGGCAACTAACTGGCTGTACTGAGGCCACTAACTGGCTGTACTGAGGCAACTAACTGGCTGTACTGAGGCCACTAACTGGCTGTACTGAGGCCACTAACTGGCTGTACTGAGGCCACTAACTGGCTGTACTGAGGCCACTAACTGGCTGTACTGAGGCCACTAACTGGCTCTACTGAGGCCACTAACTGGCTGTACTGAGGCAACTAACTGGCTGTACTGAGGCCACTACCTGTAACCTGACTGCAGCAGTCACATATTTGTTTCTAGTAAAGAGACACCCACTGGAACATCTGTGCTGGCTCACCATGCAATTTAATGGATAAATAAAGTTATAATGTTATTTTATGACATTTAGGCCTTTTTTATTAAATGATTGGTTGCATCTCAATTTCTTTCTATGACATTGTACATTATCATAACGTAAACCCACCCATACTCTATGGCATCCTGGTAAATGTGCCTGTTACAACTGTAAATATCACTTCACAAAACTGTTTCAATAACCTTACATTAACTGAATCCTCTGTTGCCTAGTCCTAAACTGGGAATAACATTTACAAAATAATGTTATTCTGTCCTGCTATTTTCTTTTAGTATAGAAGTGTAAAATAAACCTCAGACACATTATTATTGCATGTTATTCCAGCAGACTGTCTTTATTCTTCTCTCATAAAGAAAGGACATATTATCCCCCATAAAAGACAGAATATATAAAATAAGCATAAAATCCAGGTATAGCATTTCATATAGGTGAAATGTTTACTAGTGTCTGGTCTACACAATGCATTCTCATATCTTAGATCCCTCTGCCATAAACTGATTTAAGGGGTCTTATTTCTATAGAATTAATTGAGCATTAAAGAAGTACTTCACCCCTAAACATCTTATCCCCTATCCAAAGGATGTCTGATACACAGCTGTAACACCCACTCCCATAGACATGAATGGAGGGGACGTGAAAGCGATGGTCACTAGTCTTCCAGCACGGTGAGGAGTTTGCTACTTGCATCAGATTACGGGGTGCCGCACCGGAGATCACAGGGGTTGGGGTTGCCAGCGGCCGGGTCCACCATGATCAGACATCTTATCCCCTATCCTTTGAATAAGGGATAAAATATTTAGAGGCTGAGTACCCCTTTAAAGGTACTCTCATAAGGTACTATTATGCCTACTCCAGGATGTAAAGGAGACTTGTCAAGAAATGATTATTTAGAGACAGAGATATACGGAATGGGGAGATTTATCAAAATCTGTGTAAAGTGGTCCTGTTGCCAGTACAAACAGATTGCTTTCATTTCCAAAAAAGGCCTTTAACCCCTTAGGGATTCTGCCGATTTTCACCTTAAGGACTCAGCAAATTTTCGTTTTTGCATTTTTGCTTTTTCCTCCTTCCTTTCTAAAAATCCTAATGCTTTCAATTTTGCACCTACAGACCCATATTAGGGCTTCTGGTTGCATACACTGATCAGTGTAACCGGCGCTCTGCTGATCGGACAACAGAGAGGCAGGTGAGGACCCTCCTGTCGTCCAGTAAGCTGATAGGAACATCGCAATTTTGTCACGATAGTCCTGGTCAGCTCCGGTGAGCTGCTGGTATTCTTTTACTTTCGTTTTAGACGCTGCGATCAACTTTGATAATAATAATAATAAATCTAGGTGATTAATTAGAGTATCTGTTGTAACACTCATGTTTCAGAAGACAGGAACTCCGGTGGATGTGGATCCGCTGGACCTGTGTGGCAGATGACTCGGACCGTACCAGGGAGCGGAGTCTAAGGTGCCACTGGTTTTCACCAGAGCCCGCCACAAAGCGGTTTGGACTTGATGCGGCAGGCAGCACCCAGGTCGCTACCCCTGGCTACCCCTGGCACGACTCGACCACAAAGGAGGCTGAGGAGATGCGAGGCACAGGAGGGATAAGGCAGCTCATAGTCAGAATAGCAGAAGGTAAAGGCAAGCAGCAAAGTAGCATAGTCTGGACATAGCAGGAGGTCAGTAGGCAGGTAGCAGAGGAGCAAGGTCAAGTCACAAAGAAAAGGATCAGATACACGGTAAGGCAACTCTCAGGAATGCTTTCTCTCAGGCACAAGGCAACAAAGATCCGGACGGGCGCGTCCCGCTATGCGAGTCCCAGCCCTGCCGGCAGCAGCAGGTAAAGGGACCATGCGCTCACGTAGCCATAGCGCATAACGTAACACCTGTAAAAAGGGTTATTCAGGATTAAAAATGTTTCTCTATTTCAAAAAGAGCATGACACCTATCCTCAGGTATGTGGCATTGCAACTCAGCTCCATTCACTTGAATCTAACTAAGCTTCAATATAACACACAATTTAAAGGACAAGAGTAGCAGGAGTGAAGGAAAATAGCTATGTTTTTCCAAATCTGGAAAACTGTTGTGAAATGCATCAACTGTATAAAGAGGCACAAGCTTTCTAATACACTTTAGCTTAGGTTTACATATAAGATATATCTGGTGGATTTCATGTTGCAGATTTTATCATTAATTTAACAGCATCATTCTCAGCATAAAATCCTCAGCATGAAATCTGCACTACATACAGTATGTGCGAACATACCCTAAGGTTACTTTCAGATGAGGGGATCCACAATATATTTTATGTTGTGGATCCACCGCCGAAGGACCGCAACAGAGTGCCTTTAGATGTGCCTGCCCGGAGCAGCAATACGCCGCTATGAGCAGACACACTGCGATGTGCGAGTCGCTGCGCTCATGCGCAGTATAATCGCACATCGTGGCTGCTCTCGGTCTAGCTCAGGGAGCAGGGGAAGCGGCCGCAATGTATGCGAGTACCCACGCATTAGCGCATCGCAGCAGTGTCTCTGCTCATAGCAGCGTAGTGCCGCTCCAAGCAGGCATATCTAAAGGCAACCTGTAGGGGTCCTTCAGCGGCGGATTTGCAGCGTAAAATACGTTGTGGATCTTTAAACTCAAATCTATGCCATGAGCTGCCTTATTGTAAAATGCAGCTATTATTTATGCTAGTTTATGGGGAAAATTATAGTAAATCCGTCAGACAACTGGATTCCTCACCCCCTTCTCCTGATAAGCCCCATTCACTTGTTGTGCAACTTTTTTTTTCTTTTGCATGCCAAAAAACTGCATACATGGTTTAAAACTGCCAAAAATACTGCATACATGGTTTAAAACTGCCAAAAATACTGCATACATGGTGAAACCTCTACGCACCAGCCTTTACATCTCTTAGGGCATTGTTACTCTTTTAGTCCTTTAGTTTGCATTATTAATTATACAGTGTGTAGCTTTGGCAGGGAATATTGTTCCATCTGTCTCTGCCCTCTTTTTGTGATACTCTCCATCTATTTACCCCTGTGTCACAGTCACACACCCCTTTACATGATATATACATATATATTATTGTGGAATGTTTTCATTTGTTAGTTTTTTTTTTCTTTTTTTTAGATTTTAGTCTATATACAGTATTCCTGTATGTCCTGTATTAGAACAATTGATAGTTTTATAACATTGGATTCTATTTTAGACAAATGAGCTACGGAAAAGACATCACTTCCTCACCACTCGTGTGTCATTCTTCCAGTTACAGAACCAATGTCACAAAAATGTTTTGCGTATCCAATCCACCATGACACCCTTTATTTTCTCAGTGTGCTGTCTGTGTTGAGAAAAGCAAGAACCGTGAAGTTAAAATGTATCCCCCGGGAAAGGCTCTTGGCAGGTGGCAGATTGTCTTTGTTTTTACACACAGTTTTATTTTGACAATGTTACTGCTATCATCACATCATGCTAGATGAAATTTCTTACTATATCCACCGTTCTCCTTATTTCTCCTAACTTTCCTAACTCAGACAGCAAAAAAGGATTGTACTATACTGCCTCACCATGTAGTTAAGTTTAGTCTTTGGTTTGATGTTGGTGGTAGTCATCATTGCATACTTGGCAACATTTAAATCTACAATAATGAGACATTTGAGCCCCACCCCTGAGAACTCCCTAAAAACAGCCCAGTCCTTTGGATAGGGGATAAGATGTAGAAATATTATATAGAGAAGGTAATATGCACTCACCGCTAGGCTATGGCTGTCAATCCTGGGAGTCCGGGGGCACGAGTGGAGTCGGCGTCTGCATGGAGCGCTCGGAGGCTACACCGGTTGTTTCGCGGGATCAACCCACTTCTTCCGGCCTCTCAGAGGCTTGACAGCCATAGCCTAGCGGTGAGTGCATTTTACCTTCTCTATATAATATTACTATGATACTGCAGCTTTTCTAATATGCACCCCGCAGGTGGCTTTTACATGTGAGTACCCCGGGCTGCCATATCTGTTTAGACGGTCCATAAGGAGCAATAGAATAGGCTTAGATGACATTGCACACCTTGTGAGTGCCCCCACTTGCTATTCCTTTTACATATTCGATAAGATGTAGAAACCTGGAATACCCCTTTAAAAGGGTCCTCTGACAAAAAGCTGATCTCAGAGTGCCTTTCTGACAACTCCCATTGTGGTCAACTAGGACACTTTATCATTGTGCGAAAAAGATTCAGTACCACTTGTAACTTATTAGTTGCTTTTCCTTTTCCTATTCTTTTCCTATTCTTAGGAATCCAGTGTCACTCAATGACAGGTCACCCACTGAACTCCTAAGCATGGAAATTTCAGAAATTTCTATAAATAAAAAACATTTTACACTGAATCTTTTCCCACAAAGATAAATATCAATGTGCTCAGCTCCTCCCGCTCTATAGCATGCCAACAGAGTATTTCCATGGTGATAAGTTCGTTATAAAGTTGATTGTGCATGTTTCTACGCCTAGGCACAATAAACTGCCAGACGTACGTATGCAAGTGTAATTTAATGTTTAAAAAATGGTTAAATGAAAGTCCCTTCATGAGATTGAAACTGCAAAACAACACAAAATATTTTTATACATAAAATGTATTTTATTTTAAAACACCTGTATGCTAACATATTCCCAACGAATGCCCAACATATCTGGTATCAATCTGTCTATTACACTTTTATTTATTTATTATTTACAATTTTATTGTCCCACTAAATAAAAAATACAAGTTGATGCAGAAAATGAAAGTTGCACTATAGTGTTTAGTGGATGGAAAAGCCCGTTGAAGTCTACAGAGAAGCATTAAAGTACAAGTTTACGATTTTTGCATCCGTTTTTCAAAGCGTAGTTCAGTTCTCTGCTTAGAAGACAGCCTTTCAGTATTTACTGCACATATTTTGGCTGTATGCTAAAACACTTGTGTGAAAAAGCTCTTTATTTTACTAATGTGTCCAAAATAGGAGAGCCTTTTGGTTACCGTTTAACCCCCATTCACCCTGTTACCCTTGGAGTAATATATTAGTTACTGTGACATAAATTAGGTTTAAGTTCAAAGTTCAGCTAGCAAATTATCCTCACACATTGAAGGGTCATCTCCATAAGGGCAAATAGGAATTCTTTGTTAATGTCAATTCCTTCTCTTAAAAGCCGTCCTTTGAAGATTTTTGGAATTGTTGGCATTGTTGTTTAACCTTTCACCTGCTTTCCCTATGCATGCAGTGGTGGACACAGGTAGGATTTTTACCATCTGCTTTTTTACACTGCTGTCCCTTTATCAATACTTTTATTTCTCTAAAAAAAAAAAAAAGGCACAGAAGTGATCTGTAATTTCCTGTGCATTGATAGTGTTGATATTATTAGCAAAGCTTATCACTGCTGCATTCCCACGGATAAATGCTGGAATAATTGTGAAGTGATATTACAAAGCCCTTCCCAGTCTGTTGGCTTCAGTTCAGCTTTCAAGCTAACTGTACCACCGAGAGCCTGAGAACAGACTATTAATGGCCTGGTGTGTTAACATGTAATTTAGTGTACAATGTAGAAGTGGACTATAAAATTGTGCATTTTCAAATCCTACCTGGTAATTTGAAATGACTCTACCAAAGGTGTTTAACCATAGCCAAGGGCCTTTTCATAACAATCACAGCTTAGATCACACTTCTATTCCATAGAAATGTGCATTAAAAGTTGTACATTATTTACTGGTTGCCTTTTGAATTATACACAGAAAAGTAAAGGAACCTTTTAAAAATAATGCATTCACCATCTCTTGTTAGGTCCTTCATTTTTGTACCGTTCTGAAGTTGTTGTAGACCAACCATTGCCCTGTAATGCTTAAAGCAGCAGGAGATGTGTGCCCCCCCCTGTTGTGACTGGCAATGACCTGTCCAGTCATGTGGTTATGTTAGTGTGTAGATGGAAGGATATGACTAGGGCACTCATAAATTAAAATGGAGGTGAAGAAAAATCCCTAGATTCTGTAAATGAGCAATGACAAGTCTTTGGGTAAGTCTGGACGTGTACAAGTTTTACTATAACTAAGAGTCATGTCCTAGGTCTACCTTTTCATACAGATTAGAAATCGGTGAATAAAATGCCAGACTAAGGGTGTGTTCACACGAGCGGATTTTCGCAGCGGATTTTGCTGCGGATCCGCTGGTGAAGGCCCGCTCTATGCTGTCTTTACATGTGCCTGCTCATAGCGGCTGTACGCTGCTATGAGCAGACACACTGCGATGTATGAGTCGCAGTATACTCGCACATCGCGGTAGCTCTCTGCCTAGCTCAGATCAGGGAGAGTGGCCGCAATGTGTGAGTATGCCGCGCACATCGCTGCAGTGTGTTTGCATACGCCGCGACGAGCAGGCCAATTTAAGACAGCATAGAGCGGGCCTTCACCATTGGATCCGCAGCGTAAAATACGCTGTAAATCCACTCGTGTGAACGTACCCTAACAGCGAGAAGAGGGTTATGACATTAGATGGGGTGTGATGTGGATAAGGAAATGTATTTTGAGTGTTTGTAAATGGCACAATTGCTGCACAGTATAGATTTTGTAAATACATAACAACTCAAATAGTATCATTTTAAATCTAAACACTGGTATCAAAGAAGCAAGCTATGTGTACACAAAACAACATTTTATAACAAAAATATTCTGTTCAGCCCCATGGATTTTTGTTCTAGGTTTGTTGCATATGATTACACACTACTCCAGTGTTGTATAAATAGTGAATACCACATGATTGTGATTAGGAAAGAGACAAAAATATTCCTTGTTCCTTTCATTTGGAGTGCCATCTGCTCCAATGATACAAAATATTGTCATGGGCAAGACTGTAGGCACCAAGCGACATATAGTCATAAGTAATAATCTACTGTATGAGTATGTACTGTACAGTATTCTTACAAACAACCTGTCCACTCCTTCATATTCTTTTTTCTCATGTATCCTAACATTGCAATAGTTTGACAAGTTGCTACCTGGAGAAGATAAAGGCCATGTACACACAGGATAAAAATTCCTCATCAAAATCAGCATGAAATCTATAGTGTAGGTTTCGGTGCTTATTTTGATATGCTTCTCCAGGTTAGCTATAAGTTTCCACTTGTTTTTTTTTCTGGCAGTTTTTGGGAAACTGCCACTGGAGATGGTTTTTAAGATAAACAATTGTTTTTTGTTTTCCTCTCTCCTGTCTGATAGCACTCCTCTGTGCTCTATCCTGCCTGATAGGACTCCTCTGTGCCCTCTCCTGTCTGATAGGACTCCTCTGTGCTCTATCCTGCCTGATAGGACTCCTCTGTGCTCTATCCTGCCTGATAGGACTCTTCTGTGCCCTCTCCTGTCTGATAGGATTCCTCTGTGCTCTCTCCTGTCTGATATTACTCCTCTGTACTCTCTCCTGTCTGATAGCACTCCTATGTACTCTCTCCTGTCTGATAGTACTCCTCTGTGCTCTCTCCTGTCTGATAGTACTCCTCTGTACTCTCTCCTGTCTGATAGTACTCCTCTGTGCTCTCTCCTGTCTGATAGTACTCCTCTGTGCTCTCTCCTGTCTGATAGCACTCCTTTGTACTCTCTCCTGTCTGATAGGACTCCTCTGTGCTCTCACCTGACTGATAGTACTCCTCTGTACTCTCCCCTGTCTGATAGCATTCCTCTGTGCTCTCTCCTTTCTGATAGTACTCCTCTGTGCTCTCTCCTGCCCTATCAGACAGAGGAGTGCTAGCCTACCTTCACTTACTGGACTTTGTCCATGCCTTTGCTTCAGCTTGGACAAATCCATGATTATATAAGCCATGATTTTATAAGCTATGATTTCTATAAAAAAGAAAATAACATTTTCTTCTGAAGTATATTAGAAAAGTTAATGTTTTGCCAAGATGTACAACACATAAAGTGTTTGTATCTGACAAGAAAAAACAAACACAGCTATTCTTCCATTTTAAAATTACAGACACCATAGAAGAACCTAATAGACTCCATCTCCATTATTAATCATTAGGGTCTACTGGGCCCAGTTAGTGTCTGTTTAATGAAAACCATGATAGATATATGAATAGAGACTTAGTATAAGTTCATGCTAAGTTTTTTAGGATGGGTTTACACACAGTATTTTATCAGTAATTTTTGGCAAAACCAGGAATGAAATTGACACAGAAATTAAAATATGTGCACATTTTTCAGTGTTTTGGACCCACAAACATTTTTCGGTAAAAAGACTAACCAAAATACTCTGTGCGTAAAAACCCAGCCAGAGGATCAGTATCTGTCCTTATGGCCCATTCTGCTAGGAAATGTTGTTGCAGTAGACTCCCATTGTTTTTAATGGGATTCTGTTGAACTCTGCACACAGCAGAATTTCCGTGGCATAAACATTTGCCAAGGAAATTCAATTTCCATCCCCTGTAGAAAGAATCCAATCTGCTTGTAAATGTATTGCCGTTTATGGAGACAGCGCTTTTCTGAGTGGCCGGAATTCCGGCAGAAATTCCACCATGTAAACATACCCTTTGTGCTTTGTTTTTGAATCATGCAAATTGTATGTATTACCATGTTTTTGTATATGCGTGCATTCTATTGGTAAGGTGTGACAATTTTTTATCCAGACTTTTCTTCCAACCTGAGTAGCTAATATGTATTATGCTCCAGTGTAATTTTCTTTATATTTTTTTTTTAACAAAAGAGCACAAACCTATTTTGGTAAATCAATTTTCCCACACAGATCTAATTACCATTGCAATATATGAATCCCACAACTTTAGTAAGATCATTCTTTGATTGCTCCACAGAAGTGCATATATTACAATTTTACTTCAGGTACCAATTAATGTGAACAGTGTCTTGTAATTAATGTTTTCCTCTTTCATATACTCAGCTAACATTGGCAGCTTAATTACTAAAACAAAACACCATTCATAGAATTGTGGAGACAAGCAGACTATCCGTAAATTCAACTCTGCAGATTTAGTTCTAATGAAGATTTGCATGTGTAATGAGGGAATTTATATGCAAGGAGGTATGCAGTAAATATTTACATAACAGTGATATGTTACATTAGGGTGATTATTACTGTAAGCAGATCTAGAGATGAGCTTTTAGGAAGTGCTTGAATATTCTGAGAATGTCTAAGTTTATGTTCCTAAATAAACTAGCTTTGTGCTACATATTAATTCAGAATTTATTATGCAAGTCAGTATATCAAGTTTGCAAACATCCTAACATGCCCAAAGAATCAATTCCCCAAATATCTTTCTTCAAAGGGGTGTTCCAAAGGAAAGAAGTCTGGGGGTCCTTGGCACAATCCGTGGAAGTAGGTTTACATGAAGCAATGTATTAAAACAGATGTTTCATTTATTCATGGTGCCAAACAAACAGATGCGTTTCGAGACTAGAGAAGTCTCTTTTTCAATGTTAAAATGGCTTATACAGACACTGAAGACAACATGATATATAAGGGTAAAAAGGGTGCTAATAGAGTTCGACTAATTGGCAGATTCCTGACGTCATTCCTGTTGTCAAAAATGCAGGGTTATGTCGTGTGGTGTAAACAATGCACAAGCCATTTGTTACTATGTGGCATTGGAACAGTATAAAAATAACAACAACAGACACTTACTGTATGGCAATTGAGGGGAATTGTCATACGACGCAATATGTTCATTAACAGTATTATGAAGGATCAGGCTGTTAGTATTCACAATAAGTTTGTGCTGTTAGCGGTAGTGCGCATGCGGAGGGGTGTGTAGTGTATGTAACCAGGGACGCTAGAGGAGTCAGGTGATCGGTATAACCATGGATGCTATTGGGGTAAATAAGGTCTGATTGGATGTTGCTATGGTCACTGAAGTTCGCACATGCGCGTAGTCAGAATAAATGACTTTTGTGGACTTGTAAGTTACCGCACTATTGTGCCTATTCTTAATCAGGCTTATGTATGTAGGAAGTAAGGGTAATTAGTTTACTGATCCTGCTGGGGTGTACTCTATGATTGGGTCCACTGAAATTAAACAAGTTCATGTGTGTATAGGAATAACTACTATACAAATGGCTTGTGCATTGTTTACACCACACGTCATCACCCTGCGTTTTTGACAAGAGGAATGACATCAGGAATCTGCCAATTAGTTGAACTCTTTTAGCACCCTTTTTACCCTTATATATCATCTTGTCCTCAGTGTCTGTATAAGCCATTTTAGCATTGAAAAAGAGACTTCTCTAGTCTCGAAACGCGTCTGTTTGGCACCATGAATAAATGAATCATCTGTTTTAATACATTGCTTCATGTGAACCTACTTCCAAGGATTGCACCAATGACCCCCGGGCTTGTTTCCTTTTGCACACCCCTTTGATGTATCCCTGTTTGGCAGTAGGTACCTGACTGCTGAGAATCTGGGTGGCTGCACCGTAACCCAATGCTATTACTGGTGGTTGTGTCTGTCAACCACAAAAGGTCCAGAGGTCTTTTTGTTCTTCTTCTCCTGCATTTACCCAGGACTACATCTATATACGTGGTCCGGTGACCAGATCCCGGCAGCAGCTATCCACATCAGTGCACCCCTTTAGTGGGGCGATAGCTCTTTTTATTCTTTTCTAAGGTGAGCACAGATCTGAAGGGACGGTACTGGTCCCTGAAGACAGCATATTGCTGTTAGTTCTTCTAGCCTACCAAGGGTAATACACGAGCCGCCGTATGCGGTTGTTTTTTCTCTGTCTCTATACACAACCACAAAAGGTGAGCAGTTCTGCTTCTATCTTTTAGTACTGATACACTATTCCATGAGAAGCTCTGCTGTTTTTTCCAGATACGTACTCCAAATAGCTTTCTAAATTCCTTACTCTGATCAGAAAGGGGTGTAGTCCCCCATTTGGATACAGCTTCAATCCTTCTGGGTAGCATATATGAATTAAGGCAATGGGGTTGCACCTCAATCCACTTTGCTACACTGATAGTATCTTTAGTTTGGGGACCTCTTGTAGGTTTTTCAACTATGAGTGTACACATATTGAAACTGATATACACTGAAAGTCAAAGGATACATGTGTAAGCAGCAGTTACTGCCAAAATTGTCTATGACTAGCTTAAAGAATTTTATCCCTTTCCTTCCCCCACTTTCCTTCTCAATAAAGCTTTGGACCTGTGATCTACGCTCTCTACCCCCTTCTTTTTCAACACCCATACCGTATCACTGTCTGAAATGCTTTATAGGTTTGACTTTGTTCCATAATGTGTGCAGGAATTTTAGTGTAGCGTGTAGTATGATGAATAGTGTAAGGTCACCTGTGTTGTACGTTGTACCATCACGTTATGTATGGTCATTGTATTAATCTGTGTGCCGCTCCCTCTCCTGTGCTGCGTTGCAGTACATCGTATGTTGGTATAATGACGTTTTTTTGCTACTACAGTTATTTGCAATCAAAAAGCTTAAATGAGGTGTCATACACACCTTGTTTGGCAGCTTTTCCAATCATTATGATCCAAAGCCCTAGTGGATTGACAAATATAACGGAGAAGAAGGACTTATACTTGGATCAACTTCTGGCTTTGCACAAAAACGGCTGTGGAATTTTACCATTACTATTAATTAGGTAGCACATCATCCAAAATTGTTCTTGAACATGTCTGTAACCACAAAGAAAATAATATACAAAAAAAGAGTGCTTAGCAATTTTCAAAAGACCCATAGAGAATGAATGGAACACTGGACGTGCGTGCATGGTGCGCTCTGTTCATTTTGGGTCATTACTTATCTGTTTTCTCAGCGGTCAGATGCCAATTCCCATGTAGATGGGTGATAATGATGTGAAATGAGACTACCCCTTCAATACCTCCATCCCTCCTCCCGAAAACCAATGGTTCTGCTCTAGAAAGCTTGGATGATTCTGACATGCCACTTAATAAGGAATACAAGTGAAATGAAAGTCCTCCTAGAATGGGATTTGCCATTTATCTGTATAGAGATCTCCCAATGGCCTTTCCCCTTCTCCACTTTAAGCTAATAATTTAGTCAATTAATATATATAATTTATGATTGACTATAAAGCAACTGTACACCAACATTAGCCTTGTTCAGTCATGTGACTGCATCTTTCAATGGCTCTGTATATAAACAAAACTTTATTCAAGTACATACAGAGGAGCTTTTTTTTTTTTATGGTTTGTTAGGGCCCTTTTAGACAGGCCAACATGGGGCAGTAAAGGAGTGCAGATCTCGATGATCAGGCTAGTATGCTAAGATTTTAAAAGGTTTAACTAACTGTGTAGCTAAGAGTATTATAAAGAAGACATTTTGCACTATATTTCACACTGTGAACTGTGGCACATATTTTTTAACATGAATTTCAAATACACAGGTTAATTGACATGTAACTTATTCACACATATTCCATGTGGAAATGCATCAGGAAGGCAGGATATGGATTAACTCCATTGAATTGGGATGATACACACCCAAAACCACAAAAAATACACAGCAACTAAAACAAAAAGCATGTATCAGATTTCTGTCATATTCTCTAATGGAAAAATATGCCGTGAGAACAACGCATTAGAAATCCAAAGGTTTCTACATTGTAGAACATTAAAGGGGTATTCCAGATTTTTTTTTATTTGTCTATGCTACAGGGGCTGTAAAGTTAGTGTAGTTCATAATATAGTGTCTGTAACTGTGTGTGACAGTTTTCTCACAATTCTTCTGTGATTTTCACCCCAATATTTATTTTTAACAGCATACAAAATGACTGTTGTCTCAGATTTTTCCCAGGTTGCAATGCGGCCGAGACCTGACCTCACTAATCGCTGATGTGCTTCAATGGGTGGAGGGATCGCTTGGTGGCAGAGAGATCAATCTGCAACTAATGCAACAGCTGTAGGCACCTTGATTGAAAACTACAGGTCTTCTGAATGGATGTAGCTCATTTATGTTTCAATGGGTGGGGTGGCTGATGTGTGGGAGGGAGGAAAATGGAATTATGGGATTCACACTCACACAGGAAATACCAGTTCACAAAAAGCTAGCCACAATGTTGTGGTGGACTCACAACATAGCCATTTAGCCCCAAGACCAGCGCAGATCCTTCCTAAGCATGTCCATTACTGTTTGGAGGGTACATATTAAATCACCTTATGGGGGATAACCTTTTTAAGTTATTACAGTAGGATTGTAGGGCAAAATATGAATTTCCAGGAGGTTCTCTATGTATCAAACTATTTGGTGCATATGGTTTGCTTTTTTATGTGATCTGATGACATTGTTATACTTGATCATCATAGTTTTCAAACATAAAAGATTTTACTGAGGTGAGAAAAATCTAGGTGTTCACACTTTCTATAATGTGTTGGATGCTAATAAATGTAGCAGCTAAATTAAGACTGTACATGGCAGCTATGAGAACTGTATAAGACAAATCATTCATTGCTAGGCCTTTTAATAAGTCAAAATACTGTGACTCGAGCTTTTTAATGCTGGTAAGAAGTTGATCACACCCATGGCCCCCATTACCATTCATGTTTTATTACGTGATATAAGAACAGTTATTTTACAAGAACAATGTCTATAGACAGCATTTAGTAAGAATCACATTAGTTGTCTATAGAAGCTGGGTAACTACACTAGCCTTTGGGCTCTAGCATTTTATACTGCAGATTTCCCTTTTAGTTGAAGAGAACCTAAGGTCAGTTCAAAAGTGGTCTAGCATCGGGACTCTGATTCCTGTGGTGTTTTTCATTTGCTTGTAACCCCTTCGTGCTCACAAGATAGAGATTTTACTATTTGGTTGACTAGCTGTACTTTTCACTGGATAGCCAGATGGGCTATGCAGTTTATTGCAAAATGGGGTATGAGTGCTAGGTTAATAAAGTGTGATTAGGATTATTATGATCACAACCCCCCCAAACATAATTCACACCCTCACAGCCTCTTAGTAACATTCCCTGAGCCTAGCACTCACACACCATTTTTCAAGAAAGTTACCACCCATCTGACTATTCAGTGAAAAGTACAGATAGTCAACCAAATTGTAAAACCCCTACATCTTAGAAATGGAGTGGGGCATGATGGCATTCAGTTCCCACTCATCCCACTACTTCCTACTTTTGAAACAGATTTGACTCAACTTTGACAGTCCACTCTCTGGCCACAGCAGTGTCCTGCGTCACTCGGTGAGGCTTTCACTACAGAGACAAGATAATCTTGGAAGTAGAAGGCAGAGTGATGAAAGCAGAACCAGAGGAAGTCACATCAGGAGCTGTGGGGGACCAAGAAGTTTACATATGTTTGAATACTTCATCACATAGTAGCACTGCCAGTATTGCAAACATTAGGTCCGGAGTGATCTGCAGCTAACGAGGGTCACTATATTCACCTGAAGATAACATAGAAAGGTGCATTACCCCCATACTCACCTTGCCACAAAAGACTATTCAAATCTAATATTTGGCACCCAGGTAACTCCTTTAAACAGTAGCCATTTGCAGTCAATTTGATGAATAAAAGAGGTTGAATGAAACTCCTCCTTGAGTCTATTTCATTGACCAAACTAGTGCAACTTGCCTGTTATTTAAAGCAACTATGTAATGTCAGCTCCGCTCCAGCATTGCTTTCCTGCTACAAATGATTGTTCCAGCCACATATATCTATAACACTGCAGGGGTCATGCATAAAAGCAAGTGCAGAGAACAATCGATGGTGTTGCTTATGGCAACCAATTAGCTGCTCGATTCCATTTTTAACTTTAACTTACAAAGACAACAGCTGAATGTGGAGGTTTGCCATGGGCAACACTGCTGTTTTTATTTGTATCATTTGTATTTTAGTCCCACAGTATTTACCTACTTAACAAACAGATTATGCAGTGATTATATGTTTTACTAAAGGGACACTACATTTAAATCTATGCACGTTCTATTTAGTGTAAAATATTGTTTCCATTTCAGTCTAGGAAGAGGCTGACTGTAGCATTTTTCAATGGGATTAGTGACTTAAAGTCAAGTAAAATCTCTTTTCTCGTGATTTCCACTTAATCTCTAATTCTGCGGACCTTCAAAAACCTTTACATACGTATGTGCGAATGATATTAGCACCTCATCTTATAAATTCGACTTCTATTAGCAGCAAACTTTAGGACTGAAACGAATCGCGAAAAAAAGATATTTAGGTCCTGCAGTGTTATCATTATGCCTGCCGTGTGCAAAACCCATACATGTGAGCTCTTTCTCATTGTTGAAGTTTTTCACTCTGCAGGTTCAGACATATCTTGGTTCCTGCTTTCTCACTGTTCTCCTCCAGTAAGACTGGATCCTGTAGACATGTTACAGCTTGGAGCTCCGCACATCTGACAGCGGAAAGACGGAGTGTCAGACATACCTAGTTGTTTTCCAATTTAGTGGTCACACCTCAGGAAAAGTACACAAATACATCTGTGTAACTGAGTTTCCGGTGGGTATTTGGTGAAACCCTTTGAGTAATGTGAGAATCTGGAGCATCTTAATGCAAGGAAACATGTTTAAGCTAGGACAGCTTCCACTCATAGGTGAATTAAAGGAACGTTACTAAACTATTTCAGGGTCAATGCATTTGGGCAGAAATGATAAATAAACATTTATCTGTTTCCTTTAGTGAGATCATATTTCAGACACTTGATAAGCTTTTCTTGTCCTTGTCTATGTTTAGACTCATACAAAAGCAAGGGCCAGTCCAGCTCTTTAATCTGCATCTCATTGATAGCAACATACTATAGCATATCTCAACCATGTCAACTTAAAACTGACCCTTAACATCCCAAGGCTTACTGCCATAGAGATAGACCATGCAACTGCTATGAGGAGCTTGGAGATAAGTTGATCAATCGCCTTTTCTATTGCGTGGCACAAACCCATATTAACTCATCTAGAGAATTTGTATTGCTGGTAAACTAAGGATGGAGAATTGACGCAAGGGTCACGGTCAACCTTCCATCCTGGGTGGAAAACCCAGAATAATGGTTGGGGTTGGTTATTTTTTTATCTTTGCTGTGAGTTCCACTTTGTTCTAAATATGCCAATGGAAGGCAACAAAATGTGCTGAATATATTAAGTTATTCTTCTTTATCAATAAATTAGAGGATGTGGTCATAGCTGAGAAAATAGTCATGTGGGTAAATCATATACCTGCGACAATCTTGCATTCTATGGATACAGAAATAGTGGCTCTGTTTTGATATGACTTATGTTTGAAACTAAAGCTCAGTGGAGGTCTAAATCCCACTCCCGCTGGATTTCTGACCATTACTGCTCTCTTCCGCAGGGTGTGTGTTCCACTCTTGCTCGCTCCTGCACCATGTGTCCAATGCCGCCCATTTTCACAAACATTTTGTCACAGCTTTTAGACAGCCCCCCCCCCCCTTCTGTACAAATACCCCTTTGTGCTATTTTTTCAGGCCCCAATTTAGAAGTTTGTGGGACTGCACAGAATATTGCTGGACCTACTGTATGTAATGTGACCACCCGCTAGTGCCCAATCAAAACTAAAAACCATTCGCTCCTGCAAGTTAGATATCGGGTCCTGCGAGACCCACAGGATCCCAATTTCATTGCAGTCCTCTACTTCAGACTGAGACAACCTTTCATTCCTCTGTATTTCTGATGTCCAGAACCTAAAGCACATGGTATTGAATTTGTATTTTTATTTACAGTCACAGCCTAAGGCCAAACTAGACTACTGAAAGTAGAACCTTTATTTTTGTAACAGAAATCTTTCTATGGGCCTAATAAAGCATATGCAGTGTATACTGCTTGGGGAAAAAGTTTTACTTGAAATGTCTACCTGTGAAGATCCAATAGATGATCCTACAATTAGCACTTAAAGATTCACACCTTAAGGGAACCTGTCACCAGATTTTACACTAAATTATTGTCGAGAACACAAATAGGGTAAAATAAGATTTCTTACCAGGTCCAGATGTCTTCCTTAGCTTCCTCTAAAGTGCCAAAAATTAGGTTTGAAAATGTCCCACGCTGTATGGTAATGAGCCGGAAGTAGCCACAGGGTGTGCTATATCTTCATGTAGTCACAAAGCTCTGGGCTCTTATCACCCCCCGCTCCATAGTGATTGAGCCAAACAGTGACATCAGCACTCCGATGACTACTTGTGGCTGATTACCATATGGTGTGGAACATTTCCAAACTGCATTTTTGCCACTTAAGAGGATGCATAGGAGAACATTGGGACCTGGCCATAACCCTTATTTTACCCAATATAATGTGTTCCCAACAGTTATATAGGGTCAATTCTGGTGATGACAAAATATAGTTACCATTTAGGGCTTGGTTCCAGACACTAGAATGTCCCCATCTTAGGGCCATAAAATACTACAACTTTTCATCTCATATAAGAATAAATGCTAGCATGATGTACACCTAGGGAGCCCTGTGCTCCTATCGAGGCTGCCTACACGGGCACATACATTTTATGCCACTATATTATCTTCTTATCTAGATAAATTCAAATGACTGCTCTAGCTCTTTAATGTGGGCAGTGTTTTGTGTATATATATATATATATATATATATATATATATATATATATATAACTTTTCAATTTGTACAGATGATCCTAGCTTGTTCACCTTGTTCAGTAATGTGATACTGTGTGTGTGTGTGTGTGTGTGTGTGTGTATATATATATATATATATATATATACATATATACTGTATGGTAAAAAATTCAAATTTCTATTGCACATGCTGTATGGCTCCATGCTTAAAGGGTACCTCTCATCAAATAAACTTTTGTTATATTTTAGATTAATGAATGTTGAATAACTTTCCAATAGCATGTTAATGAAAAATATGCTTCTTTCTATTGTATTTTTTCCCGATCAGTCCTGTCAGCAAGCATTTCTGACTCATGCTGGAGTCCTAAACACTCAGAGCTGCCAGCCTGCTTTGTTCACAGCCAAACAGGCTGTGAACAAAGCAGGCTGGCAGCTCTGAGTGTTCTCCTTTGTGAACAAAGCAGACTGGCAGCTCGTAGTGTTTAGGACTCCAGCATGAGTCTGAAATGCTTGCTGCCAGGACTGGTAGGGAGACCCCTAGTGGTCATTTCTTCAAAGTGGAAAATTAAATTGAAAGAAGCATATTTTTTTTAATAACATGCAATTGTGAAGTTATTCTGCATACATTAATCTATAATATATCAAAAGTTTTTTTGATGAGAGGTACCCTTTAAACATACAGTCATGATTCTGCCTAGATCCTTGTAGACTAAAGTGTTCATTGTGTATGCTGCAGAAACAAAGTAACGCCTAAATGCTGCATACAGCCCTGATGGTGCCTGAGCCCCTCCCATCATTAAAGTATCTTGTCATTTACCTGCTTATTTTGATAATACAACACGGGAGGAACAGAACAAAGGGACTTTATATGCTTATACAGTAGGGACTCTAGTCTTATCCTAAATCTCTATCAGCTATAAAGTGTTGCTTCTACATAGTCCTATGTAGAACCTGCAGGCGCTGAGACACAGTACATGTAATTTAACACCATATTTTTGATACTATAAGTTATGTTCACACAGTGTATTTTTCTGAGAGGGAAAAACACACTGTCAAATACATTATAGAAATTCTGAGGTTAGACTCGGTTAGATTTTTGCTATTTATTTTGGGCCACATTTTTTATTGCAGTCAGGAACACCGATTTTTCAATCAAGCTTATGGGTGAGTTGCATCTACAATACAGCATATCAATAAAATGTTTAGAAAAACATGCCAGGAAACTACATGTATACTTGCAGCATCACTCAGAAGAGGGGAAGGGTTTTCAAGTATTCAGTACAGAAATCCAGATAATGCACTGTAGGGGACCACACAGATGCCAACTGGGATCACAGCATAAAACCTGTTTTCTTTAGTTATGCACCTAGCATGGCCAACCACCTAGGCAAGTGTAAACTGCTTTACCCCTTACCTATCTAATGCTGTCAGCAGTTTTGATGGGTCACAGGGTAGGATCACACATAACGGATCCACAGTGTATTTTATGCTGTGGATCCGCCAATGACCAACCTAGAGTGAGTCCCTCCCCTGCCTGTGCCTGTGTGTCCGCTCATAGCAGCAATCCGCTGCTATGAGCACACACACAGGGACTTTACTCACAAACATCGTGGCCTCTCCTCTGCTCCCAGAGCTAGGCAGAGAGCGTCATAATGTCTAAGAATAAACTGTACATGCTTGCAAAGTTTACTACAGTCACACAGATCTGTGTGTGTGTTAGTAGCAACGGTTTGCATCTAATCTTTAAGCCTCTACATCTAATTTTTATGTCTCTATCACCTATATTTAGTATAAAAATACCTCTTTTCATAAGCTCACAGTGTTAGAAATTATCTCTGGGAAGGGGATGCGTCTCTTCCTTTTGGTGGAAGGTGATTGGTGTGTCTGCTCATGCAGCCTTGTCCATGACTCATGGACAAGCTGATGCTGCTGCAGGAATGATTTTTTAAACAACCATATTACAAAAAAAGTCTTTAGTTTTCATCAGTAACAACATATAAAAAGTTTTCAGATCTGACAGAGCCCATTAAAATGGGATCTCCTTAAAGGGGTACTCCTGCTGAATTTATTATTATTATTATTTTTTTTAATCAACTGGTGCCAGAAAGTTAAACAGATTTGTAAATTACTTCTATTAAAAAATCTTAATCCTTCCAGTACTTATTGGCTGCTGAATACTACAGAGGAAATTATTTTCTTTTTGGAACACAGAGCTCTCTGCTGACATCATGACCACAGTGCTCTCTGCTGACATCTCTGTCCATTTTAAGAACTGTCCAGAGTAATAGAAAATCCCCATAGAAAACATATGCTGCTCTGGACAGTTCCTATAATGGACAGAGATGTCAGCAGAGAGCTCTGTGTTCCAAAAAGAAAAGAATTTCCTCTGTAGTATTCAGCAGCTAATAAGTACTGGAAGGATCAAGATTTTTTTTTACTAGAAGTCATTTACTAATCTGTTTAACTTTCTGGCACCAGTTGATTAAAAAAAAAAAGTTTTCCACCGGACTATCCCTTTAATGTACATGTTGATCAGACTGTGTGAACCTACCTGCCATGACATGATAACCTCATTTTGATGGAGCCCTACAATAACACATCTTTACAAAGGAGACTTCACTCTCCCCTCGGATAGATTGGGTGGAGTACATGCCCGAAATGGAGACTATATAATTAGCAGAGAATAAAGCTGTTTTCTACCAATGTTGGTACATATTTTAGATGTAGGACAATGCAAGTCTCCTGTTGTGCAGGTATAATGTTTTCAGGAACTTTGTTATTGATGGCCTGTTCTCAGGATAGATCATCAATATCTGACCCATTCATTTCAAATGGAGCTGAGCTGCAGTAACCTGGCAGGTTACAGGAGGAAAGGCCATCAATCACATAGTCTCAGAAGACCCCTTTAACCCTTTAATGACGTGGGGTTGTTTTGCCATCAACGACCAGGCCAATTTTATTTATTTATTTTTTTCAACAAAATCTATGGCGAGGCAAAAAAAAAAAAAAACATTTGTGTTTCTATGTGGTGCACTTTATGATTAAAATAATAAATGATATGTTTAATCTCTATGTCAATAAAATTACAACAATACCTAATTCATATGGTTTGATTTTTCATTTACTACTTTGAAGACAATTTAACTTTTTGAAAAAAAGAACATTCTGGTATAGGAAGTGGGAAAAAATCCTCACTTCTGGATGCAGTTTCATAAATTTAACCCACCCAAACTCACCAGCCTTAGTAATGTTACTTTTTACATCCCGCGATCACTGGCAAGATTGTTGCTGCCTGACATTAGCCATGAGTCTTGGCAGTGAGTATGACGTCATTACATGGCCTAAGGTGGGAAGGGGTTAATGTACATACCCATCTCAATGAGGTTGAACAAATGCAAAAAATTTTGACAATAGATTGTAGAGTGCACTCACAGAACAGAATCTGTTAATTAACATGAATAGCTTCTTTATTGTTGGTAACCAGGTGTTTCAGGCATAATAATCCCTTTTATCAGATTTTGAACAAGCATCTGAATGAGGTCGAAGATGTGCTTTAAAGTAAAGAAACATGGGCTGTTTCACATGAGCGTATTGGTAAAACTCCATATTACAGATTCAAAATACATAAGTAAGGTACATATTATGGATTAAATGGCATCAGTATGTTATTAGTCTTTCATTAGTATTGCATCCAGAGGTCAAGTCCTGGTGAAAAAAAGTGCAGGAACTCAATTCCCACGGGTTCCTGCAGGACTTGAGACCTGAATTTGCATCTATTGCATCTGATGGAATCTACATGTATATACAGTGACCCCTCGACCTACGATGGCCCCAACATACAATAATTTTAACATGCGATGGCTTCTCAGAGGCCATCGCATGTTGAAGGGAGCATCAACATACGATGCTTTTGTATGTCGGGGCCATCGCATAAACGGCTATTCGGCAGTGCTGACTGCTTCAGCTGTCGGATAGCCATTTACGGTGCCCCGTGTGCTCCGGTGATGGTCTCTTACCTGTCCTCGGGGCTCCGGAGCTCCTCTTCGGGATTCCCTGCATCGCCGGTGCTCTCCATCGTCGTCATCACGTCGCCGCGCACGCTGTCCTGTCATCCAATAGGAGCGGCGTGCGTAGTGACGTGATGGCGGTGACGTGAAAGCGATGATCCCGGAGAAGCAGAGACATCCGGAGCGTCGAGGACACCAGGGGGACGCGGCGACAGCGATGAAGGGCGACATCCAGGGCAGCGGTGACGAGCGATGACGGTCCGGAGCGGCGGGGACAGGCGAGTACAACTTCCTATTCTTTACATTGCACGGATCCCCCAACATACGATGGTTTGAACAAACGATGGTTCATTTGGAACAGATTACCATCGTATGTTGAGGGACCACTGTATATATATACACAGTCATGGCCGTAAATGTTGGCACCCTTGAATTTTTTCTAGAAAATTAAGTATTTCTCACAGAAAAGGATTGCAGTAACACATGTTTTGCTATATACATATTTATTCCCTTTGTGTGTATTGGAATGAAACCAAAAAAGGATGGAAAAAAGCAAATTGGACATAATGTCACACCAAACTCCAAAAATGGCTTGGACAAAATTATTGGCACCCGTGACTTAATATTTGGTTGCACACCCTTTGGAAAAAATAACTGAGATCAGTCTCTTCCTATAACCATCAATAAGCTTCTTACACCTCTCAGCCGGAATGTTGGACCACTCGTCCTTTGCAAACTGCTCCAGGTCTCTCTTATTGGAAGAGCACCTTTTCCCAACAGCAATTTTAAGATCTCTCCACAGGTGTTCACTGGGATTTAGATTGCTGGCCACTTCAGAACTCTCCAGCGCTTTGTTGTCATCCATTTCTGGGTGCTTTTTGATGTATGTTTGGGGTCATTGTCTTGCTGGAAGACCCAGCTCTCTGACACTCGGCTGTACAGTGTGACCCAAAATCTGTTGGTAATCCTCAGATTTCATGATGCCTGGCACACAGTCAAGACACCCAGTGCCAGAGGGAGCAAAACAACCCCAAAACATCATTGAACCTCCACCATATTTCACTGTAGGTACTGTGTTCTTTTCTTTGTAGGCCTCATTCTCAATACGTTTTCCCAAAAGGATTTTGGCTTACTCAAGTTCATTTTGGCAAAATGTAGTCTTACTTTTATATTTCTGTGTCAGCAGCAGGGTCCTCCTGGGTCTCCTGCCATAGCGTTTCATTTCATGTAAATGTCGACGGATAGTTTGTGAGGACACTGATGCTCCCTGAGCCTGTATGACTGCTTGAATATCTTTGGAACTTCTTTAGGGCTGCTTACCCACCATCCAGACTATCCTGCATTGACACCTTTCATCAATTTTTCTCTTCCGTCCACGCCCAGGGAGATTAGCTACAGTGCCATGGGTTGCAAACTTCTTGATAATGTTGCGCACTGTAGACAAAGGCAAATCTAGATCTCTGGAGATGGACTTGCAACCTTGAGATTTTTGATATTTTTCCACAATTCTGGTTCTAAGACTAAGTGAACTTCTCTCCTTTTTATCTGCTTTCAGGTGGGATTTTTATATTTCCCACACCTGTTTCTTGCCCCAGGTGAGTTTAAAGGAGCATCACATGCTTGAAACAATCTTATTTTTCCACAATTTTGAAAGGGTGCCAATAATTTTGTCCAGCCCATTTTTGGAGTTTGGTGTGACATTATGTTCAATTTGCTTTTTTTCCTCCCTTTTTTGGTTTATTTCCAATACACACAAAGGGAATAAACATGTGTATAGCAAAACATGTGTTACTGCAATCCTTTTTTGTGAGAAATATTTCATTTTCTAGAAAAATGTCAGGGGTGCTAAAATTTATGTCCATGACTTTATATATACACATATATCCCAATCAGTTAAAGCTGATAATTAGGGAATGCTACCTGTGAAGGTGGTGTGATGAGCTGCTTTGCATATTCCTTTTCCCAAAATGCCGATGGAGTGCGTATGACCTTTGGATCTCCAGAAATGGTGTATCTCCACAAGGAGAATACTTACCCCTTTTAATATAATTCAATGGAGGTCTGTATGTTCCAGCATAACTTCCAAATGGCTGGAGATATTTTGATAAAACTTAAAGGGGTGTTTCTACTCTGCAAAGTTCCTGAAACGGACAGGGGTGTAAGCAGAGAGCACTGTGCTCAGACTGAAAAGAACTTGAGCATACAGCAGCTAAGTACAGGAGGGATTAAGATTTTTAAATAGAAGTAATTTACAAGTAATGGCCAACATCCGCGATTGCCATTAACTCCTCAGATGCCGTGATCAATACAGATCACGGCATCTGTGGCAGTGCGGTCACTAAAATGGATGATTGAATTGGCCGCAGTGTTGCCGCGGGGATCTGATCTTCCATAATGGCAGTTGGAGGTCCCTTCACCTGCCTCTGTCCATCTCCTGGGGACTTCTGCTCTGGTCGGAGATCGAGCAGACCAGAGCAGAAGGTCACCGATAATACTGATCAGTGCTATGCCCTATACATAGCACTGAATAATATTAGCAATAAAGTGATTGCTATGAATAGTCCCCTATGGGACTATTAAAGTGTAAAAATAAAAGTAAAAAAAGAAGTTTAAAAAAATTGAAAAATCCCCTCCCCCAATAAAAATTAAAATTGTCCCTCTTTCCCCATTTTACCCCAAAAAAGTGTAAAAATGTTTTTATATCTGAACTATTAACCCCTTAAGGACCAGGCCATTTTACACCTTAAGGACCGGAGCGTTTTTTGCAATTCTGGCCACTATCACTTTAAACATCAATAACTCTGGAATGCTTTTAGTTATCATTCTGATTCCGAGATAGTTTTTTCGTGACATATTCTACTTTAACTTAGTGGTAAAATTTTATGGTAACTTGCATCCTTTCTTGGTGAAAAATCCCCAAATTTGATGAAAAAAATGAAAATGTAGCATTTTTCTAACTTTGAAGCTCTCTGCTTGTAAGGAAAATGGATATTCCAAATATATTTTTTTTGGGTTCACATATACAATATGTCTACTTTATGTTTGTATCATAAAATTTATGAGTTTTTACTTTTGGAAGACACCAGAGGGCTTCAAAGTTCAGCAGCAATTTTCCGATTTTTCACAAAATTTTCAAACTCACTATTTTTCAGGGACCAGTTCAGGTTTGAAGTGGATTTGAAGGGTCTTCATATTAGAAATACCCCATAAAAGACCCCATTATAAAAACTACACCCTACAAAGTATTCAAAATGACATTCAATAAGTGTTTTAACCCTTTAGGTGTTTCACAGGAATAGCAGCAAAGTGAAGGAGAAAATTCAAAATCTTCATTTTTTTACACTCGCATGTTCTTGTAGACCCAATTTTTGAATTTTTGCAAGGGGTAAAAAGGAGAAAATTTTTACTTGTATTTGAAACCCAATTTCTCTCGAGTAAGGACATACCTCATATGTCTATGTTAATTGTTCGGCGAAAAAAAACACATGGCATACCATTTTGGAAACTAGACCCCTCAGGGAACGTAACAAGGGGTAAAGTGAACCTTAATACCCTACAGGTGATTCACGACTTTTGCATATGTAAAAAAATATATATATTTTTTACCTAAAATGCTTGGTTTCCCAAAAATTTTACATTTTTAATAAGGGTAATAGCAGAAAATACCCCCCAAAATTTGAAGCCCAATTTCTCCCGATACAGAAAACACCTCGCATGGGGGTGAAAAGTGCTCTACTGGCGCACTACAGGTCTCAGAAGAGAAGGAGTCACATTTGGCTTTTTTGAAGGAAATTTTGCTCTGGGGGCATGCCGCATTTAGGAAGCCCCTATGGTGCCAGAACAGCAAAAAAAAAAACCATGGCATACCATTTTGGAAACTAGACCCCTCGGGGAACGTAACAAGGGGTAATGTGAACCTTAATACCCTACAGGTGTTTCACGACTTTTGCATATGTAAAAAAATATATATTTTTTTTACCTAAAATGCTTGTTTTCCCAAAAATTTAACATTTTTAAAAAGGGTAATAGCAGAAAATACCCCCCAAAATTTGTTAAGCAATTTCTCCCGAGTACGGCGATACCCCATATGTGACCCTAAACTGTTGCCTTGAAATACGACAGGGCTCCAAAGTGAGAGCGCCATGCGCATTTGAGGCTTAAATTAGGGACTTGCATAGGGGTGGACATAGGGGTATTCTACGCCAGTGATTCCCAAACAGGGTGCCTCCAGCTGTTGTAAAACTCCCAGCATGCCTAGACAGTCAACGGCTATCTGGCAATACTGGGAGTAGTTGTTTTGCAACAGCTGGAGGCTCCATTTTGGAAACAGTGGCGTACCAGACGTTTTTCATTTTTATTGGGGAGGGGAGGGGGGCTGTGTAGGGGTATGTGTATATGTAGTGTTTTTTACTTTTTATTTTGTGTTAGTGTAGTGTAGTGTTTTTAGGGTACAGTCGCACGGGCGGGGGTTCACAGTAGTTTCTCGCTGGCAGTTTGAGCTGCGGCAGAAACTTTGCTCAAACTTGCAGCCCGATACTTACTGTAATCCTCCGCCCATGTGAGTGTACCCTGTACATTCACATTGGGGGGGAACATCCAGCTGTTGCAAAACTACAACTCCCAGCATGTACGGTCTATCAGTGCATGCTGGGAGTTGTAGTTTTGCAACAGCTGGAGGCACACTGGTTGTGAAACACCGAGTTTGGTAACAAACTCAGTGTTTTGCAACCAGTGTGCCTTCAGCTGTTGCAAAAGCTACAACCCCCAGCATGTACGGACAGCGGAAGGGCATGCTGGGTCTTGTAGTTATGCAACAGCTAGAGGCATACTACTTTGGCTGGGGATTGTAGTTATGCAACAGCTGGAGACACACTGGTTTGCTACTTAACTCAGTGTGCCTTCAGCTGTTGCAAAGCTACAACTCTCAGCAGTCACCGACAGCCAACGGGCATGCTGGGAGTTGTAGTTATGCAACCACCAGATGCACCACTACAACTCCCAGCATGCACTTTAGCTGATTGTGCAAGCTGGGAGTTGTAGTTACACAACAGCTGAAGGTACACTTTTCCATAGAAAGAATGTGCCTCCAGCTGTTGCAAAACTACAAGTCCCAGCATGCCCATAAGGGAATGCTGGGAGTTGTGGTGGTCTGCCTCCTGCTGTTGCATAACTACAGCTCCCAGCATGCCCTTTTTGCATGCTGGGAGCTGTTGCTAAGCAACAGCAGGAGGCTGTCACTCACCTCCAACGATCCTCGCCGCACAGGTCAGTCCCTCGTCGTCGCCGCCGCTGCTCCTGGGGCCCCGATCCCAACAGGAGCGCCGGGGATCGGAGTCCCCAGCACCCGGGGTGCACGTCCCGCACCCGCTCACGTCCTCCGGAAGAGGGGGCGGAGCGGGTTGCGGGAGTGACACCCGCAGCAGGCGCCCTGATTGGTCGGCCCGGTAATCCGGCCGACGAATCAGGGCGATCGTGAGGTGGCACCAGTGCCACCTCACCCCTGCTGGCTCTGGCTGTTTGGGGCCGTCTCTGACGGCCCCGATCAGCCAATAATTCCGGGTCACCGGGTCACTGGAGACCCGATTGACCCGGAATCCGCCGCAGATCGCTGGACTGAATTGTCCAGCGATCTGCGGCCATCGCCGACATGGGGGGTCATCATGACCCCCCTGGGCGATATGCCCCGATGCCTGCTGAACGATTTCAGCAGGCATCGGGGACCGGCTCCGCTCCAGATGGTTGCGGGGGGCCGGTAAAACACATGACGTTCTCATACGTCATGTGTCCTTAAGGACTCGGAAATGGAGACGTATGAGAACGTCATGTGTCCTTAAGGGGTTAAAATAAAATGTTAATGATCCCATACAGTGAACGGCATGAAGTACATAATTGCTGCTTTTTTTTATAACATTCTATTCCAAGAAAAATTGCTAAAAATGTTTTTTAAAGTTTTATATATGCAAATGTGGTATCAATAAAAAGTACAGATCACGGCGCAAAAAATGAGCCCTCATCCCGCCGCTTATACGGAAAAATGAAAAAATTATAGGTCAGCAAAATAGAGGGATTTTAAACGCACTAATGTAGTTAAACAGTTAGCAATTTTTTTCAAGCGGTACAATAATAAAAAAGTATGTAATCATGGGCATCATTTTAATCCTATTGACCCACAGAATAAATAAAACGTGTCATTTTTACTTTAAATTGTACGGCGTGAAAACAGAACATTCCAAAATTAGCAAAATTGTAGTTTTCTTATCAATTTCCCAACAAAATGGTATGTTTTTGGTTGCGCCATCCATTTTTATGGTAAAATGAGTGATGTCATTACAAAGGACAACTGGTCACACAAAAACAAGCCCTCATACTAGTGGATGAAAATATAAAAGAGTTATGAATTTTAGAAGGCGAGGAGGAAAAAACGAAAACGTAAAAATTTTATTGTCTGAATCCTTGTGAAATGTGAAATACATGTGAAAGTAGCCTTTAGCAGAGATTAATTTAACCTCTTGGGGATGCAGGGCCTATGCATACGCCCTGCATCCCCGATCCTTAAGGACTCAGGGCATATCTGTGTGCCCTGAGCCCGGTCCCGGTGTTTAAAACGGGATCACGCCGTGACCCCGCATCACACCGGGTCGGTCCCGGCTGCTAGTCATAGCCGGGACCCTGGGCTAACAGCGCGCGGCACCGATCATTGTGCAGCGCACTATTAACCCTTTAGACTGAAAGCGAAAGTAAACGCTTCCCGCTAGCTCAGTCAGGCTGATCGGGACATCGCGATAAAATTGTGATGTTCCGATCAGCAGCGGCGGGGTTTGATTGCTCCAAGCTTGAGCTACAGGCTTGAGCAATCGATCCCCTATCTCACTGATCCGTGCAAAGCTATGGCTTTGCAGGGATCAGCATAAGAGATCAGTGTGTGCAGTGCTATAGGTCCCTATGGGAGCTATAACACTGCAAAAAAAGAGTGGAAAAAAAGTTAACAAAGGTCATTTAACCCCTTCCCTAATAAAAGTTTGAATCACCCCCCTTTTCCCATAAAAAATAAATAAATAAAAATAAACATATGTGGTATCGCCGCGTGCAGAAATGTCTGAACTATAAAAATATATAGTTAATTAAACCGCACGGTCAATGGCATACGCGCAAAAAAATTCAAAAGTCCAAAATAGCGTATTTTTGGTCACTTTTTATATCATGAAAAAATTTATAAAAAGCGATCAAAAAGTCCCATCAATACAAAAATGGTAGCGATAAAAACTTCAGAACACGGCACAAAAAATGAGCCCTCATACCGGCCCATATGCAGAAAAATAAAAAGTTATAGGGGTTAGAAGATGAGAATTTTTAAAATAGAAATGTTCCTGCATGTAGTTATGATTTTTTTCCAAAGTACGACAATATCCAACCTATATAAGTAGGGTATAATTTTAATAGTTCGGACATACAGAATAAAGAAAAGGTGTTATTTTTACGGAAAAATGCACTGCGATGAAACGGAAGCCCCCAAAAGTTACAAAATGACATTTTTTCTTCAATTTTATTGCACAATTATTTTTTTTTTCTGTTTCGCCGTGGATTTTTGGGTAAAATTACTAATGTCACTGCAAAGTAGAATTGGTGGCGCAAAAAATAAGCTATCATATGGAGTTTTATGTGCAAAATTGAAAATGCAAAAACGGAAAAATGCTGAGTCCTTAAGGTGAAAATAGGCTGAGTCCCTAAGGGGTTAAAATAATACCAGCATTCAGTGTTTCTATATGTCCATTGGGTACTGCTGTATTTTTACATGTTTTCTTGTGCATTGCAGTCATATCAAAGTACTTGTACATTTATTTTACTTCATTAGGAGTTGCAGAATAATTTAGCTCCACTGCTATATAGTATACCTTCTAAAAACATGGAAGAACACAAGGTCAGAGGCAGTGAAAGTAAAATGCTACAATTGGAGTAAAATCTTTACATGCAAATCACGGCTTACAAAACTTGTCTATATGCAGGTTTCCTTGCCTATCAACATACAATATAAGCTTTCAGACATAATTTCTGTTCTGATAAGTCACAGATTCCTGATTCTCTCTTCAGTCAAGTGCATTGATATAAGCCTCACAATCACAGCTGCCCATTCCTTCAGTACATTGCTCTGTATTCTTATTAGATGTTTCTGTAATTGAATCTGATGTTAGTCAAAAACAATGCAGATGCATTACATGGGTATCCTGTAGAGTCTAGAATGAGAGAAATGTGCCTGAAATATAAATGAATGGACATGGGCAGAAGGATATAGAAGAATGTGAGTGAATTGCGATTTTGAAGGATACGTCTGAAGAGTCTACTCATTTTGTCTACTACTCTAAGAGGTTAAAATGGCAAATGAGTAGCATCACTACATTTCTAAAGTTTCATGACTCTGTCAATTGTTTGGGATCCTCCCTAAGACACATTTTCTCTTTTATAACCTACCTTTACCAGCATACTGTAAAATGATAGGCCTCACCAACCTTTACAAGATGCCAGCACCTCCGCTCTTCTTATCTTTGTATCAGTTCATTGAGTATGGGGCTGGGGGCACCTTAGAGAATGAGACCGCTTGTCACTTAATGGTTCTAAACTTTATTTGTTACAAGCAGTGTTAAAATCCATGGTGCATTGGTTTGGGCCTTTCCATTCTATAATGTTGTACGCCTGTTAGTATATGTTTTTCTTTTTTCTTTTCTTTTTTTTTTTTTTTTGGAACAATAGAATAATTATGCATTATTCTCCCTTTCATATCTGCCAGATCCCTGTCTGATTGATTCTCAGTCTTTTTTGCATACAATACAAACAAACCTTCAGGCTTCTAAACAGTGTGGCTGGGATTAACTTGTTGATTTTTTTCAGATGGGTTTCATACCAAAAGTGGTTCCACACGACCTCAATACATAATGATTGATGACTGCAGATTTATGTTCTATAAAAATAATACTATGTACTTGCAGGACTGATCAAGTCCACATAAGTCATGACTGCATCCTGAGTTTCTATAAAACAATGGGAATTCACTTGTCACAATGCCTGCTGGGATCCAAAGATGTGACAGGGAACTGAAATGTTTAGTGTTCTTTGTCTTGATCAGTAATGCACAAGGGGCAAAGTAAAAAAAATCATAAAATTACTTTAAATATGATATCTGTTATCCAGTTAATAATAAATCATCCACTGCTCTTGCTAGGTGATCAGACATTTCTGGTCCTGCTCCGATTCCCATCTGCCACCACAGCTCACCGTCTCCCGCTCCTACCAGAGCAAACAGCACATAAAGATGATGTAGGGTCATGGTGGCCTATTTGAAGGGACTTTTAGTCTCCAGCATGATGCTTAGTAATCAGGTTTTGTCTTTTCTGGCCCTATTCATGTATATTTGTGCAGCATTTGTCTAGAACGTAACCCTGACTCCTGCCTTGTTCCTGACTATACTGCCTTGTTCGCCTGCATTGTTTTTCTGAAACCTACTAATGGTCCTTACTTCTGGTTAGCTCCTAATGTTCTCAGTAAATCCTTTGACTGTTTGCATTCTGATTGATCTCCTGGTGGTTACAGCATTCCCACCCCCAGACAGTCCATATATATTCTGAGGATTTCTAAAAATTACCATACACATTCAGCTTGGTCAAACATTGATGTTGTAAATGAAGAGAGAAGAGGTAAGTTGCTGTCAGACAGCCCTGGTGGTGGCTTATCTACTAGAAAATAAAAGTGACGAGCAGCTGAAATTCAACATGCTCGACCCTTCTCTGATATCTGTCAGGGGGAGAGACAGGAGACCCTAATAGCCACTAGAGAGTCAGCTGTTCTTGCTGAAACCGGTGGGCTTGGCCAACTTTAGGCCCCTTTAGACCCCAGTCCTGTCTGTGCCAAATGGTTTGCAGCTCAACACATTGATCAGTTACTTTAGAAGAGCTAAGCTTCTGTGTGAGGTACAGTAGAGATGTGGTCTATGCCTCTCCTGCCTTTACCTTTCCATATATCAATCTCAGACAGGATGCAGGCTCCTGATAAAAGTCTGCTAATGGAAGGGAAGCAGTTGAGATGTCTAGCAGACCTTTTCATTTGAACACATCATTTTGTTGACCGACCCCAGAATGTAGTGATGGCCACTGCTAAGTTCTCAACAGGAAGAAAAGAGGTGATGGCCCCCTTGGCTATATAGGCCTTTATTAGCATACTAGCTAAGTACCCGGCATTGCCCGATTTTTCCTTTCTAATCCTTGTTGGGGAGGAAAATAAACAAAGGAGGAAGCTTTTGACTTCATATCCCGTCCTCATATATTGTTGTCATATCTCGACCTCCTATCCTGTCATCATATCCCGTCCTCCTATCCCATCCTCCTTTCCCGTCCTCATATCTCGACCTCCTTTCCCGTCCTCCTTTCCCGTCCTCCTATCTCGACCTCCTTTCCCGTCCTCCTATCTCGACCTCCTTTCCCGTCCTCCTTTCCCGACCTCCTTTTCCGTCCTCCTTTCCCGACCTCCTTTTCCGTCCTCCTTTCCCATCCTCCTTTCCCGTCCTCCTTTCCCGTCCTCATATCTCGACCTCCTATCCCGTCCTCCTATCCAGTCCTCCTATCTCGATTTCCTATCCCGTCCTCCTATCCCATCCTCCTATCCCGTCCTCCTATCCCGTCCTCCTATCCCGACCTCCTATGTCGACCTCCTATCCTGACCCGTAATATGTGTACCAGTTATTGAAATAGCTCCAGCCGTACGGAAATTATATGGGAACATACATTTCCCATTGATTTGCATGGGACTTTAAACAAAAACCCCGACCCTTAAAAATGGGGGTAGTTAAGGGTTAAATTAACTATTCTATATTTTAAGTGGACATATAAGTAACATGTGACCAAGTATTATCGAAATATCTCAAGCCGTTTGGAAGTTATGCAGTAACATATATTTCCCATTGACTTGTATGGGACTTTAAACATAAACCCCGCCCCTGGCAAATGGGGGTGAGTAAGGGTTAAATCACATATCCTATGTTTATTTTTGACATATAAGTAACATGTGTGCCAAGTTTCATGTTAATATCTTTAGCCGTTTGGACGTGATGCTGGAACATACACACATATACACATACACACACACACGTTGAGTTTTATATATATAGATATGGCCCTGAAACTGTTGGCACTGGTAGCTAAAGAACAGTAGAAGCTAGAAAGAAAATAGGGCCTGAATCTGTGGTGCAGCAGCTGTACAGGTGAAACTCAAAAAATAAGAATATCATGCAAAAGTCCATTGTAAGGAAGCATGAAGTGCTCCAAAACACCAGTAGATGACATGGCTCCCCAAATCATAGTAATTGGGGAGAGGGGGGAGAGGGGGGGAGGGGGGCTTTGTGGTTTTCATGAGCTATAAGCCATAATCATCACAATTGTGACAAATCATGGCTTGAACTATCTTGTTTTGCATGTAATGAGTCTTTCTCATATATTAGTTTCACTTTTTTAAATTGCATTACTGAAATAAATGAACTTTGCATGATATTCTAATTTTACGAGTTTCACCTGTATATGTCTCATGAAGGTGTACGGCTTCTGAGTCCACAAGTCCTTTTTAATATGATATATGCATAGCATAGAAGTCTTTCTTATTCCTGACAACACCTAATAAAAATAATTTAACCTCTTCTTGACTGAACACATTAACAGTGCAAGAATTTTGTATTCACGTGGAGCTTTATCTTGAACAGGGATTTATGCAAGAATATATAAGTCTGTCCTATGGCAATATGTGATCAAGACACAACACGTCACCAAACCATCATCCTGTTTTCCTGTTTGAAGAATGCACATAGCAGCAAGTTTCACTGTCTGTGTACGTGAAGTTTTTAGAACATGTTATAACCCGCTTGGCAGCCCTGCCCTGAATTTACAAGCGTTCCCTGGCCTCCTGGTTGCCTGAAGGCACCAGTCTACATCTCTGTCCCACACCCTGGGGAGGGATGTATAAGAACTCCTATTGTGTTCTATCTCCCACCAAGACTGCTGGAAGAGCTACTGATTATGACTAAGTATAATTGCATTCAGTTATTTACATTTGTGGTGTTCCAGCACAAGTGGCTGTCCCATGGTTGAAGACTGACTTGGGCAGCCTGGCAGCACAGAGTGTTGGGCCCACTGGCGTTCTTTAGTATGTCAATTATGTGAATAGTGTAATATAAAATAATATATTTTCTTTAAATTGATTTTGTCATGATTCTATATATGTAAGTTTAAGGGGGTACTCCGGCCTAGATATCTTATCCCTTATCCAAAGGATAGGGGATAAGATGTCTGATCGCGGGGGTCCCACTGCTGGGGACCTACACAATCTCTCCTGCAGCACCCACTTGTCATCAGCCTCACGGAGCGAAGATCGCTCCTTGTCTGATGACTCATAACACAGGGGCTGGAGTATCGTGATGTCACATGTCCACCCCCTTGTGATGTCACGCCCCCTCAATGCAAGCCTATGGGAGAGGGTGTGATGACCACTTTGCCCCCTCCCATAGACTTGCATTGAGGGGGCCGAGCGTTGACATCACGATACTCCGGCCCCTGTATTGTGAGTCATCAGACACGGAGTGATCTTCGCTCCATGAGGCTGATGGTGAGTGCGTGCTGCAGGAGAGATTGTGGGGGTCTCCAGCGTTGGGACCCCCGCATTCAGACATCTTATCCCCTATCCTTTGGATTAGGGATAAGATGTGTAGGGCCGGAGTACCCCTTTAATATATTACTGTGCCTTTAAAAAATGTGAGCAGTGGACCCCATGTGAGCCAATGAGACCCCAAATGTCCCCTCTGTATAGTGAGGTACAGGGGAGGAGTTTGTCAGTCTAGTTCCAGCAAGACACCTGAGCAACAGCTAAGCTCAGGTGTGCTGTGTTGTGTGCCCTATGCAGAGGCCTACTTCAGTTCAAGTTTATTCCTGGTCATCCTACAAGTGTCACTCATGGGAAAGATTCAGAATAGTCTACAGTGCCTTGGAAGGACCATAGCTTCCAGAAACACCAATTCTACTAATACATCTACAAGTCTCAGAAGGGCAACAAGGCTCGCAAAAAAAGCAGTTAACCATAGCTGTAACCTGACATCGGTTTATTTGTTCATTGTGTCTGGCCCAGCAAGACTTCCTTCCACCTTCGGACCATGGGTCGGATAAATGGTGCCCTGGCGTCACAAAGTGAACAAGGTCCGTCTACTAACACCCAGTGGCCACCACACATTTTGTATAGGAAGTTTAAAGTGTGTGATTACATGTGGGGAAAAAGACGTACACACGTTTACTTTAAAGGGATACTCCGGTGGAAAACTTTTTTTTATTTATTTTTTAAATCAGCTGGTGCCAGAAAGTTAAACAGATTTGTAAATTACTTCTATTAAAAAAATCTTAATCCTTCCAGTACTTATTAGCTGCTGAATACTACAGTGGAAATTATTTTCTTTTTGGAACACAGTACTCTCTGCTGACATCACTAGCACAGTGCTCTTTGCTGACATCTCTGTCCATTTTAGGAACTGTCCAGAGCAGCATATGTTTGCTATAGGGATTTTCTCCTACTCTGGACAGTTCTTAAAATGGACAGAGATGTCAGAAGAGAACACTGTGTTCCAAAAAGAAAATAATTTCCTCTGTAGTATTCAGCTGCTAAGAAGTACTGGAAGGATTAAGATTTTTTAATAGAAGTAATTTTTTATTTTATTTAAATCTGTTTAACTTTCTGGAACCAGTGGATTTAAAAAAAAAAGTTCCCCATTAATGAAAAAAATTTTTTCCTAGTGTGATGCAAAAGAAAAATGATGACAGAATAATTAAATTAGAACGCATGTTCCTTAGGTGAACAGACCTCCAAATGGTAGACTGTACACGAGAGTTGTAACAGGAACCATATGTAAATAGCATGTGGTGCTTGCAGTGACGTTCTCTGAGTCAGTGGGAAATGTTGGGAGGGGTCCTTTGATAACATCAGACTTCTAAGTGTGTTAGATAAATCAGCTGAACCAAATAATTTTGTTAGGATTTTCTAACATTTTAATGTTTACAGAATCATCTGATTTACTCTTAAAGGCATATTTCAAGTGAAGGAGGTTGGATTTTGTTCTTTTGAGATTAGAGGTTTCCGACATATTCTATATTCTTATTCTATATTACCTGGTATCTCCGTGTGAGTCTTTGGGAAACTATTTTGCAGCCCGGTTTTAGTTGGGCATCTTATATGTTTCCTTATTTATATAAGTATGCCTTAGATAACACAGCTTCTCAGTAATCAAGACAGCAGAATGTATTTTTCAATATTTAAGGCTTTATTAGTAAATACAAAAGGATAATATGCCTGACTTGGCAATACTTTAAATGAAGCAAGAAAACCAGATGGAATATTCAGCATAAAATAAAGTGATGTGTTCTGTTACAACCCATGCTTTTACTACACCACATATTGTTAACACCTTAAGGATGCAGGGTTTTTCAGTTTTTGCATTTTGTTTTTTTCCTCCTTACCTTTTAAAAATCATAGCCCTTTATATTTTCCACCTAAAAATCCATATTATGGCTTATTTTTTACATCACCAATTCTACTTTCCAGTGACATCAGTCATTTAACCCAAAAATCCACGGCAAAACAGAAAAAAAAAATTATTGTGCGACAATATCGAAGAAAAAACACAATTTTGTAAATTTTGGGGGCTTCCGTTTCTACGCAGTGCATATTTCGGTAAAAATGACACCTTATCATTATTCTGTAGGTCCATACGGTTAAAATGGTACCCTACTTATATACCGTATTTTTCGCCGTATAAGACGCACTTTTTCTTCCCCAAAACTGGGGGGAAAAACTCGGTGCGTCTTATACGGCGAATACACCCCTATCGCGGCGGTCCCTGCGGCCATCAACGGCTGGGACCCGCGGCTAATACAGGACATCACCGATTGCGGTGATGCCCTGTATTAACCCTTCAGACGCAGCGATCAAAGCTGACCGTCGCGTCTGAAGGCAAAGTGACACTAACCCGGCTGTTCAGTCGGGCTGTTTGGGACCGCCGCGATTTCACCGTGGCGGTCCCGAACAGCCCGACTGAATAGCCGGGTTAGTGCTTACAGGACACCGGGAGGGACCTTACCTGCCTCCTCGGTGTCTTCTCCATTCAGGGATCCCCTGTATGGACGGCGCTCTCCTTCCTCGTCATCACGTCGTCGCGTACGTGCATGCGTAACAACGTGATGGAGGCGACGGAGAGCGCAGATACCCGGCCGGCAGCAGAGACATTCCGGAGCGACGGGGACACGGCGACAGCGATGGAGCAACATCCAGGTCAGCGGTGACGGGTCCGGAGCGGCGGGGACACGTAAGTATTACCTCCTATGCAGTGGTCTTCAATCTGCGGACCTCCAGATGTTGCAAAACTACAACTCCCAGCATGCCCGGACAGCCAACGGCGGTTGGCTGTCCGGGCATGCTGAGTGTTGTAGTCTTGCAACATCTGGAGGTCCGCATGTTGCAGACCACTGTTAGAGAAAGTTGTACTCACCTGTCCCCGCCGCTCCGGACCGTCACCGCTCGTCACCGCTGCCCGGGATGTCGCCGTCCATCGCTGTTGCCGCGTCCCCGAGGGGTCCCCGACGCTCCGGCAAGGCCTCTGCTTCCCCGGCATCCGCGCCCTCCATCGCCGCCATCGCGTTGTTACGCACGCCGCTCCTATTGGATGACAGGACGGCATGTGCAGCGACGTGATGACGTCGAAGGAGAGCGCCAACGATGCAGGGGATCCCGAAGAGGACGTGCCGGAGCCCCGAGGACAGGTAAGAGACATCACCGGAGCTTACGGGGCACCGTAAACAGCTATCCGGCAAGAGCTGAAGCAGTCTGCGCTGCCGGATAGCCGTTTATGCGATGGCCCCGACATACAAAAGCATGGTATGTTGATGCTGCCTTCAACATGCGATGGCCTCTGAGAGTTCATCACATGTTGAAATTATCGTATGTCAGGGCCATCGTAGGTCGAGAAGTCACTGTACAAATTTGTGGTAAACATTGACAGCCTGGGAGAAGAGAAGCATATCAATGCTTAGTACAGTGTACCCCCCCCCCCCCCACACACACACACACACACCAGATCCATTCATTTCAGTGTGCCCAACATAGACAGTGCTCATTTTCTGGGTGCGTGTTGTATTTTTTGCAAGACTAAAGTGTAGTCAGTCTTCGATTTGAGTCCCAGAAAAAGACAGTAAATGCTCACTAGGTCTGGCACAATGAAACTGATGCTTGCAGCAGCTGTATGCTGTGGAATTGGTTGGCATCTTGTTTTCCCAAGTTGACAACACATATCTAAAAATTTGAATTGCATTTGGTATGACCTACCCTACCACTTTTTAGGACTTGTCCAAGATTTTCATGCCCAATAAATCTCTAACACATTTCTTTCACCACAGCTGCGCTTTTAGGTTGCGTTTCTTTCATCCCACTTTATAAATCATAGAACTAGTAAACCATTCCTTTTATTAGGAAAAAATGAATCATACTGTAGATGTATAAATGTAATAATGTGGCAGTTTTTGTTTTTAACTAATGCACTCTAATGCCAGTTTTGACTTGTGTTATACACTTTCGTGGCGGAAATGTCATTCAGTTCCTATGAATTAAGAAGCATTTCAGCAGATGGCTGGTACACACCTACAGCCTAACACCTGCTCACATCCTGCTCATTGTGTGCTTTCTTGGTCACCTATTATACCACCCACTCACTTTATAGTAACTTACACGCCAGCACCTGCAGCATTAATGTAGTAACCTGCAGAAGGTCCTTCTGGCCTCCTCGAAAAACTCTCTATAATGTGGAAAAATGTATTCCTTGTGTCCCTTTATCATGGCCTCAGCTATCCGCCTGCGTGTCCTGTATGTCCTATGGATCCGTCTGTTCCCAGCTCCTACCTCATTGTGTCGCCGCTCTCCCACCCCTCCCCCATCTTGTCAGGTAGAACAGGATTATCCAGTCTGCTCTTGTTTGACAGTATTTAAAACATAAATAAAAGTGTGAATAATTTTTGTATGTGATATGCAAACACAGCAAAAACTCCCAGAACTTCTCCATCACTTCTTATGCTTAACAATGAAATGTATTTAACTACATTATAGGATATCTACCGTCAGTGGACTGTTTTTATCTATTAACCCTTTCACTTCTATATTGCTGCTTTTCAACACGGAAGACGGATGGAAGACTTATTACAATTTTATCAGCCATTGAAGGCTTACTCCAGAGGGATAAACATTTTTAAATCAACTTGTGTCAGAAAGTTATACAGACTAGAAAATGACTTCTATATAAAGCTCTTAAGCCAGTGCTTATCAGCTGCTGTATGCTCCCGAGGAAGTTGTGTTGTTCTTTTCAGTCTGACCACAGTGCTCTTTGCTCACACCTCTGTCCGTGTCAGGAACTGTTCAGAGCAGGAGCAAATCTCTCCTGGACAGTTACTGACTGGGACAGAGGTGTCAGCAGAGAGCACTTTGGTCAGACTGGAAAAAAAAATGTATAACTTCTTCTGGAGCCAACAGCAGCTGATAAGTACAGGAAGGAATAATGTTTTTAAATAGAAGTTATTTACTAGTCTGTATAACTTTCTTTTTTTAACCTTATTGAGGAAAGTTTGCAGTCCCACCCTTGGGTACTAGCATAGAAGTCTTAGCTAGTCCATTAGGTTTTTGCTATCAGATATCATACGAATCAATTTACCATTTCATTTCTCAGATTTAACTGGGCAGTGTTGAGAACTGACATTCACTAGATTGAATTAGGAAAATCTTTATATCTGCTCATAGTCTGTCCACGTGGATGGATCCTTTGAAGATTTTTTATTAGATTCTTGTTCTGCCCTATCACAGCCATTACTGTAAGGGCCATTGTATACTTCCATGACTTCAAGGCTGGCCACTTAAAGGGACCTTGTCATCAGTTTTATGCTGCCCAAATTGTTTGCATCATAAAACTGGTGTAGTCCCCACAATCCCAGCACACTATGAATTATACTGAGACACTTGGTTGTTTCAGACTAATCATAGTTTAAAATGGCACTGGGATTCAGGTACTATCCCTCAGGGTAGGTCCCGGCTGCTGCTCCCTGCCTGGTCAGCTGATGGGACATATCTTTCCCTATACCCTGCTAACAAAAAAACACATCACTCAAGCCAGCCGGGCAGTGAGCAGCCACCGGACCCCCCAAGGACTAGTTACCAGAGTCCCATCAGTATTTTTAAACTATAATTACTCTGAAACGCCTGAGCAATCCTGGTGTAAGTTATAGTGTGCCAGGATCGCAATGCCTCAACTAGTTTCATGCTGCCTGCAGTTTGAGTGGTTTAAATGGAACCTTTCAGCACTTTCATGTTCGAATTACAAGTTATGGGAGTGGTCCCCAATGGCTTCTACCTGCCCAACCAGCTTTGATTGATAGATCTCTCTCTGTTTAGATATAGGGATAGATGTATCAATCAAGGCTAGTTGGTCGATGAAGAATCTGCCGGGGACTACCCCGATAACTTGTCATTCAGACAGCATAAAGCATGTCTATGAGTAAGAGTACACACTTGCCCAAAACAAGTTGTATTATTGTCACGATGCCGGCTGGCAGGTAGTGGATCCTCTGTGCCAGAGAGGGATTGGCGTGGACCGTGCTAGTGGATCGGTTCTAAGTCACTACTGGTTTTCACCAGAGCCCGCCGCAAAGCGGGATGGTCTTGCTGCGGCGGTAGTGACCAGGTCGTATCCACTAGCAACGGCTCAACCTCTCTGGCTGCTGAAGATAGGCGCGGTACAAGGGAGTAGACAGAAGCAAGGTCGGACGTAGCAGAAGGTCGGGGCAGGCAGCAAGGATCGTAGTCAGGGGCAACGGCAGGAGGTCTGGAACACAGGCTAGGAACACACAAGGAAACGCTTTCACTGGCACGATGGCAACAAGATCCGGCAAGGAAGTGCAGGGGAAGTGAGGTGATATAGGGAAGTGCACAGGTGATCACACTAATTGGAACCACTGCGCCAATCAGCGGCGCAGTGGCCCTTTAAATCGCAAAGACCCGGCGCGCGCGCGCCCTAGGGAGCGGGGCCGCGCGCGCCGGGACAGGACAGACGGAGAGCGAGTCAGGTATGGGAGCCGGGGTGCGCATCGCGAGCGGGCGCTACCCGCATCGCGAATCGCATCCCGGCTGGAGGCGGTATCGCAGCGCCCCGGGTCAGTGGATCTGACCGGAGCGCTGCAGTGAGGAGAGTGTAGCGAGCGCTCCGGGGAGGAGCGGGGACCCGGAGCGCTCGGCGTAACAGTACCCCCCCCCTTGGGTCTCCCCCTCTTCTTAGAGCCTGAGAACCTGAGGAGCAGACTTTTGTCTAGGATATTGTCCTCAGGTTCCCAGGATCTCTCTTCTGGACCACAACCCTCCCAGTCCACTAAGAAAAAGGTTTTCCCTCTGACCTTTTTGGATGCTAGAATTTCTTTGACGGAGAAGATGTCCGAGGAGCCGGAAACAGGAGTGGGAGGAACAGATTTGGGAGAGAAACGGTTGATGATAAGTGGTTTAAGAAGAGAAACGTGAAAGGCATTAGGAATACGAAGAGAAGGAGGAAGAAGAAGTTTGTAAGAGACAGGATTAATCTGGCACAAAATTTTGAAAGGACCAAGATAGCGTGGTCCCAACTTGTAGCTAGGGACACGGAAGCGGACATATTTAGCGGAGAGCCATACCTTGTCTCCAGGGGAAAAAATGGGAGGAGCTCTTCTTTTCTTATCCGCGAACTTCTTCATGCGTGATGAAGCCTGTAAGAGAGAATTTTGGGTCTCTCTCCATATGATGGAAAGATCACGAGAAATTTCATCCACAGCGGGCAGACCAGAGGGCAAGGGGGTAGGGAGGGGGGGAAGAGGGTGACGGCCGTACACCACGAAAAATGGGGATTTGGAGGAAGATTCAGAGACTCTGAAATTATACGAGAATTCGGCCCAAGGTAGAAGATCTGCCCAGTCATCCTGGCGGGAGGAAACAAAATGTCGTAAATAATCACCCAAGACCTGGTTAATTCTTTCTACTTGTCCATTGGATTGAGGATGATATGCAGAAGAAAAATTTAATTTAATCTTGAGTTGTTTACAGAGAGCCCTCCAGAATTTAGACACGAATTGGACGCCTCTATCCGAGACGATCTGCGTAGGCAACCCGTGAAGACGAAAAATGTGTACAAAAAATTGTTTAGCCAACTGAGGTGCTGAAGGAAGACCAGGAAGAGGGATGAAATGTGCCATTTTGGAGAATCGATCAACGACCACCCAAATAACAGTGTTGCCACGGGAAGGGGGTAAGTCAGTAATAAAATCCATACCAATCAGAGACCAAGGCTGTTCGGGGACAGGCAGAGGATGAAGAAAACCAGCGGGCTTCTGGCGAGGAGTCTTATCCCGGGCACAGATAGTGCAGGCACGCACAAAGTCCACAACATCCGTCTCTAGAGTCGGCCACCAATAGAAGCGAGAGATGAGTTGCACAGATTTCTTGATGCCCGCATGACCTGCGAGATGGGAGGAGTGACCCCATTTGAGGATTCCGAGGCGTTGGCGTGGAGAAACAAAGGTCTTTCCTGGAGGAGTTTGCCTGATGGAGGCTGGAGAAGTGGAAATCAGGCAGTCAGGAGGAATGATGTGTTGCGGAGAGAGTTCAACTTCGGAAGCATCCGAGGAACGAGAGAGAGCATCGGCCCTAATGTTCTTATCGGCAGGCCGAAAGTGAATTTCAAAATTAAATCGGGCAAAGAACAGAGACCACCTGGCCTGGCGAGGATTCAGCCGTTGGGCAGACTGGAGGTAGGAGAGGTTCTTGTGATCGGTGTAAATAATAACTGGAAATCTTGATCCCTCCAGCAGATGCCTCCATTCCTCAAGTGCTAATTTAATGGCTAGAAGCTCTCGATCCCCGATGGAGTAGTTCCTCTCCGCCGGAGAGAAGGTCCTAGAAAAAAAACCACAAGAAACAGCATGCCCGGAAGAATTTTTTTGTAGAAGGACAGCTCCAGCTCCCACTGAGGAGGCATCAACCTCCAATAGGAAGGGTTTAGATGGGTCAGGTCTGGAGAGCACGGGAGCCGAAGAAAAGGCAGACTTGAGCCGTTTAAAGGCGTCTTCCGCTTGAGGAGGCCAAGACTTGGGATCGGCATTTTTTTTTGGTTAAAGCCACGATAGGAGCCACAACGGTAGAAAAATGTGGAATAAATTGCCTGTAATAATTGGCGAACCCCAAAAAACGTTGGATAGCACGGAGTCCGGAGGGGCGTGGCCAATCTAAGACGGCAGAGAGTTTGTCTGGATCCATTTGTAGTCCCTGGCCAGAGACCAAGTATCCTAGGAAAGGAAGAGATTGGCATTCAAACAGACATTTCTCTATTTTGGCATAGAGTTGATTGTCACGAAGTCTCTGAAGAACCATACGGACATGCTGGCGGTGTTCTTCTAGATTGGCAGAAAAAATCAGGATATCGTCCAGATATACAACAACACAGGAGTATAAGAGATCACGAAAAATTTCATTAACAAAGTCTTGGAAGACGGCAGGGGCGTTGCACAGGCCAAAGGGCATGACCAGATACTCAAAGTGTCCATCTCTGGTGTTAAATGCCGTTTTCCATTCATCCCCCTCTCTGATGCGGATGAGATTATAAGCACCTCTTAAGTCCAGTTTGGTAAAGATGTGGGCACCTTGGAGGCGATCAAAGAGTTCAGAGATGAGGGGTAGGGGGTAGCGGTTCTTAACCGTGATTTTATTAAGACCGCGATAGTCAATGCAAGGACGTAGAGAGCCATCTTTTTTGGACACAAAGAAAAATCCGGCTCCGGCAGGAGAGGAGGATTTACGGATAAAGCCCTTTTTTAAATTTTCCTGGACGTATTCAGACATGGCAAGAGTCTCTGGGGCGGACAGAGGATAAATTCTGCCCCGGGGTGGAGTAGTGCCCGGGAGGAGGTCGATAGGACAATCATAAGGCCTGTGAGGAGGTAGAGTCTCAGCTTGTTTTTTGCAAAAAACATCCGCAAAGTCCATATAGGCCTTAGGGAGACCGGTTACAGGAGGAACCACAGAGTCACGGCAAGGGTTACTGGGAACCGGTTTTAGGCAGTCCTTGGAACAAGAGGGCCCCCAACTCTTGATCTCCCCAGTGGACCAATCCAGGGTTGGGGAATGAAGTTGAAGCCAGGGAAGTCCAAGGAGAATTTCAGAAGTGCAATTGGGGAGGACCAAAAGTTCAATCCTCTCGTGATGAGATCCGATGCACATTAGAAGGGGCTCCGTGCGGAAACGTATGGTACAGTCCAATCTTTCATTGTTTACACAATTGATGTAGAGGGGTCTGGCGAGACTGGTCACCGGGATGTTGAACCTGTTGACGAGAGAGGCCAAAATAAAATTTCCTGCAGATCCGGAGTCCAAGAAGGCCATAGTAGAGAAGGCGAAGGCAGAGGCAGATATCCGCACAGGCACAGTAAGACGTGGAGAAGCAGAGTAGACATCAAGGACTGTCTCACCTTTGTGCGGAGTCAGCGTACGTCTTTCCAGGCGGGGAGGACGGATAGGACAATCCTTCAGGAAGTGTTCGGTACTAGCACAGTACAGGCAGAGATTCTCCATGCGGCGTCGTGTCCTCTCTTGAGGTGTCAGGCGAGACCGGTCGACCTGCATAGCCTCCACGGCGGGAGGCACAGGAACAGATTGCAGGGGACCAGAGGAGAGAGGAGCCGGGGAGAAGAAACGCCTCGTGCGAACAGAGTCCATATCCTGGCGGAGCTCCTGACGCCTTTCGGAAAAACGCATGTCAATGCGAGTGGCTAGGTGAATGAGTTCATGTAGATTAGCAGGGATTTCTCGTGCGGCCAGAACATCTTTAATGTTGCTGGATAGGCCTTTTTTAAAGGTCGCGCAGAGGGCCTCATTATTCCAGGATAATTCTGAAGCAAGAGTACGGAATTGTACGGCATACTCGCCAACGGAAGAATTACCCTGGACCAGGTTCAACAGGGCAGTCTCAGCAGAAGAGGCTCGGGCAGGTTCCTCAAAGACACTTCGAATTTCCGAGAAGAAGGAGTGTACAGAGGCAGTGACGGGGTCATTGCGGTCCCAGAGCGGTGTGGCCCAAGACAGGGCTTTTCCAGACAGAAGGCTGACTACGAAAGCCACCTTAGACCTTTCAGTGGGAAACTGGTCCGACATCATCTCCAAGTGCAGTGAACATTGGGAAAGAAAGCCACGGCAAAACTTAGAGTCCCCATCAAATTTATCCGGCAAGGATAGTCGTAGTCCAGAAGCGGCCACTCGCTGCGGAGGAGGTGCAGGAGCTGGCGGAGGAGATGATTGCTGAAGCTGTGGTAGTAACTGCTGTAGCATAACGGTCAGTTGAGACAGCTGTTGGCCTTGTTGCGCTATCTGTTGTGACTGCTGGGCGACCACCGTGGTGAGGTCAGCGACAACTGGCAGAGGAACTTCAGCGGGATCCATGGCCGGATCTACTGTCACGATGCCGGCTGACAGGTAGTGGATCCTCTGTGCCAGAGAGGGATTGGCGTGGACCGTGCTAGTGGATCGGTTCTAAGTCACTACTGGTTTTCACCAGAGCCCGCCGCAAAGCGGGATGGTCTTGCTGCGGCGGTAGTGACCAGGTCGTATCCACTAGCAACGGCTCAACCTCTCTGGCTGCTGAAGATAGGCGCGGTACAAGGGAGTAGACAGAAGCAAGGTCGGACGTAGCAGAAGGTCGGGGCAGGCAGCAAGGATCGTAGTCAGGGGCAACGGCAGGAGGTCTGGAACACAGGCTAGGAACACACAAGGAAACGCTTTCACTGGCACGATGGCAACAAGATCCGGCAAGGAAGTGCAGGGGAAGTGAGGTGATATAGGGAAGTGCACAGGTGATCACACTAATTGGAACCACTGCGCCAATCAGCGGCGCAGTGGCCCTTTAAATCGCAAAGACCCGGCGCGCGCGCGCCCTAGGGAGCGGGGCCGCGCGCGCCGGGACAGGACAGACGGAGAGCGAGTCAGGTACGGGAGCCGGGGTGCGCATCGCGAGCGGGCGCTACCCGCATCGCGAATCGCATCCCGGCTGGAGGCGGTATCGCAGCGCCCCGGGTCAGTGGATCTGACCGGAGCGCTGCAGTGAGGAGAGTGTAGCGAGCGCTCCGGGGAGGAGCGGGGACCCGGAGCGCTCGGCGTAACAATTATGAAGTGGATTAGAGGGTGTGAAGTTTATTTTCTGTGGATTGCAATAGAGTGCAAGATCTAGTGCAAGTCTAGTGCTGAATTGATTTTTCTGTTCTTGGAGACTATTGCGCATATTCAGTTTTCTGTAGCATGAAAATAAGAAAATAATGACAGATAGCTGCCGGCTGACCGCATGTCCCATGGCAACGATCTCTCCCAATCCCCCTATGCACATACACAGTAATCTTAGCTAAGTATGAATGTTTTCTGAATGGGGGAAAGGAGAGTAAGCCACTACCTGACCCCTCTGGCAGGGGCATATCTTCCCTAAGAACAAAATGGTTGGGATATGGTGAAATATAAGTGCCTTCTCTTTCTCCAACAATTCCAATAGGGGAGAGTTAGAAGTTTCAATATAAAGCAGATGGTTTTCCAATCTCACCAAAGTAGTTTCAGCCAACATTATTCAGTGTATTGCCAGCTTAAGATATATTAACTGAACTTCAAGTTAAAAATAATTAATTTAGGACCTGAAGACACTTTGGTATGAATGTTATGCATGAATATTGACTGCAGTACAATGGGAGTCCACCTTCCTATTGAACTGTTAATGCTTGGCATTCATTTTAACCTCTTAAGGACCCAGCCATTTACACCTTAGGACCCGGACATTTTTTGAACATCTGACCACTGTCACATTAAACATTAAAGAGTACCTCTCATCAAATAAACTTTTGATATATTTTAGATTAATGAATGTTGAATAACTTTCCAATAGCATGTTAATGAAAAATATGCTTCTTTCTATTGTTTTTTTCCCGATCAGTCCTGTCAGCAAGCATTTCTGACTCACGCTGGAGTCCTAAACACTCAGCGCTGCCAGCCTGCTTTGTTCACAGCCAAACAGGCTGTGAACAAAGCAGGCTGGCAGCTCGGAGTGTTCTCCTTTGTGAACAAAGCAGACTGGCAGCTCGTAGTGTTTAGGACTCCAGCATGAGTCTGAAATGCTTGCTGCAAGGACTGGTAGGGAGACCCCTAGTTGTCATTTCTTCAAAGTGGAAAATTAAATAGAAAGAAGCATATTTTTTAATAACATGCAATTGTAAAGTTATTCTGCATACATTAATCTATAATATATCAAAAGTTTTTTTGATGAGAGGTACCCTTTAATAACTCTGGAATGCTTTTAGTTATCATTCTGATTCCGAGACAGTTTTTTTGTGACATATTCTACTTTAACATAGTGGCAAAATTTTTTGGTAACTTGCATCCTTTCTTGGTGAAAAATTCGTAAATTTGATGAAAAATTTGAAAATTTAGCATTTTTCTAACTTTGAAGCTCTCTGCTTGTAAGGAAAATGGATATTCAAAATAATTTTTTTTAAATTCACATATACAATATGTCCACTTTATGTTTGCATCCTAAAATTTACAAGTTTTTACTTTTGGAAGAAATCAGAGGGCTTCAAAGTTCAGCATCAATTTTCCAATTTTTCACAAAATTTCCAAACTCACTATTTTTCAGGGACCAGTTCAGGTTTGAAGTGGATTTGAAGGGTCTTCATCTTAGAAATACCCCACAAATGACCCCATTATAAAAACTTCACCCCCCAAAGTATTCAAAATGACATTCGGTCAGCCTTTTAACCCTTTAGGTGTTTCACGGGAATAGCAGCAAAGTGAAGGAGAAAATTTACAATCTTCATTTTTTACACTCGCATGTTCTTGTAAACCCAATTTTTGAATTTTTACAAATATGCATATGTCTATGCAAAGTGTTCGGCGGGCGCAGTAGAGGGCTCAGAAGCGAAGGAGCGACAAGGGGATTTTGGAGAGTACGTTTTTCTGAAATGGTTTTTGGGGGCATGTTGCATTTAGGAAGCCCCTATGGTGCCAGAACAGCAAAAAAAAAAAAAACACATGCCATACCATTTTGTAAACAAGACCCCTTGAGGAACGTAACTATGAATTAAGTGAGCCTTAATACCCCACAGGTGTTTCGCGGCTTTTGCATATGTAAAAAAAATAAAAATAAATAAAATTTCACTAAAATGTGTTTCCCCCAAAATTTCAAATTTTTGCAAGGGTTAATAGCAGTAAATACCCCACAAAATTTGTAACCCCATCTTTTCGGAGTATGGAGGTACCCAATAAGTTGACCAGAAGTGCACTATGGGCGAACTACAATGCTCAGAAGAGAAGGAGTCATATTTGGCTCTTTGAGAGCAAATTTTGCTCGTCACGGGCGGGGATTACAGCGAGTTTCCCACTGCGAGTTTGAGCTGCCGCGCAAAATTTGCTGCATCGCAAACCTGCAGCCTGATACTCACTGTAAACCCCCTGCCCATGTGAATGTACCCTGTACATTCACGGGGGGGGGGGGACCTCCAGCTGTTGCAAAACTACAACTCCCAGCATGCACAGTCTATCAGTGCATGCTGGTAGTCATAGTTTTGCAACAGCTGGAGGCACACGGGTTGGGAAACACTGAGTTAGGAAACAGACAATGTTTCCCAACCAGTATGCCTCCAGTTGTTGCAAAACCACTACTCCCAAACATTCTCAGGCATGCTGGAAGTAGTAGTTCGGCAACATCTTTAGAGCCAGATGTTGCCGAACTACAACTCCCAGCATGCTTGGAGTTGTAGTTTTGCAACATCTGGAGGACTACACTTTGCAGACAACTAATACAGTGGTTCCCAATCTGTGCCCTTCCAGATGTTGCAAAACTACAACTCCCAGTATGCCAAAATTGTCCAGGCATGCTGGGAGTTGTAGTTCTGCAACATCTGAAGGGCCAGATGTTACAGAACTACAACTCCCAGCATGCCTGGACAGTAAGGGCATGCTGAGGATGTGTAGTTTTGCAACTTCTGGAATGGCACAGTGGTCTCCAAACTGTGGACCTCCAGGTGTTGCAAAACTGCAACTCCCAGCATGCCCAGACACCAAGGGTGTCATTAAAAAATGTCCTATCAATACAAAAATGGTACCGCTAAAAACTTCAGATCACGGTGCAAAAAATAAGCCCTCATACCGCCCCATACGCGGACAAATAAAAAAGTTATAGGGGTCAGAAGATGACCATTTTAATCATATCAATTTTCCTGCATGTAGTTATGATTTTTTCCAGAAGTACGAAAAAATCAAACCTACATAAGTGGGGTATCATTTCAATCTTATGAACCTACAAAATAAAGGGAAGGTGTCATGTTTACCGAAAAATGTACTGTGTAGACACGGAAGCCCCCAAAAGTTACAAAATGGCCTTTTAAAAAAAAAAAAAAATTTGTCTCACCGTGATTTTTTTTTCAGTTTTGCCGTAGATTTTTGGGTAATATGACTAACATCATTACAAAGTATAATTGGTGGCGCAAAAAATAAGACATCATATGGATTTTTCGGTGCAAAATTTAAAGAGTTATGATTTTTGAAAGGTAATGAGAAAAAAATGAAAATGCAAAAACGGAAAAACCCCGGGTCCTTAAGGGGTTATGTGTAGGAAAATGTAAAGTGTCCCATTGTTTTATGTGGTTTGACCAGCCTCATATAATATAGGGTTTGTCTCATTTCAGCAAAAGTTGCTTTCCAAAAGCCAAATGGGACTCCTTCTCTTCTGAGCATTGTAGTGTGCCCGCAGTGCTCTTGTCGTCCACACATGGGGTATTTCTATACTCCGAAGAGATGGGGTTACAAATTTTGGGGGGCATTTTCTCCTATTACCACTTGTAAAAATTTTACATTTGGGGGAAAACAGCATTTTTGTGAAAAAATAATGAATTATTATTTACACATCCAACTTTAACGAAAAGTCATCAAACACCAGTGAGGTGTTAAGGCTCACTGTACCCCTTATTACGTTCCTTGAGGGGTGTAGTTTCCAAAATAGTATGCCTTGTGGTGTTTTTTTTTTTTGCTGTTCTAGCACCATAGAAGCTTCCTAAATGTGACATGCCCCCAAAAACCATTTCAGAAAAACTCACTCTGCAAAATTCCATTGTCGCTGCTTCCATTCTGAGCCCCCTACTGCATCCCCCCAAACACTTAACATACACATATGAGGTATTTCCTTACTCAAGAGAAATTGGGTTACAAATTTTAGGGGGATTTCTCTACTTTTACCCCTTGTAAAAATTCAAAAACTGGGTCTACAAGAACATGCAAGTGTAAAAAATGAAGATTTTGAATTTTCTCCTTCACTTGCTGCTATTCCTGTGAAACACCTAAAGGGTAAACACACTTACTGAATGTTATTTTGAATACTTTGAGGGTTGCAGTTTTTATAATGGTATAATTTGTGGGGTATTTCTAATATGAAGGCCCTTCAAATGCACTTCAAAACGGAACTGGTCTATGAAAAATTCAGATTTTGGCAATTTTATGAAAAATTAGAAAATTGCTGCTATACTTTGAAGCCCTCTGATGTCTTCCAAAAGTAAAACCATGTCAACTTTATGATGCATACATAAAGTAGACATCTTGTATATATGAATCAATGTATCATTTACTTGGTATGTCTATTTTCCTTACAAGCAGAATGCTTCAATGTTAGAAAAATTCAAAATTTTCAAATTTTTCATGAAATGTCACAAAATGTCTCGGAATCAAATTCATAAGTAAAAGCATCCCAGGGTTATTAATGCTTAAAGTGACAGTGGTCAGAAAAACACTCTGATCCTTAGATGTACGTATGTGGTATGCTCTTATGAGGGGAGGACAATGCGCTTCAGTATGCTTAAAAAAGTATTTGTGTATAACACCAGCCAGTGAGTACTTTTGCCTGGCCTTTCACAGTATCTAGGCCCTTGAGACTTCAACATGTACAAAATAGTACACCACTTAGATGTACGTATGGGGTAAGCACTAATGAGGGGAGGACAATGTGCTACAGTATGCTTAAAAAAGAATTTGTGTACAACACCAACCGGTGAGTCCTTTTGCCTGGCCTTTCACAGTATTTAGGCCCTTGAGACTTTAACAGGAACAAAATAGTACACCACTTAGATGTACATGTGGAATGCACTTAGGAGGGGAGGACAATGCACTCCAGTACGCTTAAAGTATTTGTGCACAACACCAGCAGTACATACCAGTGCTGCAGCACAAAGTCGCTGTGTACTACATTCAGAATTGCACTTTCTCTGTCAATCTCACCCCCTTCCCTATCAGTGCTTCTAGGCAGGATTTGTGCTTGAGCTGAATCGCTGCTGTTCTGTGCAACACACTGCTCTTTGTCCCTCTGTAATAGAACGCTGTAGACATTGACTGGGAGGTGAATCTCTGCAGCAAGAATGCTTTCTGTCCCTCTCTCTGTGCAACAGAAATCTGACTTGACTAGGATGTGAATCGCTGCTGGAAAAAAGCTTTTCTGTGCAAAACACAGCGCTGTCTGTCCCTCTCTATCTCTTTGCAGTGACAGGCTGAAGTGACTGGTCACAATATGGCCGCCGATTATATAGGGCTGTGACATCACAGGGATGACTGGCTGCTAAAAGGCTGCAGGCTGCATGTGATTTAGGGTCATCCCACCTACCCTTGTTCCCGCCTTCCCAGGATTCCTTACCCCACGTCATCACATGTGGATTCACCATTTTAGATGCCCTGGAGCCTGGACAACACTAAATGGGGTTTAATGAAGCGATTTGCGTGATCGAATCACGGCGATATTTGCATTAGTTGTGAATTGAATTTTTCCTAAACTTTGTAATGAAAAAGTTTATGACTAACAATAGGTCCCTTTTTGTCCATAAATTGTCCATTTTTTGGGGCCCAAAAGCAGCCCAAAATGTGTCCCAATTGAAAATAGCCACTTTTGGGGCTAAAGCTTTTTAAGGAGATGAAAAGGGATCCTACTACAATCTACACTGGGCTGATGACTGGATCATGGCTTCTGAAGCCAACTTCTTGAGTTTACTAGAAAATTCTCCTTCACAACTTTACAGGGACACTAGTGGAAGTGTTTATTGGTGAATATGACAGAACCAAATAAGAGCGTACACTTGAGTCTATATGCATGAATCTTATCCATCATTTTTACCATGGGGGTTCCTGGATCTTTGCTATAAAAACATCACAAATTATAATCATAGAGCTACTTGATAAACATATTCATTTCCTTTAATAATTCTGTAAGGCTCAACTACATCTGTACTCATGGTCACTGTTCATAGCTTTATTCTTCTATACTGGGCACGAGTTATCCATAGAGACTGAGTCGTTGAAAAGTGCAATGTAGCTTATACCATGTGCTTTATAACCAGATGCAAGCAGCATTGGGAAACCAATTAAACGTAATTATAATGTATAGGTTTATGCATAGCGCACATTCAGTCATCCAGCAATTCATTTAAATACATAACAAGTTCTCGTACACACATTTCTTTGTGCTCCTTGTCACAATATAAACAGCACCTGCTGGCTATAAGAGGAAACACACAAAGCCAAACAATAGGTGCAGAGTAGGAGCCATAGCCGAGTTCTGTCACTTGAAGGACTTGTAGCGGTAAAATGCCATTGAATGTAACTATGATGCTGATGTGCACTGCAGTTTTAGTCTGTATGGGGGTGTCTGCCTGTCATTGCAGATGATGCATCACACAGCACTTTGTTCTCTAATGCTGTGCATTTATTGTACACGCTAACAAGGCTTTGCTCTTGTCTTCTCTTTAATGCGGGTTGTATGTTCAGGGAATGTGTTTTTACAGAGCTGTGATCTCTTCTGCTTTATATACAGGGGTGGAGTCTTTTGGCCATGTGTTCTCCCTTTGTTCTCTAGTGTGTGGTCTGACAATGCACTCTTACAGCTTATGCTCACAGTACATGTACAGTATTACTTAGAGGTAGTGAAGCATAGGTTACTGCTCTGCAAAAACAACTGCACTAGAGATTTATTATCAATTATTATCTGATCTGATACCATCCTAATAAAATACATATATTTTTTAATACTAATCCTGTCTCAGATTAGTTATTCCGACATTGGTAATGGCTTTGGCTACATGACTGATGTGCATGCTAAACACCACGTTTATTATGTGTTTTTTGGCCACATCCATCAAGGGGGCATATATTCTTCAACAGCAGGCATGACTTTGTGTAAAGTGGGTGTGGGTTAAAGTGCAACCCTATGCACCAAGATTCTGGCACAGTTTAAAGGGGTACTCCGGTGGTAATTTTTTTTGATTATATGGCATCTTCTTTGTAAGTTTAGTTTTCTTGCAATATACACGTGTTATATGTTTTGGCAGCATGTGTGTGTTTTTCTTACCTGTTTGTTGGGTAGGAAGTTCTGTAGTTCAGAGGGTTTTCTTTTACTGTTGTCCACAGTCGGCCATGTTGTGAGTCTGAGGTGGACAACATGTCATAGCTTTTTTTTCCCCTCTGTCTGCATGAGAGAAATAAGCCACACACCCTCATATCATTCAGTACACAGCTCCTCCCCTCCCCCGGCTCTGTATTCTAAGGACGCAGGTCTGCACAGGAGAAGATAAGTGTGTTATCTGAAGGGGAGGATGATAATGGTCACGGGCTGGGGATGTATGGACTGCAGGGGAATAAATCTCATACTGGGAATGATCTATATATAGGAAGGAGGAGGGGGGAGGACTCCTGAATGACACATGCTGGGAGTTGTAATCCATGTTGTGTGTATGCTAGTGTTTACAAACCAGTGTGCCTCCAGCTGTTGCAAAAGTACAACTCCCAGCAAGCCATGACATACTTTGGGCATGCTGGGAGTTGTAGATGTGCAACAGCTGGAGGCACACTGGTTGGGAAACACTGTTCTAGCCTATTCAGCATACACATCATGTTACACCAGTGTTTCCCAACCAGCGTGCCTCCAGCTGTTGCAAAACTACAACTCCTAGCATGCCCAAAGGCTGTACTACAAACCCCAGGAGATTACAGAGGCAGCATGCTGGTGTTATACCACAGACTGAAGACTCCTGAATGACACATGCTGGGAGTTGTAGTCCCTTTTGTGTGTGTATGACAGTGTATCCCAACAAGGCTGATTTATATTAGTGTGCTGTGTATAAGGGGGCCTACCCGGGAACATTGTAGGGTGGGTAAAGGGCAGAACAAACAAACCTAAAAAAAAGGAGCCGCCCCAAACCAGCAAGGCATGTGGCATGCTGGGATTTGTAGTTTTCAGCACAGCAAGAAACAGGAAATAGAAGCAAAGATAGGAAAACAAAGTGGGGTATAAAAAGACAACAAAGAACGGAAATAGAGTTGCCTAAACAACAAGAATAGAAATGAAACAAAACAAATAGGGTAAGTCACAAAAGAAAAAAACGTTGACCACCGGAGTACCCCTTTAAAGGGGTATTCCGCCCCTAGACATCTTATCCCCTATCCAAAGGATAGGGGATAAGATGTCAGATCGCTGCGGTCCCGCTGCTGGGGACCCCTGGGATCCCCGCTGCGGTACTGCGCTATCATTACTGCACAGAGCGAGTTCGCTCTGAACGTAATGATGGGCAGTACAGGGGCCGGAGCATCGTTACGTCACGGCTCCGCCCCCTCGTGCCGTCACGGCCCGCCCCTTTCAATACAAGTCTATGGGAGGGGGCGTGGCGGTCGTCACGCCCCCTCCCATAGACTTGCTTTAAGGGGACGGGCCGTGATGTCACGAGGGGCAGAGCCATGACGTCACGCTGCTCCGTCCCCCGTATCGCCCGTCATTACGCACAGAGCGAACTCGCTCTGTGCTGTAATGATAGCGCGGTGCCGCAGCGGGGATCCCGGGGGTCCCCAGCAGCGGGACCGCGGCGATCTGACATCTTATCCCCTATCCTTTGGATAGGGGATAAGATGTCTAGGGGCGGAGTACCCCTTTAAGCTAAATAATAGGTGTTGTAAGCTTGGAGTGGAGGTGATAAACATGGTAAACATCTTAGACAGGCCAACAGGCTGCAGGAAACAAGCAATGTTCTCAGTGATCAGGACTCTTTTACAGGCCGACACATCACCTGTTTACACAAATTTCAGCTTGTGGGCTGTGAAAGAGCAAACCCCGATAGTAAAAGACTGGCTGTCCTAAGGCCTAGTGAGAAGTCTGTTAATTCTAGTCCTGCAAAGTGAGTGGACTGGCCTAATTTTGAGGGGACTATAGATCACAAACCAGAGTGCTCCTGTTGGCTTTGCTGTATTCTCAATAAAGTGGTCCAGTTTGGTTCCACATCACTTCTCTGGTTCGGTCTTTCTTCTTCACATTAGAAACCAGCAGCGCCACCTCCTACGGGTTTTTTTGCATCATTCCACGATAAGTATCTAGGTGGGCAGACTGTGACAGGAAATAAACCCAGAGTGACCCTGTAGGATGGTCAAAAGCCAACAACCACTTTGGCCACTAACCGACTGGTGGACTCATTGAAGGATCTCATGATCCTCTGACACAGCCATCAATCATTCAATGGTACTTTGCTACGAAGAGTTCCGCAACCATCAAGCATATCATTCCACTGCTGCAAAGTTTAAAAAAAAAGTTATTTTAATTAAAAAGTTCTATGTCATTTCAGAAGGGTGCTTCTAACATTTTATTTAATCTTTACTGTTTTAATCCCATTTTCATCTAATGAATAACTGCTTATTTCTGATGAATATTTGGATTTTTTTCATCTAAGTCTTTTCATTTGTAAACCCATACAGTGCACTCTGTAATTTACAACCGTACTGTAATCATTTAGCTTTCAGATATGATGTCGTGCCTATGAGAAATACTAGATTATTAATTTCCTTTATAGAAAGTCATATTTTGCCTGTTAATCATTGTGTGTGAAGATCTTGATGAATATTTTAAGGAACTTTATTAGTTTTGCCGTCTTTCAGAGAGGAGCATTTTAGAAACCTGTAGAATATGAGAAATACACTGATATGAGTAATCCACACCAAGCAGGGTTAAAATAACAAAGCCTACTGTTCTATGTAAGGGTCACACCAAGGGATAAATGGACTAGAACATTGCACACAACATTACAGCCAGTGTGTACGGATGGTTATAAGATGACCACATGCATGGAACCACAGGGGCATTTTCTTTCTACCCAGTAATGATCCTCTCACATTATATTCTCAATGATGTTGCGTTGGAGATAACTGCAATGTTTCATTGGAAATTACTGCTTCAGAAACCAAAAAAACATGAGCTTTTATAACAATTTAGTAAGAAAAAGCTCCCTTATGCTAAGTTTTCACATTTTTTTTTCCTTAGCAAAAATACCAGAATTTTTTTTTCTTGTTTTGGTAGTTTTTCTGCCATTTTTTCTGGCATTTTTGCTGATATGTGGAAAAAGCCAATTTTTTTTTTATCTTGCGGCAGTTTTCACTGCCTTCAGGATAACACTGCGTACTTCCAATGCAGAGCTCCCAGTCCACCTAGTTTAACCCCTTAAGGACGCAGGGTTTTTCTGTTTTTGCATTTTCATTTTTTCCTCACCACCTAAAAATCATAACGCTTTCAATTTTGCACATAAAATTTCATATTATGGCTTATTTTTTGCGCCACCAATTCTACTTTGCAGTGACATTAGTAATTTTACCCAAAAATCCACGACGAAATGGAAAAAAATTCATTGTGCGACAAAATTGAAGAAAAAATTAAACTTTGTAATTTTTGGGGTTTCCGTTTCTACGCAGTGCATTTTTCGGTAAAAAATAATACCTTATCTTTATTCTGTAGGTCCATACGATTAAAATGATACCCTACTTATATAGGTTGGATATTGTCATACTTCGGAAAAAAATCATAACTACATGCAGGAAAATTTACATGTAAAAAATTCTCATCTTCTAACCCCTATAACTTTTTTATTTTTCCGCGTACGGGCCAGTATGAGGACTCATTTTTTGCACCATGTTCTGAAGTTTTAAGTGGTATCATTTATGTATTGATCGGACTTTTTGATTGCTTTTTATTATTTTTTTCATGATATAAAAAGTGACCAAAAATACGCTACTTTGGACTTTGAATTTTTTTGCGCATACGCCATTGACCGTGCTATTTAATTAACAATATATTTTATTGTTCGGACATTTCCGCACGCAGCGATACCACATAGGTTTATTTTTATTTTCATTTTCATTTACACCAAAAAGGGGGGTGATTCAAACTTTTTTTTAGGGAAGGGGTTAAATGACCTTTAACTTTTTTTTTTTACTTTTTTTTTGCACACACTGATCTTTAATGCTGATCCCTGCAAAGCCATAGCTTTGCATGGATCAATGAGATAGGGGCTCAATTGCTCAAGCCTGTAACTCAGGCTTGGAGCAATCAAACCCAGATCGGACGCTGCGGAGACAGGTTAGGGGACCTCCGCTTGCTCGCTCGATTTTATCGCGATGTCCCGATCAGCCGACTGAGCTGCCGGGAAGCGTTTACTTTCACTTTCAGACGCGACGGTCAACTTTGATTGCCGCGTCTGAAGGGTTATTAGCGCACAGCACAACGATCGGTGCTGCACGCTGTTAGCCCAGGGTCCCGGCTATGAACGCCGGGGCCGGGTGTAGGACGTACAGGTACGCCCTACGTCCTTAAGAGGTAAATAGTGATGCACTATTTACCTCCACCAGCTGTATAGTATACAGTTGTGCATAGTGCACCCATATATACTATACAGAAGCTGGGACTCCCGTTACTATAGCCGGTCTCTGTTCAGCATGAATATACAGTAAAACAGAGATATCTATACATTGCTGCATTACTGCAATCCCTTGCAGGGCTGTAAGCAATGTGCCAGCCTAGCAAGGAAAGCGTAAACTCGCACTGCTGAGCAGTGCTGGTTAACTCTTTGTGTGGAATCCTGTATTTACAGCCCTCTATAGAAGGCTGCATATACTGGAAATAGTAGCCAGGCGATCACTTACCCCATCTTGGCCTAGTCAGTGTAGCTCTGCCCCTTGTGATGATGTCATTAGAGGCGGAGCTACAGCCAAGGTGGAGAGTATAGCTCTGTTCTCAAATGTGTTTGCAATATGTGAACAGAGCCGTTCTGGCAATGTTTTCCCCAGCAGGGAGCCTCCAGCTGTTGCTAAACTACAACCCCCATCATCTCCAGACTGCCGTGGGGTAGTTTGGGCTTTTTGGGGCAAAATGCCCCAAAAGCCAAGTGGAAACCTAGCCTTATAAAACATTTTATCATGGCATTATGGTTGCTCGGCGTTGTTTTGAGACTTATACCTATACATTACACAGACAAATGTCTCATTTACCTACAATGAGAAATGTGCACATATGTCATATATAGAAGCAGAGGTGAGTTTGTGACTTTGCACCTATATTCTCTACACATAGTTATTAAGTGTTGCTTTGACTAAGACAAGAACGAGTTTCACGCTTTACTACCCTTTAATTAAATGTAATGTGTAAGTTGCCGTTCCTTCCTTTTAGTGATTAGTTGTGGAATTTATCTGGGGATTTTTTGGCTCTGTGATTTTTCACTTACATGTGTTATGTTAAATTAGCATGGTGGATCTCAGCTCCTACTTGTAGCATTCAGCTGAGTTGTTTTAATGTGGTTAGTGTTTTAATACATTAGCTTTATACTAAACAATCTACTACAGTCTTCTCAGATGAGTACTCTGTGTACAGTATTACATCCTTAATACAATATACAGTATAGGTATATCAGATAAAAGCATGGTGGCTCAGTGGTTAGCTTTGGGGTCCTGAAATCAAATCTGACCAAAGAAAACATCTGCATGGAGTTTGTGTTATTTTTTTATACCATCTTTCAAAAGTATACTGATTTGGAATTTAGATTGTGAAGACCAGTGGGCATTGGAAATAATATTTCAATGACCCTCTCTTTGTATAAATGAATATATAACAGTAAATTTGTTATTTTTAATGGGCTATATAGATGATCACTGTAAGAGGTGCTCTATGCTAAAATGTGAAATTGAACTATGTGAGAGAAGTTGAAGAAACCCTCTAATGAGACTCCAATACCTTTTGGTGCAGGCCATTTATATTCTCATGTGAATGAAGTCAAACCATAACAAGTCCCAACTTAATGAGAACCTGTGCCCTCCCTTTACCTGCTTGTTTTAGTGAACATCTGTATTCCCATACTAGAAATGTATGACTAAATAGCCAACTGGGTGTTACCTGCTGGGGTTATGTCCCTACGCTGTCTGACACTAGTTAATAAAAGCTGACACTGCCAACTAATTTAAAGTGCAACTTTCATGAAATCTGGGTGCAATACTCTGCACACAGCCTTTGTACTGTGTGCAGGTGGTGTGTATAGCAATGTTTTTACCTAATAGGCTTCCCATAGGCTTGCATTGAGGGGGCGGAGTGGGACGTCACACGGGGCGGAGGCGTGACGTCACAATACTCTGGCCCTGTGATCGGCAGTCATCAGACCCCTAGCGAACATGCTCAGGGGGCTGATGGTAACAGGGTGCTGCATGAAAGATCACGGGGGACCCCCGTCATCAGTCATCTTATCCCCTATTCTTTATATAGGGGATAAGATGTCTTAGCGCTGGAGTATTTGATCATCTCTGTTTAAGTACGGGTATAAGCAATGAAGCATGTTCCATATATATAAATATTTTGAGGGGAAAAAAAACACTCAGAAACATATTCAATTTTATAGAAAATTTTATTCTGAGGACAATTCTAGCTAAAGTAATTTTTTCTTGTTTTCATACACTAAGCCCAAAAAGAGAACAGGAATAATCTTGAGTACATAAAAAGATGTATTATTTGGGTGGATATGTACTTTATTGTACTATTATTTTCCATAGCTGTGTTGGTGAGCCTAGTGATGTGTAGAAGTTAAAGACTGTTGGAAGGAACTGAATCCAGCCGCAGATTTGATCAGGGATTTCTTTGTCCTCATTGTTGAACGCAATGGCATCTGGCACTCTACAAAGACACAGTTCATATATTTAGCTTCTTAGATTTAGATTTCACAGTCTGAGTACAGGAACAATACCATAGAATCAATGTGGGGAGAATTATAATGTTCTGTAAAATGTTATTGTTAAATCTGAAGATGAGCTTTCACAAATGCAAAGCAACAGATGTTGGAGCAAACTTAAGCTTCCTATCATTTGTATATTATAGGGTGACATTCTTCTGTCTGTATGGGACTTATTTGGGTGACATTAGCATTGATCAGCAGCATGATCCTGATAGGATTAACAAATGTTAATTATTGCTATATTGTTAGGTAGTTTGTTCTTGTTCTAAGGACAGTATAAGGGTTCACATTTGTGTCAGGGCTCCGTTAGGGGCTTCTGTCACTAACTCCATTAGTGGCCACAAAGTGGAGCTGGACAGTCCGTTGCACAATGGACACTGACACAGTGGATCCCAAGTGATCACATTGACTTCACTGAGGCCCATCAGGCTTCCATCTGGTGTCCATTTATTTAGCAGTAGTTGACCGGACACAAAATGTACCGCTTGCATTATTTTTTTTCCCTGCAAGATCCTGAAAAATAATCGTAATCTGCAATGTAGCCCACAGAAAATAGTCCCCTATGCAAATGTGAACTCAGCCTAACATTACACTGTCATCCACCATAGTCCAGATATAAGAAAAATTAGCAACCATTAATTTAGCATATCAAAGACAGTAAGAACGTAACTGCAAGTATAATAGTAATAGTGGAGGAACCACACAGACAAGATGGTAGTCAGGTAATTGTTTCCATCAAATAATTGGTGCAATATTATGTATGTGTTTTCTTAGACCATTCAGTTTGACAAATTTCTTTTTAGTTAAAGCGGATATGTCAAGTAGGCCCAACCCATGTTCTCTGTATCTACTAGTGGCTGTCAGTCAAACAGGGTAGGTGATAAAGAAGGCATAGGTTGGACCTACCTGGGCTCTTTTCATTCAGGAAAATTCCTGCTGGGCACTTGAGCCTCTTTTACATAAGAAGGCTTATATATCTGGACTGGAAAAGACTATGGAGATTTACAGGAGAAAAAAAGGATGCCCAGAATCCTTATGAGAAGCCACATATAGATACATATATGCTGTATTTCTTTTATGTATGGTCATATTTATTTGGGCTATTTAGATCTTACATATGTTTTCCATCTCTTTTTCAGGTGTTCATTCGCAAATAGTACTCGTAAATGACACAGTATCGGGATATGTTGGCACAGATGTTATACTTCATTGTAGCTTCATCAATCCTTTACCCAACGTAAAGATCACTCAGGTCACATGGCAAAAATCGACAAATGGCTCTAAGCAAAATGTGGCGATTTACAATCCTAACATGGGCGTCTCTGTCCTACCTCCATACAAAGAACGCGTGGACTTCGAGAGGCCGACAACCCATGATGGTACCATCCATATCAATAGTCTACAGCTAGAAGATGAGGGGACGTACATTTGCGAGTTTGCAACTTTTCCAACAGGAAATCGTGAGAGTCAGCTTAACCTCACTGTTCTTGGTAAGATTCTACCTTAATGTTTAAAGTAAATGAAATCGTGTAATTGGTTCTGTGCCTAGGCTTACATCCTGCCCTCCATAATTATATTCTAAACAGTCTTATGTGAATACATTGTATACAATACCATTCCCTGTAATGTGACTTGACTTGTCTACTTGTCTGCAGTGTAAACTTACAGTTGTTACATATTGTAGCTGGAGGACAGGAACAAGGGCAGGTTCAAAACCTATTCCCACCCTGATGCAGATCAGCCACAATGCTATATGGAGAAGGTTGCACAGGTTAAAAATACTGATGAACAGCTACTCACATGCCTTCTATTTATGAGTGCTGCTTAGTATACTTGCTCATAGATAAGGCATACAAAGGGTGCCAGTTACACAATAACATGTAGTGCACTATGCTGGCTAACAACCTAGAAGTTATGCCCATACTATTTGATAATGCAGGTTGTCCAGCTCTTTTTTTATGTGCACCAAATAGTGCTAGCACCCTGGGCTCCCTTAGTGTCACATTTTCAGACTACATACTAAAAATCATATGTTGGTCTTAACAAATGTAAGGTATTAGCTGAGATTTGGCTCAAATAAACAAGTTCCCAAACCACATCAAGGGTCCTCAATGTCTTATAAGTACCTATACTGACATTACAAAGAATTACAGAAAATTGAATACAAATAACAGAAAATCACAGTAAAAAAGCCATATTTATTCGTTACTGGTACAAGGACAGCTATTCCCACCAAAATGGGGTGGGGGTTGTGTTATTCACACCTCGAACAATGTTTAAAGGGGTTCTCCAGTGCTTAAACATCTTATCCCCTATCCAAAGGATAGGGGATAAGATGCCTGATCGCGGGAGTCCCGCCGCTGGGGACCCCCGGGATCATGCACACGGCACCCCGTTTGTAATCAGTCCCCGGAGCGTGTTCGCTCCGGGTCTGATTACGGCCGACTACAGGGCGGGCGGCATGTAACGTCACGCCTGCGCCGGTGTGTGATGTCACGCTCTTCCACGCTCCGCCCCGCATTGCAAGCCTACGGGAGGGGGCGTGATAGCTATCACGTCCCCTCCCGTAGGCTTGCAATGAGGGGCGGAGTGTGACGTCACACGCCGGCGCAGGCGTGACGTCACACTCCGCCCTGTAGTCGCCCGTAATCAGACCCGGAGCGAACACGCTCCGGGGACTGATTTCAAACAGGGTGCCGCGTGCATGATCCCGGGGTTTCCCAGCGGCGGGACTCCCGCGATCAGGCATCTTATCCCCTATCCTTTGGTAGGGGATAAGATGTTTAAGCACTGGAGAACCCCTTTAATGGCAGTTTTTTCAGCCAAATCCTGAAGTAGATTTCTAAGAAGTGGGAAATATTTAGAAAGAACATATACTGTTCTTTTCAAGCAGAGTCACTTCTGGCTTTGGCACCAAAAAAAAAAAAACTGTATGAAGAACTACCACAAAAAGCTACGTCTAAACTCCCTAAATGTTCTATGTGACTGAAGGCTCTTCAATTTCAACAGCTAGTAAACAGGGTCCTGTTATGAAGCTACTATGAAGCTATAAATACAGTTTCCAGTACACAAAACAATACACACTTAAATATTCCATAATTGCTATTATAAAGCATCTCAACACTTTTTTAGTATCATTAAAAAAAAATCCCAACCACACCTTACTGGCTACATAGTCTTCATGGAAAATATGGTTCTAGACGAGAAATAAACAAAGCCATTAGAAGTCATCATTCATTGAATGTTTACCTCTCTACGGGGCCTTAGAAATTGTTCAGGGCCTTTAACATCAGCTCAGACATCATTATTTCTGACAGACTAAAAGGGTGCAACTCTCAAGAGGGTGGTAGGTGCATTCAGATTACAATGGGGAGGTTTTAGATGGGAAGATGGAAAAAAGCCTTTAATCTTATTTACTTTCTTAAGCTGGTCATAGTGTATTGTCGTGATTGTGGTGGTTTCCCAACTGTTTCTAACAGATGATGTTTGTAGAGAGAAAGATCAAGTAAATGGTTCTCAGCATGCCTGATCCTTTTGATCTGGGGGAGGGGGCTAAGCCCCGACCACTGATGTCTGGCAACAGCTTACCCCCTTTCTTCATTGAAAACACATGTATGCATGGCTGGGTGTAAACGTGTATGGGGGATCAGGAGCTATCTAAGGCATGTGATCAATCCAAGCATTTACTTCAAAAATGTTAGTTGTCAATAGTTTTTATACCTGCTCACATTTAAAGACCCCTGGTCTTTCAACAACAGACCAAAACATAGTGGCCATTAAGATAAATGTAGGGTAGAGGTACTGGCGTCATTTATACATACATATACATAATGGTAATGATGAGATCATTAGAACATTAAAAACCTTACACAGATTTAGGTGGTTACTGATGTTTGACTCACCCTTTGTATATCCAACAAATACAGGTTTTGATGTTACCTGGCAACTTTTTGTGCTTTTATAGGCTTCAATAGAAGACATTTTTCACAGCATATTTAATTGCAGTTTTTATGTCTGTCACACATCTAAAGCCACCAATGCTTTATAAATATAATTCACCAAAGAAGCACATCTCCATCATCTATGTGGCATCAAAACAATTGTTGCCTCTGGGTTCTTTCCCGATCCTTTGTTTCTCACCATTGCAGCTGACTTCTTTAAAAACCTATTTAATTTAATGTTAGAGAAATCACCAATTAGGCTACGGATAAAATAAAACATAACTTTTACTTAGATATGACATAAAAGTACTACAAATTATTGATGCAAAAAGAAAACAGCAGCTTTGGATGCCTGGGTAAAAAAAAGGGGGGGAGGGGAGAAGGGTACAGGTGAGTACCTATTCTAAGGATGCCCTACCTCATCAATCTGAACCCTACTATTTCTAAGTGTGAATAGGGGGGGGATAACAAAACAACACATTTGTTATCTATATATATAAAACTCAACGTGTGTATGTGTGTGTGTGTGTGTGTGTGTATGTTCCAGCATCATGTCCAAACGGCTAATGATATTAACATGAAACTTGGCACACATGTTACTTATATGTCAACAACAAACATAGGATAGGTAATTTAACCCTTATTCACCCCCATTTGCCAGGGTCAGGGTTTGTGTTTAAAGTCCCATACAAGTCAATGGGAAATATGTTACTGCATAACTTCCAAACGGCTGGAGATATTTCGATTTTACTTGGTCACATGTTACTTATATGTCTACTTAAAATATAGGATAGTTAATGTAACCCTTAACTACCCCCATCTGTGAGTGTCAGGGTTTCTGTTTAAAGTCCCATGCAAATAAATGGGAAATGTATGTTCCCACATAACTTCTGTACGGCTAGAGATATTTCAATACCTGGTACACATATTACGGGTCGCGATAGGAGGTCAAGATAGGAGGTCGGGATCGTAGGTCGGTATAGGAGGTCGAGATAGGAGGTCGAGATAGGAGGACGGGATATGAGGATGGGATAGGAGGTCGGGATAGGAGGTCGAGATATGATGACGGGATAGGAGACCGGCATATGAGGACGGGATATGAAAACAATATATGAGGACAGGATATGAAGTCAAAAGCTTCCTCCTTTATTTTCCTCCCCAACAAAGATTAGGAGGGAAAAATCGGGCAACGCCGGGTATTAAGCTAGTATATTGATAATTGGTGGCACACCTCTCATGCCAATGCATTTCGCCTGTTAATGTTTAGGCTCATCAAGGAGATAAGAGAGAACCACAAATACAGTTAACATACATAAAAATAGCTGTTTTCAAGGAAAGTAATAACAGTATTTACAGTACAATGATAGGTAGAATAGAAAGTATAAAATGGTGTCCAATGTCAGGGCAGTTAGTGACCATAGGTAAGTCAGTGTTGTTTAAAGAGCACACAAAGGTGCATTTGAGTAATCTAGTTTACAGTACAGGGAATCAGCATACAGCCAACATATTATGACATGATAATGACATTTTTTGGTTTAAGAAGATATTTAAGCAATCATGCCGTTGCCGAAAATAAGATATGTGCAAAATGCCGGGCTTGATAACATCCAAGCTAAAAAAGAAAAAAATACAGAGAATATATGTGTAAAAAAAAATGGGGCTTCAAATATGTGACCAATAATAAAGCACATGGTTGGTAGTAATGGAAGCTTACCCCATGTCAAGATATTCACAGGGGTATATTATCCAGTAATTAAGGTGATGTAAATATGACCCATTGTGCAGACCAACATGGCTACCCATGTGAGAATATGAAAATAAATGAACAACCAAGCGGAACAAGGATACATGTATAACACAAACTCCCTAGCACATAGGTGAGGGGGTTGTGACTGACAGAATATATGTCAGGCAGACCCAACAAGATATATAGGCAGACCAAACAAATGAACTCATATGTACGGAGAGGAAAAAAGGATATCCGGACTCACCACCGGGTTCGGCATCAGACGTTCCTACGTGGGGATAGCCACGGGATCAGAGAGACGATATCGCTTTGTGCGCTCAGAGGCTCTGAGCGCACAAAGCGATGTCGTCTCTCTGATCCCGTGGCTATCCCCACGTAGGAACGTCTGATGCCGAACCCGATGGTGAGTGCGGATATCCTTTTTCCCTCCCCATACATATGATATTGCTAGCTGTCCTTTCCTTTTATCCTAGCACCAGTTTCCAGACATTAAGCTCAGCTATGTCCCTCACCTTGCTGCATTCTGATTGTTCTGACTCATATCTTTTTTCGTTTGGTGCCGTCCTAGCCTCCTCTACCTACACGTATACAAACAAATGAACTGCTTACTTAAATATGTAGAGGCATAAAGAGATGATGGCGTCAATTTTAGAACAGGATGATGCTCATAGCAGTCAGTAGGACTGCTGTGTGTGCTGTAATATATTTTGTAAAACATGGTCCCAGTTAGGGCCAGCATACCCCACAGAATGCAAGACATACAACAAAGGCAGTTGATGAAAAAGAAAGTACTATCCGTAATCGCAGTGAATGGATGAAGACACCGCAGATGATTCCTGGATGGACGCCGCTGACCCTGTGCGCCAATGTTTATACTGCGTGCTGCCGGAAATTAGCTCCGCGTACGTATGCCTTTCACCTGAGTTCCAGGCATGCGCAAATAGACAAGGCTGATAACCTTATCAATAAGATGCGCATGAGGTGATGCACATGAGATGCTGCTATACAAGTGTTCCGGCCATGTGCAAGAAAACAAAACTGATAACCTTATCGTTAAGAAGCGCATGAAGTGATGTACATAGGATACTGTTATACAAGCATGTGGAACGCATATGCGTTCCACATTGAATCCAAAAGTGCACACGGAAGCCGTATCAAAAACACCTGGTTAGAAGTTTGGGGCAAAAAGACCACATTTTAGCTCATGGTGGAACGCATCCACAATATACCTGACTTAGTGTGAATGTTAATAAGATATAGGTTACAATTAGTAAATGAGACATCTTGGTGTACAATATTTAAATCTGCCGAACATTGGTTTTTGGAATTATACAGGTGTTTCATATAGACAGTATGTATATGAACCAAGGAAAGATGAATACATTGGACAGTGACTAATCAATCTATTTAGATTGGGTAAATGGATAAAGAAATAGTGTATAATGGTACATGGCTACCACTTGGAATCTAATGAAAAAATTCTCAAACTTTTCTCATTAGAGGGGGGGCTTATTGGAGGCAATACAACCACTAAATAAAAGATGAAAATGATACAGAATTGTTTAGTCCAAGGGGAGTAACAGTTTGGAGGTAGTATATTTAGAGTGCTTCCATTTGGAGTAGCTACTGATCTACGTTACCACCCCTAATATTACTCTTTAGGGTTTCTATGGCCTGAAACGTTATGCTAAGTGGAGAGTTAGCATGATGTAAATGCATATGAGTCGATAATGTTTTATCCCTTTTGTTCCTTATATCCCCACATCTTTCAGTATGCAGTGTCTCAATTCGCGATGGGTTTTACCAACATATCCCTTGGGACATGGACAGGTAGCCAAATAGATGATGTTTTTGGTCTTACAATTTGCATACTGATAATTTCTAAATTCATGGCCGTTAATGTACCTCTTAAAGCTTTTGGACACTTTTATGTAATTACATCCTTTACATGTGCCACATTTAAAGGTGCCAGTCATGTTGTTATGGTGTAGCCAGGTCCCTGGATGCTTCAGAGGGGTGTAATGACTGTGCACCAAGAGATCTCCTAAGTTTTTTGCTCTCCTGAATGTAATTATTGCTATATCCTCGATAAGTTCACCCACTATCGGGTCGGATTTAAGGATGGGCCAATAATTATTTGACATTTTTGACAAGGTCATTGGCAGCAGCATCGAATGTAGCAATGATACGTGGTAATGTACCGCTGTCTTCTTTTTGTGTCCATGGGCATAGTAATTGACTTCTATCCTGGTCAGGTTAGCCTAAAAGGCCTCCTCATGTCCTCTGCCTGAATGTTAAAAGCAGATTCAGAGGAGCAATTTCTCCTAGCCCTGTAGTACTGTCCCTTAGAGATGCTTTTTTTTGAGGGGCTTTGGGTGGTGGCTTTCCCACCTAAGTAAATAATTACCCTGGTGGGTTTACAGAAGACCTTTGTGTCAATTCCTCCACTATCGTTCCATTCTAGGTGGAAGTCAAGAAAGGTTAGGGAGTTCTTATTGATCTTGTGGGTGAATTTGAAGCCTAGGTCGTTGTCATTAAGAGTGGGAAGAAAATATTTGAATAGTTGTGGACTACCTGACCAGATGATGGCTATATCGTCAATGAACCTGCCCCAGAATATTATATGATTCTGATATTGGTGGTATTGTTAATTAAAGACAATAGTCTCCTCGTAACCAGCCCAAGAGTAGATTGGCATATGTGGGGGCCACAGGGCTCCCCATAGCCGTACCCCTGAGCTGGTGGTAAATTTTGGAGTTAAAGATAAATACATTCCTGGTTAGGATACATGTCTGAAGCGTTATAATGAACTTGTTGTGGGTTTAGATGGATAGCTCTCCCCTCGAGATAGAAGTCAATTCCTCTTAATCCTGCCGTGTGGAGTATTGAGCTCTATAAGGCTTCAACGTCTATTGAGCAGAGCCAAAGGTGTTCTAATGTTTCTTTAAATTTTAGCAAGAGATCCGTGGTATCCCTTAGGTATGAAGGTAATCCTAAAACAAAAGAACACAAAAGCTGATCAACAAAAATACTGATGTTTTGGGTTAAATTGCCAATTCCAGAATCAATAGGTCTACATTTTCATGGTTTTAGGCCTTTATGGACCTTGGGTAGTCCGTAGAATGTGGCTAGTCGTGGATGGAGAGGTAGCAAGAATTCATATTCCTTGTTGTCTTGAGTTTTTTTGCCCCAAACTTCTAACCAGGTGTCTAAACTGGCTTCTGTGCGTTCCACATGCTTATATAACAGTATCCTATGCACATCACTTCATGTGCATCTTAACGGTAAGGTTACCAGTTTTGTTTACTTGCGCATGCTTGGAACGCTTGTGTAGCAGCATCTCATGCGCATCACCTCATGCGCATCTTAAGGAAAAGGTTACCAGCCTTGTCTATTTGCGCATGTCCGAAACTCTGGTGAAACGCAAAGCATTCCACCCAACCGGATGTGACGTACGCGGACCTAATTTCCGGCAGCGCGCAGTATAAACATCGGCGCACGCTGCAGAGGGTAAGCGGTGTCCATCTGGTAATCACCTGCGGTGTCTTCATCCATTCACTGCGATTACGGTTAGTACTTTCTTTTTAATCAGCTACCTTAGTTGTATGTCTTGCATTCTGTGGGATATGCTGGCCCTAACTGGGACCATGTTTTATTATATATTTTACAGCACACACAGCAGTCCTACTGACTGCTATGAGCATCATCCTGTTCTAAACTCAATGCCCTCATTTCTTTATGCCTCTACCTATTTAAGTAAGCAGTTCATTTGTTTGGTCTGCCTGACTTATCTTGTTTGGTCTGCCTGACATATATTCTGGCAGTCACAACCCCCTCCCCTATGTGCTAGGGAGTTAGTGTTACACATTTATCCTTGTTCCGCTTGGTTATTAATTTATTTTCATATTCTCACATAGGTAGCCATGTTGGTCTGCACAATGGGTCACATTTACATCACCTTAATTTCTGGATAATATACCCCTGTGGATATCTTGACATGGGGTAAGCTTCCATTACTACCAATCATGTGCTTTATTATTGGTCACATATTTGAAGCCCCATTTTTTTTCATACATATATTCTCTGTGTTTTTTTCTTTTTTTAGCTGGAATGTTATCAAGTCCGGCATTTTGCACATATCTTATTTTTGGCAACAACATGATGGCTTAAATATCTTCTAATTATACCAAACATGTCATTATCATGTCAAAATATGTTATCTGTATGCTGATGTCCTGTACTCTAAACTAGATTACTTAAATGTACCTTTGTGTGCTCTTTGACCAACACTGACTTACCTATGGTCACTAACCACCCTGACGTTGGACACTGACTATTCTATATCCTACCTATCATTGTACTGTAAAGTACTGTCATTGCTTACCTTGAAAACAGCTATTTTTATGTATGTTATCTGTATATGTGGTTCTCTCTTATCTCCCTGATGAGCGTAAACATTAACAGGCGAAACGCATTGGCATGAGAGGTGTGCCACCAATTATCAATATATAATAAATGTGTTGTTTTATTATCCCTCACCCCCCCCCCCCCTATCCACACTTAGAATTAGGAGGTTCACATTGATGAGGTAGGGCATCCTTAGGGTACTCACCTGCACCCTCCCACCCCCCTTTTCCCCCAGGCATCCAAAGGTGCTGTTTTCTTTTTGTATCAATAATTTGTATTACTTTTATGTCATATGTAAGTAAAAGTTACGTTTTATTTTATCCGGAGCCTAATTCGTGATTTCTCTTACATGAAATTAAATTGACTTATAATAGTCACCAAGGGACTCATACTCCATTTGGGGACCTGGATACCCTTAACTAAATTCCAGAGATTGTGTTCCTTAAAAACCTCCATCAGCAAGCTACAATAAAGGGGATCAATGAAAACTGTCTTACAGAAAACCTCTTGTCGGCACAGCTTTTAATTTTTAAAGGGGTACTTCGCCAAAAAACATCTTAGGATCTTTGGATGTCTGGTCACGGGGATCCCTTGGAGCTTCTGTGTTTGTGACATCACACCACGCCCCCTCAATTCATGTTTATGGGAGGGGCGTGACTGCTAGTAGGTAGCCGTTACACCTCCTTCCATAGACATGAATGGAGAAGGCGTGGCGATTGTAGTTGCCAGTTATCCGGCACGGAGCGAAGTTTGCTCTGTGCATGGATGTCTGGGGTCCCGGGGGTCCCCAGTCCCGGGACCCTCACGATCGGACATCTTATCGCCTATTCTTTGGATAGACGATAAAATGTTTTTCAGAGGAGTACGCCTTTAATAATACTATGAGAAACAAATGCTGCATACTTGACTAAAGTCCTGATTTAAGAGGAATTAGTCCCAGTAACCGGTCTGCAAAAGATATAGGCTTTATGCAAACCGTGCCTAAAAGGGCTATTGGTGCCAAATCTTCGGATTAAAGTTCTTTCCACATAAATCTACTCTCCATAACCTGTAATATTATATTTTTCTAGACAAAACATACAGGCCCACCTTAAACTTCTTTATTGAGTCAGATATCACAACATCATGTGGCAGAGAGTTGCATAGTCTCACTGCTTTTACAGTGAAGAATCTCTGTCTGTGATGATGGTGAAACCTTCTTTCCTCTAGACGTAGAGGATGTCCCCTTGTCATGGTTATTGGCCTAGATATAAAAAGATCCCTAAAAAGATCTCTGTACTATCCATTGATATTTTTCTACATTGTAAACAAATCTCCCCTTTTTCTCAAACTAAATAACCCTCAGCTTGATAACCTGTCTTGTTCCTGTAATCCACCCAAACAATTAATTGTCCTGTTTACCCTCCTCTGCACCTGCTCCAGTCCAGCAATGTCCTTCTATATACTATTTATATATAGGGGACCAGAATTAGACACAATACTCCATATATGGTCTGACCAGGGATTTATACAGAGGCAAAACGATGTTCTTGTCACGAGCCTCTATATCTCTTTTGATACATCCCATGACTTTGTGTCTTTTTTTTTTATTTTTACGGAACAGTGCACTGGTAGAAACAGAAGCCCCCTAAAAAATACAAAATGGGAAACTGAAAGTGTTTTGATTTTTAGAAGGTGAGGGAAAAAAAACAAAAGTGCTAAAATGAAAAATCCTTAGTCATACACCCTCAGTAGCTGTTAGCAGAGAAGACTACTCATCTTGATATTGCATGATATTAAAGGGGTTCTCCACTGCCCTGTCTTTCGGAGCTCCGCTCGCAGCGTCCGGAAGTTTATTACTCCGGACGCTGTGTGCGGGCTTCCGTGTTCGAGCCCGCCCCTCGTGACGTCACACCCGCCTCCTCGTGATGACACGCTCACCTCCTCGTGATGACACGCCCGCCCCCTCAATGTAAGTCTATGGGAAGGGGGCGCGACCGATGTCATGCCCCCTTCCTATAGACTTTCATTGAGGGGGCGGGCGTGACAACACGAGGGGGCGGGCTCGAACACGGAAGCCCGCACACAGCGTCCGGAGTAATAAACTTCCGGATGCTGCGAGCGGAGTTCCGGAAGACAGGGCAGTGGAGAACCCCTTTAAGTAAGATTTGAGAGGCCCTCATTCACATTAGACAGTTGGCTAGTCCTGCTAACCTTTCTTTAATCTGTGTGGGGCCCTAAAAGCGGTTTTCCAGGCAAAAGTGATTGATCCTTAGGGTAGGCTATCAATAGCTGATCAGTGCTAACATCTGGCACCCATGCCAATCTGCCTTCAAGTAGGATGGAAACAACATGTATGACCATAAGTCTCAGCTCCATACATTGTGTAGTAGCTATGCTAGACTGCTCTTCATTGTAACAAGACACAAGGCAAGGCATCCTAGTTCGCCTTCAAAATCAGCATAGAACTGATGTGCATTTTTTGGAGCCGATTTTGTGGGTTATCGTGTGGCTTTTCAGGTGTTTTTTTTTACATTTTTTAAAACATTGTTTTTTTAATCAACTGGTGCCAGAAAGTTAAAGAAAAACTGTCAGATATTTTCTCCCATACTATCCACAGGTACCGGTGGATAGTGCGGGAGACGCTGATTCCAACAAGCTCTACCTTGCCTGGATCCACCCAACCGTTAGCCCGCAATTATATGTGGAAATCTTGCTCTAACTGGCACGGGCAGGGCTTCTGCAGCTTATCTGGCACTGACGTCAGCGCCGCTTATGAATATTCATCCCCCCTCCCTTCAGTTAGGAACGGGGAAGAGAGGGAGAACTGGAGGGAGGGGGGATGAGTATTCATAAGCGGCGCTGACGTCAGTGCCAGTTAAGCTGCAGAAGCCGGGTGGATCCGGGCAAGGTAGGGCTCGTTAGAATCAGCGTCTCCCGCACTATACACCAGTATCTGTGGATAGTGCAGGAGAAAATATCTGACAGTTTTCCTTTAAACAGTTTAGGAAAGTATTTCTATAAAAAAATATTTACCTTTCCAGTACGTATTAGCATGGACAGAGATATCAGCAGAGAGCACTGTCGACAAGACAAAAAAATAAATTCAAAAAAGAAAATAATTTCCTCTGTAGCATACAGCTGCTAATAAGTACTGGAAGGGTAAATATTTTTTAATAGAAGTACAAATCTGTTTAACTTTCTGGCACCAGTTGATTTAAAAGAAAAAAATTTTTGAACCGGAGTACCCCTTTAAACTTCTAAACGGAACTGCTCTGCAAAGCCAAAGAAAATGTAGTTTCTTTTTTCAGAGCTAGAGTAGCTTTTGAAAACTTCATGGTCTTTTGAATATTTAATAGAAAATGGAAACATGTTTTTTTGGCATGGTCTGTTCTAGCCTTAAAGGGGTTCTCCGGTGCTTACACATCTTTTCCCCTATCCAAAGGATGCCTGATCGCGGGAGTCCTGCTGCTGAGGACCCCCGGGATCATGCACGCGGCACCTCGTTTGTAATCAGTCCCCGGAGCGTGTACGCTCCGGGACTGATTACAGGCGACCACCGGGCCGGCGGCGTGTGATGTCACGCTCCGCCCCTCAATGCAAGCCTACGGGAGGGGGCATGACAGCTATCACGCCCCCTCCCGTAGGCTTGCATTGAGGGGCGGAGCGTGACATCACACGGGGGCGGAGGCATGACATCACACGCCACCGGCCCGGTGGTCGCCTGTAATCACTCCCAGAGTGAACACGCTACGGGGACTGATTACAAACAGGTGTGCCGTGTGCATGATCCCGGGGTCCCCAGCGGTGGGACTCCCGCGATCAGGCATCTTATCCCCTATCCTTTGGATAGGGGAAAAGATGTGTAAGCACCGGAGAACCCCTTTAAGCAGGCAGCATATACCATTGAATACACAGGTAGTCAGGAGGAGTAAGCTATTTTCTTTTTCTTTTGCCAACTAAAGGGGTATTCCACTGAAAAACTGTTTTTTTTTTCTTCATATCAACTGGCTCCAGAAAAATAAACAAATTTGTAAATTACTTATATAAAAAAATCTTAATCCTTCCAGTACTTATCAGCTGCTGAAGTTGAGTTGTTCTTTTCTGTCTGACAACAGTGCTCTCTGCTGACACCTCTGTCTGTCTCAGGAACTGCCCAGAGTAGAAGCAAATCCCCATTGCAAACCTCTCCTGCTCTGGACAGTTCCTGAGACAGACAGATGTGTCAGCAGAGAGCACTGTTGTCAGACAGAAAAGAACAACTCAACTTCAGCAGCTGATAAGTACTGGAATGATTAAGATTTTTTTAATAGAAGTAATTTACAAATCTGTTTAACTTTCTGGAGCCAGTTGATATAAAAAAAAAAATGTTTTTATTTTTCCGGAATACCCCTTTAATAGGTCATTAGAAATCCCAACACATCCTATTCTTGGGTTTATGGTATAGCTGATTGATGTATACCCAATAATGAACTCTTTTCGCTGAAGATAAAATAATAATGTTTAAAACATAGATGTTGGCCATATCAATTGGATAGCTGCCTTTTATTCCCAGCCTATGCTTACAAAATTACCATTAATAAGCAACTGTTTGTCATGGGCAACATTATTAATTTGCATTATTAACATCACACTCCTGGAAATATTCCTCAAAGGTGGAATACACAGTTTTTAACAGTAAATTATTTATAAGACTATTAATGTTTGATGCTTTTTGAGGTCCAAGAATGTGAAAGAAATGTTCATTTCAGTACATTTCTCTCTTATATCAGCCAGTACTCTTTAAAGAGGTACTCCGGCCCTGAGACATCTTATCCCCTATCCAAAGGATAGGGGATAAGATGTCTCACCATGGGGTCCCGCCTCTGGGGACCACTGCAATATTGTTTTCGCCACCCACCTGTTTGAGGCGGGGGGTGACATCACACGGGGGCGTAGTCGTGATGTAACGCTACTCCGGCCCTGTGCTTGCCACCCGGCTGTTTGTGAGCTGGCACCGCTGCGTGCAGCTCAAACAGGTGGCTGGCGAATACAAGATTGTGGGGGTCCCCGGTGGCGGGACCCCCGCAGTGAGACATCTTATCCCCTATCCTTTGGATAGCGTATAAGATGTCTCAGGGCCGGAGTACCCCTTTAAAGTTTATACTTTTTATTACATATTACATAATATATGTACTGTTCTGTTTGTATACATAACATAGGCTGAATATAACTGTTTTGTTTTGTTTTTTTCATAGCCAACCCCGCCAATAAAATGGAAGAAACATCAAAACAATTGGTTGCAAACTCAAGGTCAAAAGAGAAGGTTGTTGTTGCCACTTGCACGTCTGCCAATGGGAAACCACCAAGCACCATAACATGGGAGACCAAGCTAAAAGGGGAAGCAGAATATCAAGAAATTAAGAATGATAATGGCACTGTGACTGTGATCAGCCGCTACAAAATTGTGCCAACCCGAGAGGCTCACAGACAGTCCCTTACCTGTGTCGTAAATTACCAAACAGAAAGATTTACAAGAAACATCACTCTTGGCATTCAATGTAAGTATATAGAGACCAGGGGGTTAGAGAAATATAAATCTGTATTTAAATTGCATGCAGCCTCTATTGTCTGGCCTAGTAAAGGATTCATAAAGGTCCATTCTCTTTTTGGAATTACTCTTAAGCTGGGTTCACAAGTTGTATTTTAGTTAGAACATATTCCTCATTTTGAAGCTCATTTTAATAAAAATTTTAGCCAAAAACAGGTGTGGAACCAACACAGAAAAACTATGATGGGAAGATTCGTACATTTTTCTGTGTTATGGACACACTGCTTTGAGGTGGCCCAGTATGGGAGATGTTGCCCTGCACCCTTGCTGTCCTGTCAGGCAGCCTCCTTCAGTGTCCCTAGGGCCCCTTGCACCTGTTTTCCCCCTGTATATATGTTCTGCAGTGTATTGTCTTATAAAATGTGTTGTATCTTTAAGAGTTATGTCATGTGATTGTTACCCAGGAGGTATCAGTGATCAGGTGATCCCAAGAGGGACCTATGGGCTCTCTGCTAGTCTCCCCCATATAAGCCCTGGGTGGAGCTCGCTTTGCTCTTTCTCTTAGCTCTTGCTTCCGGCTGAGGTCCAGTGCAGTCTTGTCTAGTGTGTGTGTCCAGAGTGTTGGAGACCTCAAAGTCAAGTCCTGGAGCCACCATCAATTCAAGTAAGATAAAGTCACAGCTTTATGAGTCAAGTCAAGTCAGTCTCTGTCATCTGTCAAGTCAGTGTGGTCTGCATTCAATTGTCCAGTCCTACTACAAGTCCCAGCAAGCCCTTAAGGTCTCTGCATCACTGGTCACCTTGTTGGGCCCTGGCTGAACTGTATAGACCTTACCAACTGTCTACCCTCAGTAAAGCTACAGTTGTCCGTAACTTGGTGTTGGAGTCTTTATTGCCCCTGTGCCTAGCCCAGAATCCAGCGGTATACCTTCGGGTGGTTTTAGGCTACACCACACCCTGGTGTCATGAATACAAGGGCTTAATGCCCTCTGCCCCTAGGGTAACAACAACTGCCCTCATCACACCCCACTACCACAGCTTGTTTTAGCTACAATACTGAGCAAATTCTGCTCAAAATACTAAGTATGAACCCAACCTTAAGGTGGCCATTAACGGTTTGGCTGTCTGTCTAAGGTATATGGTGGCCTCCTGACTCTCTAGTGGAGAGAGAGGTTTTTAACCACCTGGACCCTATTGTTCTGGAATCAATATGTTGGCTGCAGCTTACCCCTCCCTATAAAGGAAACATGAATATTTGACATGTATGGGAAGGTCAGAAGAGGTGAAATTTGTCCAACAGTCCAAAGTGTGTAGCATAGAGGGAACCTTAAGTCCACAGGGATTTTTCCACAGGAGTAACCACTTTCAATCAAAAAGGCCAATACTTTGCTTCATATTAGGTACTAAGGCTTGCATACATGGTGGTTCTGGCTTGCATAGTACAGAATATGCCGATCAAACAAGATAATGCAATCTTGTTTTCAGTTTAATTACAAATTGTAATATGATAAGATACTCTACATTTTGCAGACAAGTCTATAACCTTCATGTGTTGCCTTTCTATTTCATGTCAATTTTCCTCTCCACTAAACTGTTCAGAATAATGAATGCCAAAATGACTTTGGTTTACAGGAAATAAATGTGTAGTTTTATGTGTTTCCTAAAACACATTAGGTCATATTTACATTACTTTTTGTGCCCTCTTTGGACTAAACATCAGGAGTATACATAAGTGTTGCAGATGAGCCCATAGTGGTTAACCATATTTTAGAGTTCCGCATAGTCAGTATGTACGTCATAAATGGATCAAATGTAGCCAAAATTTAACTGAGCTAGGCCTATTTAAGTCTGAGTCTGTCAGCATCCGTTTATGACAGGATACCAATAAACATTCCCATAAAGGGAATAAAACATAATGTGAATGTGGCCTAAGTTGTGATAGACAGAGCCTTGTATGTAAAGTCAGCTCTCCATAAAGACTCAGTTCAATCTCCGTATTAGTGAGGGTTTTAGCTGCCCCTTAGTGTTGAGCGGCATAGGCCATATTCAAATTCGCGATACTTCGTAATTGCAAATATATAGTGCTATATTCGCGTATATGCGTGAATGAAATTCGCATTGCGAATATTCGCGAGTAACACTACTGCCCATCCCCCACCAAGTCATGAGAGATTGAAAATCTCTACAATGGAATAAAGATTTTTGTGAATGCCAGCCTGTAGTGTGTGCTGTTAGATGTATATGCACATTTTTATTTATTTGCAGTTTATAAGTTATAAGATAAAATGGATCTTTTCTTACGATAAATGTTTATGCAGTGGCTCGAAAGCCACAGCTCCATTTTAAACTGTGCTAACCAGAAAAGTAAACATATTCTTGAATATGTGAAAAATGAAAAGTGATATATAATTTTATTGCTTTATTTTTTCTCCATTTTTACATTGTCATTTTGCTGTTATTCCAGATGAGCCACAAGTTTCAATTGAGGGTTTTGATGGTAACTGGTACGTGAAGCGTTCTGAAGTAAAGTTGACGTGCAGAGCAGATGCCAATCCACCTGCCCACTCTTACATATGGAGAACGTAAGTATAGCTCTCACTTTGTGTTTTTTTTTATGCAATGGCCAACTCTGTTTGCTACTATGACATATTACTGTTTGTTATATGACTGTTTTATTATATGACATATTACTGGTTATACACTGCTCAAAAAAATAAAGGAAACACTTAATGAAACACAATGTAACTCACACTTCTGTGAAATCACACTGTCCACACTGACAATCAATTTCACATGCTGTTGTGCAAATGGAACAGTCAACAGGTGGAAATTATAGGCAATTAGCAAGACAACCCCAATAAACGAGTGGTTCTCAGTCCCTATGCTTCTTGGCTGTTTTGGTCACTTTTGAATGCTGGCAGTGCTTTCACTCTAGTGGTAGCTTGAGACACAGTCTACAACCCACAAAAGTGGCTTAGGTAGTGCAGCTTATCCAGGATGGCGCATCAATGAGAGCTGTGTCTGTCAGCGTAGTGAACAGAGCATGGTGGCACTACCAGAAGACAGGCCAGTACATCAGGCGACGTGGAGGAGGCCGTAGGAGAGCAACAACCCTGCAGCAGGACCGCTACCTCCGCCTTTGTACAAAGAGGAGCAGGAGGAGCACTGCCAGAGCCCTGCAAAATGACCTCCAGCAGGCCACAAATGTGCATGTGTCCACTCAAATGATCAGAAACAGACTCCATGAGAATGGTATGAGGGCCCGACATCCACAGGTGGGGGTTGTGCTTACAGCCAAACACTGAGCAGGACGTTTGGCATTTGCCAGAGAACACCAAGATTGGCAAATTTGCCACTGGCACCCTGTGCTCTTCACGGATGAAAGCAGGTTCACCCTGAGCACATGTGACAGATGTGACAGAGTCTGGAGATGCAGTGGAGAATGTTCTGCTGCCTGAAACATCCTCCAGCATGACCGGTTTGGCGGTGGGTCAGTAATGGTGTTGGGGTGGCATTTCTTTAGGGGGCCACACAGCCCTCCTTGTGCTTGCCAGAAGTAGCCTGAATGACATTAGGTACCGAGATGAGATCGTCAGACCCCTTGTGAGACCATATGCTGGTGTGGTTGGCCCTGGGTTCCTCCTAATGCAAGACAATGCTAGACTTCATGTGGCTGGAGTGTGTCAGCAGTTCCTGCAAGAGGAAGGCATTGATGCTATGGACTGGCCCGCCTGTTCCCCAGACCTGAATCCGATTGAGCACATCTGGGACATCATGTCTCGCTCCATCCATCAATGCCATGTTGCACCACAGACTGTCCAGGAGTTGGCGGATACTTTAGTCCAGGTCTGGGAGGACATCCCTCAGGAGACCATCCACCACCTCATCAGGAGCATGCCCAGGCATTGTAGGGAGGCCATACGGGCACATGGAGGCCACACACACTACTGAGTCTCATTTTGACTTGTTTTAAGGACATTACATCAAAGTTGGATCAGCCTGTAGTGGGGTTTTCAACTTTGATTTTGAGTGTGACTCCATATCCAGACCTCCATGGGTTGATAAATTTGATTTCCATTGATAATTTTTGTGTGATTTTGTTGTCAGCACATTCAACCAACTATGTAAAGACGAAAGTATTTCATACGATAATTTCATTCATTCAGATCTAGGATGTGTTATCTTAGTGTTCACTTTATTTTTTGAGCAGTGTATAATTATTATACACATTACTGTTTTCTCAAATCAAGTATGTTTCCAATTGATGAATACAGCAAAATGACCTCTATGAGATAAACATACTGGAGTCATTTTACACTTCTTACAGCTTATTTTAGATTAATAACTTATTTTGTCTTCCATGTCACAGTTACTTTACTATTTAATAAAAGAAAGGCTGCCCAGCATGATTGGCTTGTCATGTTTGTTGCCAGCCATTGTCCCAGTTCTTATCTCAATAGACTTTTTCAGTACACGTTATCTCCTTCAGTCATTTCCAAAATACAATAGCAGCGTGATTGTAAATAATTTGACTGTTATTAAAATGTCTGCTTATATATGAGTCTATGGAGGCTGCCGCAGCCAATTATGTCTGGCTGTTGTGCTTTCTAGAGAGAGAAAGAGAGAGAGAGAGAGAGAACAAAGACGTCGGCAGATAAGAAATAACCAAGCAAATATGGATTTTCATATTTTTTTGCATTTTATAAGAAATAAATAATCTCCAGCAATTTACATGTAGTTATAATTCTCTTCTGATTAAATTTAGCAAATATTTGAAAAAACATTTTACACTAATACTAATAATGACAACAAGAACTGATGATCATAGCAGTGTAGAACTACAGGGTTGTAGATACTAGGGTTTGTTACCAGAAGGAGCCCTGATGCCCTGCTGCCCCATTAGAATGAATGTAGGTAGTAATAGGTAAGGTTAGGTTCACATCTATATACTTTTTTCCCAATGTTCTGCTCTATAAAAGCAAGCCTACAAGCAGTTTATAAAGCGCTCTCAAATTATGTTTTCTAATGTGTGTCTTTATTCAGATGAAATAATGCACAACGGAAAGTCAGGCTCCTTTAAGGAGAAAGTATGTATAATAATTGCAACATAGGCAAATATAAACCTAGTGTTGAACTTTTCAGTCAAGTGACCTTTTCAACTGTCCATCACAATTTGAAGTATGTTCACATGTATGTTGTTATGGTCACATGTACATAATTTGCTTCGAATTTCACAATCCGGATTTTATGTTGCAGATTTAATGCTCTGATAGTCAGCATCAAATCTGAAGCATACAATTCACAGTTTGAAATCCATAGCAGATAATGTGTCAATGTACCTTAAGGCTAGAATATATCTTGTAGAAATGCTTCAGATTTTCTGCATCAGAAAATGATTTAAAGGCAGAAGTGGATCCAGCTGGATGGGGAAATATAAAGGAAGGTGTTATACTTCCTATTTCCAACTGGAACCACTTCTGCCTTTTGTAGATTTTTTACTGCAGAAAATCTGCAGCATATCTGCAATGTGTGTTCCTTCCGCACGGATTCACATGTACTGTATATGCTGCATATCTTTTCCTGTGTGAAGCAATTTATTCACATTGATTTAAACACAATTAAATGTGCAGCATATACAGTGCATGTGGGGAAGCTGCCTTCTTTACAATTTTTTCCTGTTCCCAGCTTACCTTTAAAATATGTTATCTTTGAGACAATGTCATAGTTTATTGTATCTGTGTATGTTTGTGCCGCCATTGGTTCAGGTAGCACAAAGATTGTGACAGAGTTCATATGACTACAAATCTTTTAAGGTACAATACCTTAATGTGACAATTAATTATTAACAAAAACAAAGTGTAAGATCCTCATGATCATGCAAGCTGACCCTAGAGTGTGCCTGTGTTGTCTGCTGGTAGCATCAATCCGCCACTATGAGCAGACACACAGGGTACATTGTGTGCACGCAATGTACTCAGACATCGCAGGCGTTCTTGGCCTAGCTCAGGGAGCAAGGGGAGCATCCACGATGTCTGTGAGTGCACTGTGCATGCTCGCGGCTGCTCGCTGCGGATCCGTTACGTGTGACCCTAATACAGATTTACATACTGAAGCTATTAAGGACTGGGTTACACTAGAACTTCAGTGCCCATAGAAACATAGAAGCTTAAAGGGGTATTCCAGGCAAAAACTTTTTTTTATATATCAGCTGGCTCCGGAAAGTTAAACAGATTTGTAAATTACTTCTATTAAAAAATCTTAATCCTTCCAATAGTTATTAGCTTCTGAAGTTTTCTGTCTAACTGCTCAATGATGATGTCATGTCCCGGGAGCTGGGCATGAAGGGAGAATATCCCCATAGGAACTGAACAGCTCCCGGGACATGAGTCATCAGAGAGCAGTTAGACAGAAAACAACAACTCAACTTCAGAAGCTAATAACTATTGGAAGGATTAAGATTTTTTAATAGAAGTAATTTACAAATCTGTTTAACTTTCCGGAGCCAGTTGATATATATATATAAAAGTTTTGGCCTGGAATACCCCTTTAACATTACCTCATGCATATCCTATGTAGAAACGCTAAGAAAAGCAGCTGGTTCTGCATTCATAAATTGCTGTTAACCCTTACTGCGAAGTAAGAAAATGCTTCCAAGGATGGTACAGTTACCTTGGATAAATGACAGCCTGCTCTCTCTTCAGGGTCTTCAGGCATCACATTTTATGCACTTTAGGCTTTATTTACATAACCATGGATTACCCTTGAAAGATTTATTTCTACCACATTGTGAAGAAAGAAAAACTTGAATGCCAGACAAAAGTCCCATGACTTTTTAAGCATCCACAAATTACTGCACCAATAATGGGTTATACACAAGATGCTGATGGACTCACAGGGGGGATCTGGTCCTTGGATCTTTATTCGCCTTATGCATGGAACTTATTATGACTGGCATTATGATGTTACAGAAATATTTCTTATGGCTGTAACAACTGTGAGTTTAGTCAGTCAAAGCAAGCATAAAATGGTTATTTAAGTTAGAAATGTTGTCTACATTTTGCAGAAGGTTCTGTCTTACACCACATGAAGCTGACAAAAAGGCTCAAGCAGCTTTTTCAATGATCAACCCTAGAGATGGATAAGAGACTATGATAAATTATCTCATAGCATCACATTAATGGCACATTAATCTCATATGTCAGAGCCTAGTACCCATACAACTTGCTCTAATCATGATCCAGTCAACACCAACTTACACTGTCTCGAACACTGTAACTGTGTGGATCATGCAGATTTGACAAGTGTCACTATATTTAGTTTTTGGTGTTTAGAGGATAAAATTTTGAGGCCGAATGGAAAACTTTTTTAACAATGCATAGTGTTGAGTCCAAGCAATCTGGACAGTCAATGAAATCAGCCAAGAATTGCTACATGACTAAGCATCTGCAGTAACTAGAACCAATAAAAATCATTTGTCTAAGATGTGTCAGAAGAGCAAACACCACTCTACTGCTGACTATGCCTAAATGAAAACTGTCAGCCTGTTCACCCACAATTAACTCAACACACTGGCTTATAGTGTGGGTGAGCAGAAGTCAGACAATGGGTCACTTACCAAAATCCATTCTGGAGGTCTAGGGATATGATCCCTATAAGATCCTCTTCTTTATTCTCCAAATCGCACACAGGAGGTGGGGCCCCATTGGCTCAATTTACATATGTATGTTCTGTGTCCCCAAATCCTAGTGACTCCCGTTGCTGGTCACGTGAGCGCTTTGCCTTTTGCATAGAGCTAGCAGTACTGCAGCAGGACTCTGCCTCGGACCACCAGGGGGTGTCTGCTCCAGTAAGGAGGGAAGGAGGAGTGCAGGGCAGGCCAGACTGGTACTGGTAGTGGGAAGACTCAATTATTAGGGGGACAGACAAGGCGCTTTGTCACAAAGACCGGGATTGCCAAACAATATGTTGTCTACCTGGCGCTCGAGTTCGGCATATCGCGGATCGGGTTGACAGGTTGCTGGGTGGGGCTGGAGAGGACCCAGCAGTCATGGTACATATTGGCACCTATGACAAAGTAAGAGGTAAGAGAGTGTCCTTAAAAATTATTGCAGGGACTTAGGCCACAAGCTTAAGGCAATGACCTCCAAGGTAGTATTTTCTGAAATATTACCTGTACCACGAGCCACACTAGAGAGGCAGCAGGAGATTAGGGAGGTAAACAAGTGGCTCAGAAGCTGGTGTAGGAAGGAGGGATTTGGGTTAATGGAGAACTGGGCAGACTTCTCTGTCGGATACCGGCTCTACCTTAGGGACGAGCTGCACCTCAATGGGGAGGGTGCAGCTGTGCTTAGGGGGAAAGTTGGATAGAAGGGTGGAGGAGTGTTTAAACTAGGGACTGGGGAGGAGGGAACCTACAACATAGAGGGGGAAGATAGTGTAAATAGAGAGGGGGGACTTATTGATGTACCTGGGGGTGGAGCGGAGGGAGGGGTTAGAATAGTTTAATAGGAATATGCTTCATAGGGGGAAAAAAACTTTGAATTGCAGGTTGACTAATGCCAGAAGTCTTTCCAATAAAACTGACGAACTGGAGTTGATAATGTCTGAGGAGGATTATGACATAGTGGGTATAACAGAGACTTGGTTGGACGATAGCTATGACTGGGTGGTCAACATTCAGGGTTATAGTCTATTCATGAAGAATCAGACAAAACAGAAAGGGAGAGGATTTTTTCTTTATGTAAAGTCCAGTCTGAAGGCCTTACTGCGGGAGGATATACAGGAAGGAAATGATAATGTGGAGTCATTATGGTTAGAAATATATGAAGATAAAAATTAAAAAAAATTCTGATAGGGGTTTGCTATAAGCCACCAAACATAATGGAAGAGGCAAAAGATCAATTACTGAGGCAAATAAACAAGGCAGCAAATTAGAATCATGTGATAATAATGGGGGACTTTAACTATCCTGATATAAACTGGGAGACTGAGACCTGTGAATCTCATAAAGGAAACAGGTTTCTGACTATAGCGAAAGACAATTATCTGTCCCAAATGGTGCAGGGCCCGACCAGAGGGGGCACCCTACTAGACTTAATATTAACCAACAGACCTGACAAGTAACTAATGTGCAGGTAGAAGGTCACCTAGGAAATAGTGATCATAATATAATACATTATAACTTGTTCTTCAATAAGGAAATCTCGTGAAGGGCCACAAAAACAATGAACTACAGGAAGGCAAAGTTTGATCAACTCAGAGAAGCCCTTAACAATATAAAATGGGATAATGTCCTCAAAAACAAGAATGCTGACACAAATTGGAAGACTTTTCACCCCTTAGGGACGGAGGGCTTTTCCACTTTCCTTACATTCCTTTTTTCCTCCTTACCTTTAAAAAATTCATAACCCTTTTAATTTTGCACCTAAAAAGCCATATGATGGCTTATTTTTTGTGCTACCAATTCTACTTCGTAATGACTTCAGTAATTTTACCCAAAACTCTACAGTGAAAGGGGGAAAAAATCATTGTGCGACAAAATGGAAGAAAAACACAATTTTGTAACTTTTGGGGTCTTCCGTTTCTACACAGTACATTTTTTGGTAAAAATGATACCTTATCTTTATTCTGTAGGTCTATATGATTAAAATGATTCCCTACTTATATAGGTTTGATTTTGTCGTACTTCTGGAAAAAAATCATAACTACATGCAGGAAAATTTATATGTATAAAATTGTCATCTTCTGACCCCCATAACTTTTAAATTTTTCCACGTACGGGGTGGTATGAGGGCTCATCTGAAGTTTTTAGCGGTACCATTTTTGTATTGATCGGACTTTTTGATCGCTTTTTATTCATTTTTTCATGATATAAAAAGTGACCAAAAATACACTATTTTGGACTTTGGATTTTTTTTGCACATACACCATTGAGCATGCGGTTTAATTAAAGATATATTTTTAAAACTTGGACATTTCTGCAAGCGGCAATATCACATATGTTTATTTTTATTTACACAGTTTTTTTAACTGGGAAAAGGGGGGTGGATCAAACTTTTATTAGGGAAGGGGTTAATTGATCTTTATTAACTTTTTTTTCACTTTTTTTTTTGCAATGTTATAGCTCCCATAGGGACCTATAACACTGCACACACTGATCTTTACATTGATCAATGATTCTGCCGCTTGACTGCTCCTGCCTGGATCTCAGGCACTGAGCAGTCATTCGGTGATCGGACACCAGGAGGCAGGTAAGGGGACCCTCCTGCTGTCCTACAGCTGGTCGATATGCTGGCATTTTGCCGCGGCAGTCCCGAGCAGCCCCCTGAGTTAACTGGCATAAGTTTACTTTCACTTTAGACGTGGCATTCAACTTTGAACGCTGCATCTAAAGGGTTAATAGCTCACAGCACCGTGATCAGTGCCGCGTGCTGTTAGCCATGGGTCCCATCCGTTGTTAGAGGCCGGGCCTGACCCGCTATGATGCTGGTCCACGGTGTGGCCTCGAGTTATAGAAAGGGAGTGGGCGAAGGCCGTACAGGTACGCCCTCCGTCCCCAGCAGGTTAAGAATATTTTAAATTCTCACTGTAAGATGTATATACCTTATGGGAATAAAAGGGTCAGGAATAAAAAAAAAAAGCAATATCGATGAAAAAAAATGTTAAGGGGGCAATAAATGACAAAAATAAAGCATTTAAACTACTAAAACAGGACAGCAGTGAAGAATCATTAAAAAGCTATAGAGAAAATTTTTAAATATGCAAAAAAAAAACGATAAAAGCGGCAAAAATAGAGACAAAAAGACTCATTGCCAAAGAGAGTAAAACTAACCCCAAAATGTTCTTTAACTATATAAATAGCAAAATGGTCAAAAATGAAAGTGTAGGCCCTTTAAAAATGATGAGGAAGAAATTATAGACGAGGATTAGGAAAAAGCAAATATATTAAACAAATTATTTTCCACTGTATTCACCGAGAAATTAAATGTTAGGTGAAACACAGCAAGATAAGGTAAACTCCCCAGTACAGGTCACCTGTCTAACCCAGGAAGAAGTACAGTGCCGCCGACAAAAAATCAAAATAGACAAATCACCAGGCCCAGATGCATTCACCCCTGTGTTCTACAGGAATTAAGTAATGTAATAGACAGACCACTATTTTTAATATCCAGGGACTCTATAGTGACAGGGACTGTTCCCTAGGACTGACGCATGGCAAATGTGGTGCCAAGATTTAAAAGAGGTCAAAAGGTGACCCCGGGAAATATAGACCTGTTAGTTTAACCTCCATTGTATGTAAATTGTTTGAGGGTTTCTTAAAGGGGTACTCCGCCCCTGGCATCTTATCCCCTATCCAAAGGATAGGGGATAAGCTGTTAGATCGCCGCGGTCCCGCTGCTGGGGATCCCGGGGATTGCCGCTGCGGTACCCCGCCATCATTACTGCACAGAGCGAGTTCGCTCTGTGCGTAATGACGGGCGATACAGGGGTCAGAGCAGCGTGATGTCATGGCTCCGCCCCTCATGACATCACGGCCCGTCCCCTTAATGCAAGTCTATGGCAGGGGGCGTGACGACCGCTACGCCGCCTCCCATAGACTTCTACTGACGGGAGCGGGCCGTGACATCACGAGGGGCGGAGCCTGTATTGCCCCTGTATTGCCCGTCATTACGTGCAGAGCGATCTCGCTCTGCGCAGTAATGATATCGGGTGCTGCAGCAGCGATCCCCGGGGTCCCCAGCAGTGGGACCCCGGCGATCTGACATCTTATCCCCTATCCTTTGGTTAGGGGATAAGATGTCTAGGGGCCGAGTACCCCTTTAAGAGATGTTATTTTGGAGTGATAAAATAAATGTATTTCCATATAAGCATGGCTTTATGAGGGATCGGTCCTGTCAAACTAACCTGATCAGGTTTTATGTGGAGGTGAGCTCCAGACTGGACCAGGGGGAATTGCTGGACGTCGTATATCTGGATTTTTCCAAAGCAGTTGATACGGTGCCAAATAAACGATTGGTGCATAAAAGGAGAAGGATGGGGCTGGGGAAGAATGCAAGTGATAGGAAACAGAGTGTGGTTATAAATGGTACTTATTCTGATTGGGTGACTATTACTAGTGGGGTACCACAGGGGTCAGTCTTGGGTCCTGTTCTATTTAATATATTTATTAATGACCTTGTAGAGGGGTTGAAGAGTAAAGTAGCAATCTTTGCAGATGATACTAAACTCTGTAAAGCGGTAAATACAATAGAGGACTGTGCAATGTTAGAAATGGATCTGGATAGGTTGGAGGCTTTGGCTGGGAAGTGGCAGATGAGGTTTAACACTGATAAATGTAAGGTAATGCACATGGGGAGGAAAAATCCGGCCTGGGATTATGTATTAAATGGGAGAACACTTGGGACGACTGACGTGGAAAAGGACTTGGGAGTCTCAGTTAACAGTAAATTTAGTTGTAGTGACCAGTGTCGGGCAGCGGCTGCCAAGGAAAATAAAATCATGGGGTGCATCAATAGATGTCCACAACAAGGAAATAATTCTACCGCTGTACAAATCACTAGTCAGAACACACATAGAATACTGTGTACAGTACTGGGCACCAGTGTACAAGAAAGATATAGTGGAGCTGGAGAGGGTTCAAAGACGGGCAACCAGAGTAATACAGGGAATGGGAGGACTACAGTACCCAGAATTAGGGTAATTTAGTTTAGAAAAAGAAGGCTTAGGGACAACCCAATAACTATGTATAAATATATCGGTGGACCATAGAGAGATCTCTCCCATGATCTATTTATACCCAGGACTATATCCATAACAAGGCGGAATCCTCTACGTCTTTAGGAAAGAAGGTTTCTACTCCAGCACAGACGGGGGTTCTTTACTGTAAGAGCAGTGAGACTATGGAACTCTCTGCCAGAGGTGGTGGTCATGGGGAACTCTGTAAAAGAGGTCAAAAGGGACCTGGATGCATTTTTGAAGAGTAATAACATTGGTGGTTATGTATACTAGATTTATAGGGACAGAACATTGATCCAGGGATTTATTCTGATGCCATATTTGGAGTGGGGAGGAATTTTTACCTCTACTATGAGGGTTTTTTGCCTTCCTCTGGATCAACTCAGTAGGGACTCATTAGGGATAAAGGTTGAACTTGATGGACTCTGGTCTTTTTTCAACCTTATGAACTATGTTACTATATATAGAGCGCATGCGCCGACTGAGCGCTAATGGGACCAGAGACAGGAGTCACTAGGATGTGGGGACAGAACACAGAACATGTATATGTAAAATGAGCCGCCAGGGCCCAGTGTAATGGGTTTAGTGTGGGTGAACTGGCTGACAGTTTTCCATTAAAGCCAATAGAGGGGGTGGGGGATGGCACACACGCCTGCATTTTTTTTTTTATAGGAATCGCAACTTATTGTACAGGGAGTATATCAAAAAATAAAATTATATCAGTAAATTCTTTGCAGCTTTTCCTCAGTTTTTTCATCCTGGAAATGTATGAATAAATTGTGGGCATTGCCATTCCCCAGAAAAAACCTGGGACAGACGTGTCTTTTTTTAACCGTATTTATGTAGCAAAGAAACAGTCTACTTTATATAATATCTAATTCCAAAATAATGTTGTCAAAGCATTGTTGTGATCTCTCCTTATAATTCTGATGTTTCAATCTTTATCCAGGGCTAATGGGACCCTTCCTGACAGCGCAGACGTGAAAAATAACACAATATTTTTCAAGGGGCCAGTAACTTACAGCATCTCGGGAACATATATTTGTGAGGCCACTAATGCTATTGGAAGCCAAACCGGTCAAGTGGAGGTTAATATTACAGGTAAATGAATGACGAGGATGTTTATAGCAGATTGGCAATAATGGCATCTTACTGTACATTGAGCTAAACTGCACGAAATGACTTATGGTTGCTTGTGACTGCTCCATCTATGTAATTGTGATTCATGTTCTAGTGAGGTGACTGCACCATACACTTACCTTACTGTAGCACATAAAATCTGCCTTATTATTGAATAACATAAACAATGTATACAGAATGAAATACTGACTGAAGCTCTGTTAGATGTTTCATCACCAAAGGCAAAATAGGCATATTCATCTAAGAATAACATCACGGTCACAACATACTTAGAGAGATTGCATTATAATGAATGTAAGAACTGGAAAAAAAATCATAATGATGGTGTGTCTATTCATAAAAATGTTAGCGGAATATTATTTTCCTGCTTGCGATGTCAGGAATCCTGGGAAAGCAGACTTATAATATCTGCCGTATCCGTAGGAGGTCTTAATGGATGCGCACTCCTGAGATGATTCTTTTATGTAAATTAGGTTTCTAAACATTGTTGTCTACACTGACTTAAAGGCATGCAAATAAAAAGTGTTTTGCAATTCCTTTAAAGTGAATATGCATCATCTGTAAATGACCTATTTCTTATATTAGATATTTCTGTTAAACATATCTTTAAGAATTGTTGTTGATTTTTTTCTCTTTTTCTTTCCATATCATTTTTTATATTTAAAAAAAAAAACTTAAAATCTTCTAGTTTTTATTGTAACCACTGAGCCTCCTAATAAACTGGAACTTCCTGTTCTGTAGAAATCATTTCTCTGTGATCATCTCATTATCATCACAGACAGGATCAGGATTATATATATATATATATATATATATATATATATATATATATATATATATATATATATACTGTATAGTGGTGTGATGAGCTCCTTTGCATATGTACCCTGCTCTGTACTGACAAGGGGCCAGCAACCCAAAATAGCTGTCTGCAGATGGGTCTTCTTCCCTTCTGGGGACAATTCTGGCGTGGCCTAAATCCCAATCAGTTTCTGTGACTTCATAACTGGAGCCAGAGCTGATCTTAGGGCATGCTACCTTATATGATGGTGTGATGAGCTGCTTTGCATATTCCTTATATGTGTATATATATATAGCAAAACAAACTTTCAAGGCCGCACAACCGAGCAATAGTATTCCAATAGACGGGTGCACGCAGACCAGTAACCGGTCCCAGTCGCAGACCAAAAGTAGATACAGCAAACAAAGATGTCCAGCGGCACACCAGGATTAAGTTCAATATTGCTCTTTATTTAGCCCATGTGCATGGTGGATGCAACGTTTCGATGGCCTCTCGCCATCTTTCGCTTGAGATATGGAGTTTCATATTTTCCTATTAAAGGGGTACTCTGCCCCTAGACATCTTATCCCCTATCCAAAGGATAGGGGATAAGATGTCAGATTGCTGCGGTGCCGCTGCGATCCCAGCTGCGGCCCTGCGCTATCATTACAGCACAGAGCAAGTTCACTCTGTGCTGTAATGATAGCGCAGTGCCGCAGCGGGGATCCCGGGGGTCCCCAGCAGAGGGACCGTGGCTATCTGACATCTTATCCCCTATCCTTTGGATAGGGGATAAGATGTCTAGGGGTGGAGTACCCCTTTAACTCCCAGGAATCATATGGACACCTGTTTTTTTTGTCCCAAAAAAGCCATACAGCAAATAAGGTGTTTGTGTTTTTGGACAAAATTAGCATGTCTGTTTCAAGCCTAATAGCAGCTGAAGCCTAATGGCCGCCCCTATAACATACACGAAAACAAATAAATAAAAAAAAAAACAGAATGAAGACATCTACAATTAGATAATAAGAAAAGATTTGAATGCAAAAAATTTTTTAGTAACTGGATTTATCAGTAAAGAAAAGGTATAAGATATACATTCCCTCTAATCCCTCTAAGGCAAACATTGCCCTGACAGTGGAGTGCCAGCATAACATGCTGGCGGTAGGATCAATTGGAAAAGGACCGTCTCATAGACGGCAATGCATTTCCATGCAGAGTCTGCAGAAAGAGTCAGCATGTCTATTCTTTCTGCAGACACCGGAATTTGAATTTCTGCACCAGATGTTTCCGGTGTGGAAATTTTGCTATGTGAACAGTGCAGCAGAATCCCATTGAAATCAATGGGACTCAGCCTCTGCAGAATCTCCATACGAAATTCCAATGCGGAATCTGCACAGAATTTAATTGTGTAAACATAGCAAAGTGTCCCTGGGAACATGGAATGAAAAATCTTGGTGTTTTCTATGTTATGACAGGGAACTGATTCCTTTCTCAGGCATTATTTAACATCATTCACAGTAACACACAATCTGTTATCAAACCCCCAGGAGCACCTTGATTGACACTTAATAGGAAGAGGTGGTCATTTAGCTCATGCACATTGACATTTTATGGCTTTGTTTTAAATGACGCTATATTTGGGTAAAAATGACATGTTTTCCTTATTCTTGATTTAATACGATACCCATGGCTAGATACTTTTATATTTTTGTACCGCTTAAAAAAAATCTAAAACTTTTTGTACAAAATCAGTAATCTAAAATCGCCCTATTTTGACCACCTATAACTTTTTCATTTTTCCATTTATAGGGCGGTATGAGGGCTCATTTATTGTGCCATCATCCGCCCTTTTTATTGATACTACATTTGCATATATAAAACTTTTGTTACTTTTTTTATAAAAAACAATTTATATAAAAGGTGAAAAAAAAGCTGCATTTTTTGACTTTTTTATTGTTTACGTTTGCGCCATTCACCGTACAGGATAGTTAAAATTATATTTTCATAGTTTGGACATTTACACACCAAATATGTTTATTTAAAAAATGTATGCTTTTTGGGGGTAAAATGGGAAAAATGGACAATTTTAATTTTTAGTGGGAGAGGGGATTTTTCACTTTTATTTTACTTTTTATTTTTACATTTTTTAACTTTTTTTTAACACTTTTTATGTCCCCATAGGATACTATCAATAACAATCCTTTGATTGCTAATACTGTTCAGGGCTATGTATAGGACATCAGTATTATCGGGGATCTTCTGCTCTGGTCTGCTTGATCTCAGACCAGAGCAGAAGACCCTGGGAGATGGCCAGAGCCAGGTGAGGGGACCTCTGGCCGCCATGCTGGATGATCGGATCACCGCGGCAGCGCTGTGGGCAATCTGATCATCCATACAAAGTACCGCACTGCCGCAGATGCCATGAGCTGTATTGATCACGGCATCTGAGGGGTTAATGGCGGACATCCGCATGATCGCGGATGTTGGCCATTTCCAGAGGGTCCCCGGCTGCTGCTAGCAGCCGGAACCTGCCGTGTATGACGCGAGCACTGTTCCGATGCTCACGGTCATACACAGGATGGAAATGTACGTCCTGGTGCGCGAAGTCCCGCCAAACCAGAACGTACATTTACGTCCATGGTCGTTAAGGGGTTAAAATTACAGTTACATGCAGATACTACAAAAGTAATAACAAGTCCCAGCAGTGTTTGCCAGTGACTGCCTTGATACTCTCAGATGCTGATACATTAGACTTTCTATTTTGTAGAAATTGTCTGCATGCTAGAATTTGGTACTTGTAAGCAATACCACAGCACAGTTTTTGCATTGGCAACTAATGTGCTGCCTGCCTACATATCACTCCACACCTACAAGGCTGCTGAATCGAACAATAGAAAAGGCTTACTGTATTCTTCCAGGGTGGGAACAAAAGTCTATCCATGAAACTAAAGAGGATTGCAGGTACACAGAATAGTTCTCTACCCAGCGGAAATATCTGCAGGCCTGCACATGTCTCCAACAAAGCTCTCATAGAAACTGCAGGGAAAAGTGCACTGCCAATGGCTGAACCAACACCTTGTAGGGAATGTTCTGCCATTTCCCCTTTTAACATTCTTCTCCAGTACATTCCTCACACATCACAATACTGCACGAATGAAAAAAAAAAAAAAAACTGTATGTCAGTCAATGGAAAAGCCTAACTTTATGCTACTATATATCTTTATTTAGAAGGTGACCAGTCACAAGTTTATATGAGCTCCAGCCTGTTCAGAGCCACATTTATAATACATTGAAATGACTACTGTCACTTTAAAAATAACTTTTAAACTGTCATAGAGACATATCAAAAGTTATGATTTGGTCTGGGTCTCCCAGCATTCAGACCCCGACCGATCGCTAGAACGGGCCTGGAGAAGTGTGCACTAAGTGTGTTCTTTCCTGGTTCTGTGCCACTTGAAAGAGACTATTCAATTGCCGTCGGGCACATGCTTCTCTCAGTGGCGTCTCCAGCATTCATATTTAGGGGGGCCACATGGGGGGCCAGTGACAAAAGTGGGGGGGCAATTTTAATACGTGTGTGCGTGTATATATATATATATATATATATATATATATATACACACACACAATGATTTTTTTTCCGTTTTTGCCATAGATTTTTGGGTAAATGACTGATGTCATTATAAAGTAGAATTGGTGGCGCAAAAAATAAGCCATCATATGGATTTTTAGGTGCAAAAAATTGAAAGGGTTATGATTTTTAAAAGGTGAGGAGGAAAAAACAAAAGGGAAAAAACGCTCGGTCCTTAAGGCGTTAAAACTTTTGGACACTACCATCAACTTTGATAGCGGCATCTAAAGGGTTAATGTCGGACATCAGCCTGATTGGTGATGTCTGGCATTAGCTGAGGGTTCTGGCTAATGATTTATACAACACAGTGGGAGCAGGCACTGTGCGTACACATACGCCTTGTGTCCTTAGGGGTAATTTACACGGATGGATCCCCAGCATATTTTACGCTGCGGATCCCCCGACAATGGACCCTACAGTGCTGCCTCCATATGTGCTGCTCATAACGGCAATCCGCCACTACCAGCAGACACACTGTGAAGTGCGAGTCGCAGTGTATCCGCACATCCTGCACATCGCGGCCGCTCCCCCGGCTCCCTGAGCTACACAGAGAGAGGCCGCTGCAGGGTAAGGCTGGGTTCACACTACGTTTTGTCCCATACGGGAGCGCATACGGCAGGAGGGAGCTAAAAGCTCGCGCTCCCGTATGTGACCGTATGCGCTCCCGTATGTCATTCATTTCATTGAGCCGACCGGAGTGAAACGTTCGGTCCGGTCGGCTCATTTTTGCGCTGTATGCGCTTTTACAACCGGACCTAAAACCGTGGTTGACCGGAGTGAAACGTTCGGTCCGGTCGGCTCATTGAAATGAATGACATACGGGAGCGCATACGGTCACATACGGGAGCGCGAGCTTTTAGCTCCCTCCTGCCGTATGCGCTCCCGTATGGGACAAAACGTAGTGTGAACCCACCCTAACTCGCACATCGCAGTGTGTCTGCTGGTAGCGGCTTATTGCCGCTATTAGCAGGCACAAAGAGGGTAGCACTTTAGGGGCCTTTGTCAGCGGATACGCAGCCGCGGATCCGCTGACAAATACGCCCGTGTGAACGCACCCTAAAATACACTGTGGATCCACCCCTGAATGAGCCCTTAGGGTATGTTCACACATACAGGATCTGCTGTATATTTTCTGCAGCTGATTTTGCTACCTATTGAAGCTAATGGGTTGCAAAATCAGCTGCACAAAATATGCAGCAAAAATATGCAGCAGATCCTGTACATGTGAATGTACCCTTAAGGGGTTAATGATAAACTAGCAGTGTGTTCACATGTTGTCCTTCCAGAGGGGTCACTTTCCCTCCTCCAGTGTCCACAGGTCACCAACAGGTCACATTACCAGAACAATTTATGGAAAAATCGCGGCAAAAATTGCGCTGTTTTACCGCGATTTACGAAAAATCGCGGTAAAAGCGCGCAATATTTTCCGCGATTTTCCCCAAAAATTGTTGTGATAATGTGGCCTGTTGGTGACCTGTGGACACTGGAGGAGGGAAAGTGACCCCCCTGAACTGCTACTATACACATTACTCAGCCCCAGGATATACTGCTGATCAGGGGGAGAGAGGCAGCAAACAGGGACATCACTCACCTCACATGAAGCGGCCGCTCTGCTGTGTGACCTGTCAGCTCTCGGCCCGTCCTCTCCTGTGCTGGGGGCGGAGCCATCAATGTATCGGGACATCCCTATTTATTTTAAATTGGGGGGGCCAAAGGGGGGGGCACGGCCTGATCTTTTTTTTAATATCAGGTACACTTTAAATGTTTAAAGGGGTACTCCACTGGAAAAAAAATTCTTCAATCAAGTGGTGTCAGAAAGTTAAACAGATTTGTAAATTACTTCTATTAAAAAATCTTAATCCTTCCAGTACTTATCAGCTGCCATATGATTCCCAGGAAGTTGTTTTCTTTTTGAATTTCCTTTCTGCCTGACCACAGTGCTCTCTGCTGACACCCCTGTCCATTTTAGGAACTGTCCAGAGTAGGAGCAAATCCCCATAGAAAACCTCTCCTGCTCTGGACAGTTCCTGACATGGACAGAAGTGTCAGCAGAGAGCACTGTGGTCAGGCAGAAAGGAAATTCAAAAAGAGAACAACTTCCTGTGGATCATACGGCAGCTGATAACTACTGGAAGGATTAAGATTTTTTAATAGAAGTAATTTACAAATCTGTTTATTTTTCTGGCACCAGTTGATTTAAAAAAAAATGTTTTCCAGGGGAGTACCCCTTTAAGCATGTCTGATCTGCAAGGAGAATTTTAATAAAGAAGACAGTACAGAACAGCTTGCTGTATAGTTTTTTGGAAAAAGATTTAATACAAATGTATTTTATTCAATTAAACCCCTGCTCTTTCTATGAATAGGAGTGCAGCAGGTGGTCCTAAATAGTGAACAGAGAAATTAGCCACTAAATAGGAACACCCACTGGACCCCTCTTCATAGAATGAGCAGGGATGTAAAGAAATACTAATTATACTAAATCTTTCTCAGAAATCTATGTATCAATCTGTTCAGCTTGTCATGCTCTATACCAGTGGTCTTCAACCTGCGGACCTCAACCTGGAGGTCCGCAGGTTGAAGACCACTGCTCTATTCCATACTCCCCACAGTTAGACTTCATGTACAACACGACAGGTTCCCTTTAAAAAACTCAAATATGCTGTTTAGAAAGATATTCTAGTATAGTATATACTACTTGGGTTCAGATCACATCCTTATATATTGTATTATTAATGAGAAACACAAAGCAAAAGAAAGCAAAGCACCAAAATATTCTCTCCCATTGACCAACACCCCCAGAAGTGTGCAAGAGGAAAAGTTTGCATAAATGTCAAGACACCTGCTGATATACAGCGCTATGGCTTTGAACTGATGTTTATATATACAGTATATATATATATATATATATATATATATATATATATATATATATATATATATATAGTACAGCTTAGATTCACCTTTTTTGAGCATGTACTTGAATATTATGAAACATATGTCAGTTCTGTAATATTTACAATCTACGTATAATAAGAGAGCATATTAACCACAGAAAACTCAGGGCCTTTTCACACAGGATGAGCATTGCACGATGATCTCTTTGAGCAGCCCTCATTTAATTAGCCTTCACATGGGTTCAATCATTGGCAATCTAGACTACACAAATGATCTATTATGAAGCCCATTAATGTCGTCATTGTTGGCCACACATCTTCCATGTACACAGGGTGATGTGCAGCCAAGAACAAGGATTAAAGGGGTACTCCCGTGGAAAACGTTTTTATTTTAAATCAACTGGTGCCAGAAAGTTAAACAGATTTGTAAATTAAAGGGTACCTTTCATCAAAAAAACTTTTGATATATTATAGATTAATGTATGCAGAATAACTTTCCAATAGCATGTTATTAAAAAATATGCTTCTTTCTATTTCATTTTCCACTTTGAAAAAATGACCACTAGGGGACTCCCTACCAGTCCTTTTTTATAGATTTCAGACTCATGCAGGAGACCTAAATCTCAGACTGCATTCGGGACACAGACAAGCGCAACATTGCTCCCTGGCAGTGAGCAGTGGTGAGTTTGTTCTTAAAGAGAAAGAAGCATATTTTTTAATAACATGCTATTGGAAAGTTATTCTGCATACATTAATCTATAATATATCAAAAGTTTTTTTGATGAAAGGTACCCTTTAAGAATAAGGCAAACTCGGCACTGCTAAGTCTGTGCACGGGCAACTGGTTGAGGTACAGGGGTCCACACTTGTCCGCTTCTGCTCCTGTATGTCTTAATAAAGTCAATAAATATTTTCACCTTACCCCGCTGGTGAGTGCCTCCTACATCTTTGCACGTGTATTTCTAATATAATTGTTCCAACATTTTAGATATACTCATAATGTTTCCAAAATGTTGTAGTTGTGTGCAATAAACCACTAGTTCAACGCTGTTAGGTCAGTGTATACATGTCCCTACTTGAAGGGGTAAGCGATCATTAGCGCTATATACTATAACATCGTACAAGTCAAATATATCCGAATAAATCAGAAAACAGGGGTGTAAATAAGCATATGGCTAAATGGGCTAGTCATCATGATTCCGGGCATACAGTTGTATTTCTATAGTCCTTTTCAGTGCCAAGATTTAATGCATTGTGCAAATGAGGCTCAAGTACCCAGGGTGTGTTCCCCAGCACAGCAAAAGCCCAAGTAAGTCCAACCCAAGTTCCCTTTATCTAGTAACAGTTAAATGGGGTAGGAAAATGCAAGTAAGCCATGGGAAAGTGATAGAGAGAAGAGAAGCTGGACTTGCCTGGGCTTTTGTTATTTTGGACTGTGCCCCCTGGGCACTTAAACCTAATTTACATAATAACTAAAATATTTATATCTTGACAGTGGATTATGGATTATGGTGATAATAAAAGTATGCTCGGCATCATGATGATTAGCCCTGTATTGCCATATGTTTATTTATTTAGTAGTATCAGCAACATCCTGTGTCTGTCTTTTCATTATAATCCTCAAGGTTCTATCTGTTTTTATTTATTTATTTCTCTATGTAACCTGCTGCACTCTATATTTCAGGGCGTTATTGATCATATCTTAATAGCCTGTGCATACAAACGTGCCATGGCTGTTATGTTTAGTATATCTGAGGATTGGGTGTAATTGCTATTTATGGAACAGCTTGTTGATCACAAGAGAAAATGTAGCTTTTTATTCTTCTTAATTGGCAATTGAGTCTGTGTATCAGCTTCCACTTTGGTCTCATTATTTATTGATGTGAAGAGTTCACCTATGCCCCACTACTTCCTTCCCTTCCTAAAAGCCTCTATTTTCCCTCTTTTTTCCCTTCCCTACTTCCTCCACCCTAGCAGGGACGCAATGAAGGACATCTGAATATTGTTGTGTGAAGTTTACATTTTGTAGGAAGTTAATTCAAATTATTAGACAATGTTCATCTTAAAAATTTAGATATTTTTTCACTGAATTGTATTTTAAAAATTCTTGAAAACTCTTTCTTTGTATTTTTATTTTCACTGTAAATGATGCCATGAACAATGTTTTAATATAACACATATATTATTACACAACTCTGTGTTTTAGATACATTAATTGAAGCATATTGGACCTTTAAAACTATGATAATCAAGGTTCAGTTGCAGGAAGGGGAAAGGTAAATGTTATGTGCACTGGTATATGTGATCCAATTAACAGTCACATCAGTAACTAAGTGGCAAAAGCCGATACTACTACTTACTATTTGCGTCTCTGCCTATGGGTTGTAGCATGAATCCAAAGCCTGATATTGTCCCTTTCCTTGTCTTTCCTACCCAGAGTTCCCTTTCACCCCGACTCCTACAGGACAGACGTTCAGGAGCGACTCCTCCATGTTCTCAGCAACAATTATTGGAGGGGCTGTAGGCGGAGCAGTTCTAGTACTAGTTGTCTCCATTATCTTGTTTGTGCTGCTTCGAAAAAGACATCACACCTTCAAGGGGGACTACAACACTAAGAAGCACGTGTATGGAAATGGCTACAGCAAGGCTGGCGTCGCACAGCACCCACCAATGGCCCAGAGTTTGCAATACCCTGAGGATTCTGATGATGAAAAGAAACCAGGCCCAGTGGGAAGCATTAGCTATGAAGAGGAGGAAGACGATGATGGTCTCGATGGGCGCAAACTAAGCACAAAGTACGACGATGAATCTAAGCGCCCATATTTCACAGTGGAAGAGGGGGATCGTTGTGGTTATGGTGAGGACAGAACTCTAGGGTTCCAATATGAGCCAGAAGATCTTCCTGATAGTCTTGTGCCCCAAAATGATGGTTCCTTCATCTCAAAGAAGGAGTGGTACGTGTGAGAGTGCTGTACAGAATAAACTGACCTATGTGGCTGGACATATGCACATGCCCTGGCCTTTGCAATGGGGAAATGTCTAAGGCTATCAGGAGCAATGATTAGGTGATCAGAGCATTTGTCTTGTTTCTTGATATATAAATATAAAGTCTTTTTTATGCCTCACATTTGCAGGGTCTTTGTGGCGTGTCAAAAAAAGAATCCCATACCTAACCCTTATACATTCAGTTTCATGTAATGCTCTCATAAGATGACGTAAACTTAACAAACAGGGTCACTGTCTCATCGTGTTTAAGTTCATTGCCATAAGATGACACACACAGCATGCTTTTTCTTTACACAGTAGATGTTGTGCAAATGCACAATTACTTGATATTGCTTCTAAGGAACCATGGCTTAATTCTGTCACTGATGCTGATCAGCATAGCATACTACTGAAAAGGCAAGAGAAGAAGAGTCTTAATATTCAGATCACACAGAAACTACATACGTTCAGTAATACAAAAACCTATCCCTGACAAACAATCCAATGTATATATATCTAAAAATATGCAACCTGCCAGTCAAGGATACATTGCCATCTCATTTATCACGTACTTTGCATCCTGCCATTCCTTGCTGTAAACACTGGAATCTACTGCTGGGTTCTTTGTAGACTTTTTTTTGTTTTGTTTAATAGTTTTTTTTTTCTTTGTCTACTGTTGGGAGATTATTTTTACCTTATTCCAGGTACAGGCTGCTCTGCCACAGATATAATCCTCATTTGCAGGATGATTATACATAAGAAGAAAGAGGGACCTCAAAGTCTTGCGAGAATTCTGTGTATTTTTATTTCTATCTGGACATATCACAGTGAACATTTATGACCAAAATTTCTGTACTGACATGGAATTGTGTTAATGCACCCTTCCTCCAATGCAACTGTGTAATGGAATTAAATGTTAGTGTACATATATGGTGGTACGTTACGAGAGGTAACATTTATGATGTCATGTGAGCAGGGGTCAAGTCCTGGGGAAAAAAAAGTACGGGAACTCACCCAAGATTTCCACTCAACGGCTGGTCTAGCAGAATTCATGCTAATGAGAACAGTGTTCCTGCTGTGGAAAAAGTGCAGGAACTCAGTTCCCAATGCGTTCCTGCAGGACTTGAGCCCTGCATGTGAGTATGGCTCCAACCTCCTGGTATTTTATTTTAATCTACACAACATAAATGCAACACTTTGGTATTGTTTATGATTATCACATTTAATATTGTGGACACCGGTAATTCATAAAGACATTTATTATAGTCTGTGTTGTATTGTTTTTGCTGCAGATCTCCCATGGAAGTGGCAGACTAACTGAAGAACCTTGAGCACTTTGAACAGATTTTTGTTTTTTTTTAATGATTTGTACAAGGTTAGATAAACATAGCCATTTTATAGCTTTCTATAGCCTCGGAGTTGTACAGAGCTGTAATAGGGCTCTCATATAAGCCAATGGGTCTAATTTGGTCTCATAGCCTCCAGTTTAATTCAGAGGAGTATATAGTTTTTTTTTTTCCTTATCAGGTTCCATATGAATTTAACAATACAAAATGTGTGCTTGTGTTGGATAAAATTCGATATTGGGGGAGATAAAATAAAGTGTGTGCGTCATAATTTTGGCGCAGTTTTTATAACAAAATGCACCACTTTTGGAACACATTTTTGTCTTAAAGGCCATGTTCACATGACGGAATTCCTGTGTGGAATTCTTCCGCAGCAGCAAAGTCCCATTGATTTTAATGGGATTTTGCTGCACTGTGCACATGGCAGAATTTTTGCGCCAGATGTTTCTGCCATGGGAATTCTGATTCCAGCGTCTGCAGAAAGACTAGCCATGTCTATTCTTTCTGTGGATTCCACAAGGAAATGCATTGCTGTCTATGAGAATCTGTAGAATGTCTGCACAGAGATTTTCTGTGCAGACATTTAACCATGCGAACATGGCCAAAGGAAGCAAGTTTAAAGGGGAACCCTTAGGGAATTTTATGGTCTCTGTGCATTGCTGTGCATCAGCCCAAAAGGTACGTAGGCAAGATTCTATAGTAAAAATAAAATATTTACCAATATTCTGTCCTCACATTTGACTTGTCTGCCCCACATTAACCACATATAGGCACTATGCCCACTAGCATATGTATATTGCCATTGTGTTTTCATGTTTCTACTTTCATTCTCAAGAGGATGTTCCTTATATTTGGTTTGTTAGTGTCTAAACACTAGAAATGGTAGTTAGTATTAAATGGAGTCATCCATCATTCGCAATAACTATAACTTTATATCAATTATTCAACTATTATATCTGAAAAATGCCATGCATTCATGTTTATTGACCTATACACAGGCTGGTGCTGGGCAAATCGTCAAGTTCTGGACAATAAAAAGGCACTTAGGGCTGACCACAAATTTGTGAAGACCATCCCTAATATAGACACAATTTTTCTGTGACAGATTAGCCAATTTTCTAATATATATTGGACTAAATAATCAAAACCTGTTTACTTCTTAGACAGTGTAAAATTAGACTAGACAGTCAAAGGTTGTGCCGAATTCTTAACAGCCGCTCGGCTGTTTGAAAATCTAGTGCATGTTTAGTTTGTCTAGTATAACTTTGCACTATTAATTGGCTTAGTTTTATGCCCAATATCTGAAACAAAAAGTGTTGCATTTATGCCACACCCAGTTTACAGATGCCACGTCCACTTTCAGTAATCCACACCCCTTTGTTACAAAAGTGTTTAAAATACATAAAAAAATGGAGTGCAAATCATGTATAATCATCCGCCCATGCCCCTTCATCCACTCATACCCATTCCCTTCACCTGCCTGGTTGAACTTGATTGACTTGTGTCTTTTTTCAACCGTAGTAATTATGTAACTATGTAAGACTGGGTTTCCTACCTACTAGGTTTATCTACCACTGAGGTTTTTGAGCCAAAACCAGAAGTTGATCCGGAAGGAATAGATAATAAAAAGGAATGACTTATACTTCCCCTTTCTGCTCTATCCACTCCTGGCTTTGGCTTAAAAACTGCCAGACGGAAACCTAGCCTGAGCCAGTTTTTGATGCAGACAGCTTTGACTATCTCCTCCTTTTGGCTTGTTTACACAATTGTTTTTAATTGCAATTATTAAAGGGGTACTCCGGTGAAAATCTTTTTTCTTTTAAGTCAACTGGTGGCAGAAAGTTAAACATATTTATAAATTACTTCTATTAAAAAATATTAATCCTTCCAGTACTTATTAGCTGCTGAATGCTACAGAGAAAATTCCTTTCTTTTTGGAACACTGATGACATCACGAGCACTGTGCTCTCTGCTGACATCTCTGTCCATTTTAGCAACCACGCATAGCAGATGTATGCTTAGGGCAGCATGGTTGCTCAGTGGTTAGCACTGCTGCCTTGCAGTGCTGGGGACTTGGGTTCAAATCCCACTAAGGACAACAATAAATAAAGCGTTATTATTATTATTATAATAACGTCAGCAGAGAGAACTGTGCTCGTGATGTCATCAGAGAGCATTCCAAAATGAAAAGAATTTCCTCTGTTGTATTCAGCAGCTAATAAGGACAGGAAGGATTAAGATTTTTTTATAGAAGTAATTTACAAATATGTTAAACTTTCTGCCACCAGTTGATTTAAAAGAAAAAATGTTTTCACCGGAGTACCCCTTTAAATAGAATACCAGGAATGGGTTTGAAAAGTGAAGAAGTCTGTCTTTCCTTTACACATGTACTCTATTTATGATCTGTTCCTGGCTTTGTTTTTATTAATTGCAATTAAAAACCTGAAGGTGTGAACACACACTTTGTGTCACTTTTTCAAGATACCTTCTTCTTGTCTGTGGATGAAGAGATTCCTGTTACAGCCAGAATATGACGCCTTGTTCTGATCATGTCCAATGAACAAGTGCTGGCTCATTACAATGGTGAACTTGGATGTACAACTGTAGCCATTTCACTGGCAGCAAGCAGTTGTTTTAAAAAGCATGTGTAAATGGAATACAAAATACATTAGTTAGTATGTATCTTGGATATTCTCTTCATCCCTGATTTTTCCTTATCCATCTCACAGGTAATTTTCTGAAAAACCTGGAGAACCTCTTTACACATACAGTATACACAAACTTTCCCGCTTGCCATATTTTTTATGCTGCATATTTTTCTACCGATTGAAGTCAATGGGTGGCAAAATCAGCTTAATATTTTGCTACCCATTAACTTTAATGGGTGGGAGATTACGCAGTGGCATCAACAGGCTGCAGCGTTTATTTTGGAGGGGAACTATACTCTATACTAGTAAGGAAAGTGAGCACCACAAACATAACAGGTATATTAGAGAAAATTACCTAAACATTTATGCTATTTACTTGATATCACATTTTATGTGACCCCCAAAGCTGGCAAATTTACAATAAATATTTGAGAAAAAAAATCTATATGCATCTGTATGAAACCAGAGGCATATGGGGGTACACAGTGGGTATATGGCTTTGTACATGAGCCTAAAGACTACATATAGTTTGAATAATTTAGATTTAAAAAGTGAGATGTGAAATTAGGGACATTTGTTATGTACTGAAAATGGTATATGCAACATCCCCATTTCTCCTCTTTATATTTAGGCAGGTAGACATGTCGATAACATTTTATATATTTGATGAAAAAACGGTACATGCCTTCAAAAATATACTTTTGACATTTAGACATCTGTTAATTCACTTGATAAATCTCCCTTGTACACTTTGCTAATGCTCATTTGAAAGTAACTTTTACATTTTAATAAATAAACCTATAAAGATTTGGGTAGTATCATGTTGAATAGATACACCAGAGAAGGTTCTCAAAAAGAAGATGCTTTAGTATTAGCTAGTGAAATGGAAATTAATGTAAAGACTTATGATGTACACATCTACACTATAACAGCCAAATCCATTAAAATCCATATTAAACATGTTTATTCAATAGGAGCGATGTAAACAAGTCGATACTAAAAGATTCTAACAAAAGCTCATCTCCTGGCAGAACAAAATGGGTATATTAAAAATGAAACCTGATTCTATTGTACCCCAACAAATGTTTTCAAAGGTTGTTAGGGCCCCCATTAGGAGTCCTACATCCTATTAAGCCAAGGGGTCTGAGCCCCTTCTCCCCGCCTTAACTGAAGATGCGGACAATGTAAAAATTAAGTTGTTACCTGTACAGAGCTACCTCTAATTGGTGGCCCTTGAAAGATAGCTTTCTTTCTTCTGGACCAGACCAGAGCTCAAATTAATATAGACCCCAGACCTCGAAGCTAATTCAGTCTCCCAACTAGACCCTAAAAATGTAATATAGCAACTAAACCTCTGAATGTATGAGACCCTAAAACAAATTCAAACCCCTGGACAAAGTCTCCCTCTCTTCCCCCATACTGTAACCTTGTTACCTGCATAGTCCTGAGGCCAGATGTCATATGAATTTAGACTCCAGACCAGACTTCAAAGCAAATTCAGACTTTAAACCAGAATCTAAAATTAATTTAGACTTTCATCCAGACCTCTAAAATGTTTTCTGACCCTAGTTGAGATCCCAAAGTTAATTCTTTAAAATTAATACAGACCTTTAATCAGACCCCTAAATGAATTCAAAGTCCTGGCCAGATCCAAAAAAACACAAATTCAGACCCCTAATTACTTACTGCTTTCACATATTGACTTAAGGGGGTACTCTGCCCCTAGACATATTATCCCTTTTCCAAAGTATAGGGGATAAGATGTATGATGGCGTGGGGTCCTGCCACTGGGACCCTCCATGAGCATTTATGTTCAGAATGCTGGCTGTGCTATGCGTCAGGTGGCCATGGTCATCACGCCCACTCCATTAATGTCTGTGGGAGATATATGCAGGGGTGTGACGGCTGTGGTTGTTCATAATCCGGCACAGAGTTTGCACAATGCATGCGGATTACTGTGGTGCCATGACAGAGATCCTTTGGATAGGGGATAAGATGTCTAGAGGCGGAGTACCCCTTTAAGCACCTGGTGCTGGGACCCTGTTCACCTCCACAGAAGCACTCTCTCCTCAACCGCAGCCTCCAGAAGCCAAACCTCTTCAAGCTGGATGTCTTGACAGCTAATTATTATTTTTTTCCCCCAGGGGTCTGGAAGTATTATGGGCATACTTTAAGATTAACCATTATTCAGCACAGCAGAGAAGACCTGCCTGATGAACATTTGGCATTACAATGTCCAGCATCAGAACGCTGTGTGCATTGATGAGCAAGGCCCCAATATTAGTGTTGGAGAAAGGAATGAGCCCAGTTACTTTGTTTCTTTTTCCAAAGTACTTCAAGGGCACTGCTCCAAATTTCGAAAGTTACTAAGTAGCGAGTGGTAGTGCAGGTACAGAGGATTGGACATGTTAAAATCCAACATGTCTTATCCATCTGCCTCCAACATCTGCTGTTGGGGGAGAGTCTGTACACTCCCATACACATTAGGATAGTCACTTGGTCTGAACTATAAGATGAGGATTGAGAATGTTAAATTGTGGCCTACAAGAAGGTCATTTAGGCCCCTTCAGAGATAGAGCAGTCTAATATTAATGGCTTTTCCTGAGGAAAGGGCATCAGTTTTAAAAGGCTGAATAACTAATTTAAGATTATGAAGCCAATTCCCCAAAAGGACAACAGGGAGCAGTAACCCACAAAAACTAAAAATCTTTTTTCCTTACGTAAAGCTTTTTTCCTTTACACATAATATACTGTAAGCCTCAGCTCACATATAGGCCAACATTTATGAAAAGCATTTAGTTGTATTGGAAAGTGCATTGGAAATTGCCCACAATTTACCAAATGTTTTCAGTTTTTCTTCTCACTCAGATTTAAAAAGTGACGAGAGGTTGTGATATCCCAGAAAATGTAGGTTAGGCCACATTTTATAATAAGGGGCAAATTGTGCAAATTCATGGTACAAATTTGTGTCATAGGCTTTTTTTTTATGTAGATTTTCTCTTCTGGCATGCAGACAACCTGAGATGCGTCAAATTGAGGTGCACACATCTTAATAAATTTGTCACATTTACTTAAGTGTACCTATTGTTAAGGCTGGTGCATAAACTTAGTAAATTTCTCCCTTTAAGTCAATGAAACCTGTCACATCTTTGCCAGAGGGCTGTCATTTGAGGCAAAATAGGTTGGACTAGATTGTTGGTTCCCTAAAAGAGAAGCTAAAATATTCTTCTATTTATGCCATCTTAAAGGGCCTGCAATAAAGTAAATACAAATTATACTGAGATTTTAATACCATATATATATATTTTAATAAATATATAAAGATTGTGGTTAATGGATGAAAGTGGCTTAACTGTGTTATATGGGGGGGGGGGGGGGGTACATATTGTATGGACATACCCATTAATACTACCCATCTGTAAGCAATAGTGTAAGACTAGGTTTCCACACAGGTTTTATCTGGCTTTTTTTTTTTTTTTTAAACTGCCACATCAGTTTTTGAGCCAAAGCCGGAAGTGGATTCAGTAGGAAGGAGAAGGATAAGTCCTTCCTTTATATTTCCCATTACTTTTGAAAACACTTCTGGCTTTGGCTCAAAAACTGCAGTGGGAGTACTCCAAAAAAAATGCCAGAAAAAAAGCTGTGCTGAAACCTAGCCTAAAGGTGTCTGCAAATTATAATTAGTTGTATATTTTCATTGCTGTAAATGTAAAATAAATGTTCTGATCATCTTCTTAACAAGCACAAAGACATGAACCTCCGTTTTTCTTTTGTCCTATTAAGTCTCAGGATGAGTTATTTAAAAAAGTCAAGGCTTCTGTCAGCAAGAGGTTTATTTTCTATACCTTGTTAGTTGAGCCCTCTTTCTATTTTATACAGGCCCTAAGCGCACACTGGACTGTACATATAGATGTGTGAATGTTTCTTGTGGACAGATTGTTTAGCATTGTGAGTTACATATTGATTTTTCCATGTTCCTTCATCATGAGGTGATAAGACACATTAAGGCCGGATCTCCGGGGCAGATGAGGTCAGCTGCAGCATACACCTATTGCCTTTAAATGAGGCCTGCCACTAGAAGTCTTGCAGGACTGTAATAATGGACAGGTAGACAGGGGTGTATATATAGGCTTTCCAAATAACCTTAAAGGGGTACTCCCGTGGAAAACTTTTATTTTTATTTTTTTTAAATCAACTGGTGCCGGAAAGTTAAACAGATTTGTGAATTACTTCTATAAAAAAAATCTTAATCCTTCCAGTACTTTTTAGGGGCTATATACTACAGAGGAAATGCTTTACTTTTTAGATTTCTCTGATGTCATGACCACAGTGCTCTCTGCTGTCCCTTTTAGGAACTGTCCAGAGCAGCATATGTTTGCAATGGGGATTTTCTCCTGCTCTGGACAGTTCCTAAAATGGACAGTAGAGGTCAGCAGAGAGCACTGTTGTTATGACATCAGAAAAATCTAAAATGTAAAGCATTTCCTCTGTAGTATATAGCCCCTAAAAAGTACTGGAAGGATTAAGATTTTTTAATAGAAGTAATTTACAAATCTGTTTAACTTCCTGGCACCAGTTGATTTAAAAAAAAAAAAAAAGTTTTCCACGGGAGTACCCCTTTAATTGTAGCTGTATAACAAGACCCTGATAAGTGACATTCCTTTACGCTGTTCATGTTATGTATTTTTTTTTACCTGTGTTGCAATGTTGAGAATGTTGAGAAAATATTTTAAATGTGTCGAGCTATTTTGCACTTACATAAAATGATATAGCTGACCATAATTTTAATGCCCATCTGGTCACAGCAAAGTAAATGTCCATCCTTGAACAGAGAGAGGGAATTTATTAAAGAGGTTTTCCAGGTATTATACATTTACATTCTATCCTCAGGACACTTGACATGAGATATTCGGGCAAACCACAGCCCCGGCTCGCACACAATGAACAGGACCAGAATCCCTGTGCCATTAATTGTGTAGTGGTGGAACTGGTTTAGTGCAGCTCAGCTCCCATTTAAAATAAATAGGAGATGAGATGCAGTTAACCAATACCACCACTACACAATGAAAGGTGTATGACTTCCAGCACCATCCATTGTGAATGTGTCAGTGCCGCATCTCGCTCGAACAGCTGATGGGTCTGATCGGCTTAATAAGCGTGGTGCATCTTTTTCACTCCTCATGCAATTGACTGTGCTAGAGTAGATTTCTAACATAGCAACATAGCTTAGCCAATTCAATTTCCGGTACAAGTCATGGTTAATCTGTCAAGCTGGGGAGACCATGTGCCTTGCTGCTATGCCCTACCCATGTTAGTTCTTAATATATTTCTATATTGGAAAAAGCTCAACATTTTTAGACAGAGCTTCATATTCCCTGCATAGATATAGTTCTGTATTTTTACAGGTAAGATTAGAGGGACTTTAGAGGTTTATGATTTATGATTTAAAGCTCAATAATAATGCACCAATCTCATCTGCTCCCCCTACTGGCAGCAGAATCTTTACATTATTCTGTGCAGGGAATCTTGAGCTCTTTATTAATATTATAATGTATTTAAATGAATCCAGAGGGTGAGCAAAGTACTGAGTGATATAAACCTGCAAATCATTGATATGTAGACTGCTTACCACTTGCTGCTAGATATTTTATTAAGAAATAAATCAAGTGATTCAAGATATTGAAACAATTTGCATTTTATGTCAGTTTCAAGATATTTTGCAGCTTAGGAACATCCCAACTTTTCTATTTATGTTTTTCTTGAAGTATCATCTGGAACCACACAAATTTATATAAGACACTTGAGGCTATGGTACAGATTTACATAATGGTGATGATTGGATCAACCTACATTGTGATAGTCTGTGGTGGTTGTCAGTGATGACATCACTTGTGAATTACATTTTTTTGTAATGTTAACATGGAAATGTATCTTCTTTGGTTCAGCAGGTGTCATGGAATTATTGCATAGTATTCTGTGACGCCATCTATCCGCTTCTTGAGTCAATACATCCTCATAAAAAGCCATCCACCATGGATAGTTCTGAGAATATTTGCCAATTTTCTCAATACTTTCTCAATACTATAGGACGTTTGTTGCTGTGCCCTGCACAATAAGCTGGCAGTCATTTCATAGACTTTCCTCTAAATAACTACATCCATCTATCTTCATAATAGCTGCCAGCATCAATATAATATTTGATCTATTAAGTGGATACAGCCTCTGTTTTAAATGTGTATGCCTCACAGTTTTGACTGTTAGTCTAGCAGCTCATATCATTTTTAACATGCACATATACAAGTTTATATCATCCTTGCCCCGTGTTACAAATTAGGACAAGATACAGATGTAGTAGAGCTAAATTTGTCATGTAACTGTTTCTTTAATACATTGTGACAACTGTGGATGTGGATGCATTGCAACCCTAGAAAAAACATGAATTTATATCATCTGATCAGTTGCATTAGGTACCAAGCTCAGCTCTGCTACATCTTTGTATACAGCTTTGAGTGACGACAAGTAAAAAGACGCAGCGACAAGTTCTGACACAGCCCTGTTTGTATATAATAAATGTTACATAGCAATGCGTTGAGCAAGTCTTACATGTTACATATTCCTATACATGCATTTCATGTATTAATGTACACATGTACTGCTTCACTGGCTTATTCCTTACATTCAACTCTTCTCCCATTCTGTTTTTAGGGTGAGGGGAGGACAGAGCTACTAGAAATCTTGGTGAATTTTGTGCTGTAATTTTGTATCGGTACCTTCATTCAATCTCTGTATTTTTGTTTTGCAGTTATTTTTTTTTCCTGTAATGTATTCTAGGTTGAGGGTGGGGTCTCCCAATGTTGGACTTGGGAAAAGTCAAAGTTTGGTCTTGTAAAAAAATAAAAATAAATAAGTGGATAACACAAATGTGATGTACATTTTATAAAATAAAGATTTATAAAATAATCCATTATGCATCCAGGGTCAGATTCTGTGAAACTCCTCACCATTGTCTTGACATGAATGTTATGATGACTATTTTGCAGTTTTGTGTGTTCCCTGAAGTGTTTGTGGCCATAAAAATAGACTCAGAAATTATGGAAAATCTTAATTTGTAAAACCCCAACAGATCTGAGAAAAATAGATTTTTATTATCGGACATAAATATTATCATTCTGCTTAAAGGCCTTATGCCCATGAGCTACATGCATGGAGCAAGCCATCACTTACAATGGAACTGCAGGCTCTGCTTGATGCCACTGTGTATCATTGAGGTAGCACCATTGTATTCATGTGATCTTGTATTCTTAGTAAGAAGTGCTCCAATACAGCAACCGATGGAGGATTGCACAGCGTTTATTTACCGGATTCTGTATAAATTGGAATAAAATAAAATCTGTATACCGCTATAATAAATCTGGGGTAAGCAGAAGTACAATATGCACACATACTGTGTGTTTCCATAAAAGTCAGAACTTATGCAGAGCTGTAATATGGAGGTGTTTCATGAGGCATATATTTTCCCCTCCTCATTGGCCGATTTTGCCAAAATCAGTGTGTTTGGCTGGGTTTAATCTAAAGTGTATGGACAGCTTAAAGGGAACTGACAAGGTTTGCTACAGAATACGGGATAACTATGTAACCATGGGGGTCTGACCAATTAGGCTTACATATTAGGGTTCCTGTTCTCAAAATTGCAGAGAGAATGGTGTGGCCAGAAATAGCCCGAGCCCAGTCTTCAGCTTTCTCTACGGCTCCCATGAAGTACAGATGGTGTGGTGGTGGTGATGGTGGTGGTGATGGTCTGCGGCTTCATTTTAACTGGAGATAAGGGTCCCCATTTTTGAGATCGCAGGGAGCCCTAGCGGTCGGATCCCCTGAGATCAGATAGTAATTTGATCTTTGCCAGTTGAAAAAAAAAAAAAAAACCTTTATGGATCTTGTCACCTTTAAATGTTGGTCCATTAAAGGTTGGCTAAACTTAGAAATGAATAGGAAAAAAATGATGTATGCAGATGTAATATGGTCCTGTTCTCTCCACAAAGTATAATGACGAGAAGAGTATGATGACAGAATAATAGAAGACTCTGGAAAGAATTAGGAAACTCAGGTCAGTGGTTACATAAAGAAAAAGACAGAACCAGCTTTACTTTGCTATTCAAGAGTAGCCCCAATGCTTTTTTCATGGTTGTATGTAATACTGGAAGCACCATGAACAATACAGGTATCATTAAGTGTAACAAAAAACGAAAATTGAGCATTTATCAAAATGAATACAGCCAAGTGTGGTAGAGGCTAATAGGATAATGTGGGAATGTTATAGAGCTCTAACAACTTATTTGTCTAATTCTTCTAGGTTATATCTTTCTCCTTCAACCTCAAGGAGTGACCTTTTTTATGGTGGATGGGTTGTCAGCTAATACCTTTACAATGGGGCATGCCATACTCATCTGGATGATTCATCTGGAAAAAAAAATTGATGCTTTGCCTAAAATCCCAGGTCTTGGGCCCTACAATGGGTACTGTACAGCAGTGCTATGTTTTGGGCACCATGTAGCTCTCTGGTAAAATGACTGTATGAACTGTATGCTGGTGTAACTTGGAGACTTCATAGAGTTTCTCTTTGTGCACTTCATAGAAGCTTCTCAAACACTTTTGTAATTCTAATTTATACAAAAGTGTGTCTGAAGACAATTCCTTTTACCTTTCATCACTGACTCATGCTAACCAGGTGTTCAAGGGATTCAACAAAGTGCAAAGAAACATTCAGTAGTCTTTGATGTTTTACGTGTTCATAGGTAAAATATACAACAATGTTGCAATATCACAGCTTTGTTAGATTTGTGACAGTAAGAAGGCAGGGTAGAGGGATAAGGGTTAGGGAGGCTAGCCCTGATCTGGCAGATAAGAGGGATGTCAGTTCAGAGCTAGGACTGCTGCAGCATAACACTGATTCTGAAATAGAGGAGGTTGTCTGCTCTAGTAAGAAGGGGAAAAAGAGTATAGGGCAGGCCAGACAGGTGCGGTAGTGGGGGACAGACAGGACAATCTGTCAGAAAGCAGAAGTATTGGAGGAAAAAAGCTGCGTTGGCGCTCCCAAGGAAGTAACCCAAGTCGTGGGTATTGATGCAAAATAATTTATTCTTACAGCATAAAAAATCAAAGAAAAATAATAATAAGAGCGCCAACACAGCTTTTTTCCTCCAATACTTCTGCATTACTCTACGGACTCTCCTCTGGGCTCCGTCCTCACGCTGCTGGCCTGCATACCAAGCTACCATCACCGGCAAGGAACACGATACCACAACCGGGGTACCCACCTATACCAGATAAAGACCTACACCGCACCCGGCGCTACCTCCGCTTTTTTCCCCTCCATTTTATTGAATCTGTCAGAAAGACCGGGATCATCAAACAGTGTGTTGTCTGCCTGGAACTTGAGTTCAGCACATCACGGATCAGGTCAACAAATTACTGGGAGGGGCTGGTCATAGTGCACATTAACACCAATGCATCAATTACACAGTTAGAGGTGTCCTTAGACAGTAAGCTCAAGGCATGGACTTCCAAGGTAATATTTTCTAAAATATTACCTGTACTACGTGACACACCAGAGGGGCAGTGGGAGATTAGGGAGCTAAACAAATGGCACAGAAAATGGTGTAGGAAGGAGGGGTTTGTGTTACGGACACCATGGCTGACTTGTCAGATACAGGCTCTGTAGTAGGGATGGGCTACACCTCAAAGGGGAGGGTGCATCTGTGCTTAGGGAGAAAATGGCCAGAGGGGTGGAGCAGTGTTTAAACTAGGGACTGGGGTAGGGGGAACTACAACATAAAAGAGGAATATAGTGTAGTGTAGATTGAGAGTTAGGGATAAATAATAAACCTGGGGAAAAGTGGTGGGTGGGGTTAGAGAAGTCATAACTGATAAGAGCTAAGGGAATATGAATAAAGTCAACAGGTGTATGCATACTAATGCTTGAAGCCTCAATAATAAGATGGACAATGATAAGACAATGACATAGTGGGACATGGCTGGATGCAAGCTATGATTGTGCAGTTATTCTGCAGTGTTATAGTCTGTTCAGAAATGAATGTACTAATAAGAAAGGGTGAGGGGTTTGCTTGTTTGCTAAAATCCTTTCTTAGGCCCATTTCTCGCAAAGACATAGGTGAGGAAAATTTACATGTAGAGTCTCTGTAGGTGGAAATAAGAGAGTGGAAAAGAATAATAAATTAGTGATAAGAGTTTGTTTTAATTCGCCAAGTATAAAAGAAGCAGTAGAAAACCATCTAATAATACAAATAGAAACTTCTGGACCTTTTACTAACCAATAGGTCGGACATAGTATCCAAAGTAAAGGTAGGTGGTCATCTTGGTAATAGTGACCAACATAATAAGTTTTCATGTATCCTATTAGAGACACAGACAAGACAATCTGTCTCAAAGATCAGGATCATCAGTGTGTTGTCTTCATGGCACATGACTTTGGCACTTCGCGGATCGGGTGAACAGATTACTGGGAGAAGATGGCGAAGACCCAGCGGTGATGGTGCACATTGGCACCAATCACAAAGTAGGAGATAGGTGGAGTGTCCTTAGAAATTATTTCAGGGACTTTGGGTTTCAGGGACTTAGGGAGCAAGTTTAAGGCAGGGACCTCCAAGGTAATATTCTGTGAAATATAACCTGTACCACGTGCCACATTAGAGAGGCAGCAGGAGATTAGGGAGGTAAACAAGTGGCCCAGAAGCTGGTGTAGGAATAAGTTTTTTTTTTCTTTCATGGAGAACTGAGACGTCAGATACAGGCTCTACATTAGGGATGAGCTGCACCCAAATGGGGAAGGTACAGCTGTGCTCAGGGAGAAGATGGCCAGAAGGGTGGAGGAGTGTTTAAACTAGGGACTGGGGGGAGAGGAAAACTACAATGTAGAAGGGGAAGGCAGCGTAGATCACGAGCTGGGAATTGGAAATAAAATTGGGTTGGAGCAGAGGGAGAGGTTAGAACAGTTGTAAGTTATAAGAGGAAAGGGAATATGAATACAAACATAAAGTGCATGTACACTAATGCCAGAAGCCTCAATAATAAGATGGAGACACTGGAACTATTAATGTTGGATTAAGATTACAATATAATGGGGATAAGTGAGACATGGCTGGATATAAGGTTTGACTGGGCAGCTAATTTGCAGGGTTATAGTCTGTTCAGAAATGACAGTACAAGTAAGAGAGGGGGAGAAGTACACTTATATGTAACAACAAATTACTGATAGGGGTCTGTTATATGTCACCAAGTATAATAGAAGCAGCAGGAAACCTACTAATAAGACAAGTAGATGGGGCAGCAAAGAAGGGTGACGTCATTATTTTGGGGGACTTTAATTTCCCTGATACAGACTAGGAAGCTGAAACCAGAAGGTCCAGCAAGGGAAACAATTTTTGGCAATAATAAAGGACAATTATTTTTTCCAACTAGTGCAGGACCCAACAAAAGTGTGTGTGTGTTTTGGGGGGGGGGGGGGGGGGGTTACTTCTGGACCCTATATTAACCAATAGGCCAGACATAGTGAGGTAAAGGTAGGGGGTTATCTCGGTAATAGTGACCACAGCATAGAAAGTTTTTATTTATCCTATAAGTCCTATATGTCTACTAATGGGGCTACATAACATTAAGCTTCAGGAAGGCCAATGTTCACCAACTAAGAGAACACCTCAGTGACATAGATTGGGGCCATTACCTCAGTAATAAAAGTACACAAGCTAAGTGGGAAATTTTTTAAAGTATTCTTCATAGATCTTGTGAATGACATATAACCTACAGGAATAAATGTCTTAGAAATAGCAGAAAACCAATTTGGCTAGCCAAAACAGTTAGGGGTGGGATAAATGATAAGAGGAAAGTATACTGACTACTTAAGGGCAGTGGGGAAATGTTAAAAAATTATAAAGGGAAGAATAAATTCTGTAAAAAAGAAATAAATCCAGCAAAAACTGCAATTGAGAGAATGATTGCCACAGAAAGTAAAAAAAAAACAAAAATATTCTTCACCTACATAAATAATAAGAAACTTAAAACTGAAAATGTTGGCCACCTAAGAAATAGTCTGGGTGTAATGGTGGAGGAGCATGGGGAAAATGCCAATCTACTGAATGTCTTTTTTCTTTACACAGCAAAGTCCAATGTCAGATAACAGGGGAAGGGATCATGTAAATTCTCCAGCATATCTTGGCTGTTTAACCCCTTCTGCCCCAGGACGTATGCAGATGTCCCAGTTGCCTACATTTTAAAGCAACTCAACGTATTCATAAGTCCTGCCGATTTCCTGCTCAGCGCGATGAGCTGCAGGAGATTGCCGGTGGGACCAGGATGTAAATCATAGCTGGGGTCCTGTCGCAGCTGCTGAGAGTGGGATTGCACCAGTCTCTGCATTAACCCCATAGATGCCCTGATCAGTCCTGATCACGGCATTTATGGGATTGACAGGGGTAGAGGGCTTCCCCTGTTCACCAGAAGTGATCCAGCGATATGATAGCAGGGTCTTGTTGGTTGCCATGGTAGCAGGAAGCCAGCTTATGGCCTCCTGTCTGCCTAATATGGCAGCCAGTGAGGTCCAGCCATAGGCTGGATCACACAGGCAGCCTTTCAGTGTAGTACTGACAGTTATCCTGTGCTCCAGTAAAGATGTACAGCAGCATAGTATAACCTGTAAAAAGTAAAAAAATATACAAATAAAAGTTTTTTAACCTCTTAACTTCTTAAAGGAGTAGTCCAGTGGTGATTCAGTGGTGAGCAACTTATCCCCTATCCTAAGGATAGGGGATAAGTTGCAGATCGCGGGGGGTCCGACCGCTGGGGCCCCCTGCGATCTCCTGTACGGAGCCCCGACAGCCCACGGGAAGGGGGCGTGTCGACCTCCGCACGAGGCGGCGGCCGACACGCCCCCTCAATACAACTCTATGGCAGAGCCGAAGCGCTGCGTTCGGCAATCTCCAGGTCTGCCATAGAGATGTATTGAGAGGGCGTGTCGGCCGCCGCCTCGTGCGGGGATCGACACCCGCTATCTCGGCGGAGAGCCGGGGCCCCGTACAGAGAGATCGCACGGGGCCCCAGGGGTCGGACCCCCCGCGATCTCAAACTTATCCCCTATCCTTAGGATAGGGGATAAGTTTTTCACCACTGGACTACCCCTTTAAGTACGCCCTGCGCCCGGTACCGGAATATAACGCGGGGTCGCACCGTGACCCCATGTCATACCGGGTTGGTCCCGGCGGCTAATGACAGCTGGGACCCTGGGCTAATAGCATGTGGCACCAATCGTTATGCTGCGCACTATTAACCCTTTAGACGTGGTATTCAAAGTTGATTGCCGTGTCTAAGATCAAAGTAAATGCTTCCCGGCCGCTCAGTCGGGCTTATCGGGACCATTGCGATGTCTCGATCAGCTAGAATGCAAGTGGAGGTCCCCTTTTTGCCTCTGTCACATCCGATCAGCGATTGATTGCTCCAAGCCTGAAATCCAGGCTTGAGCAATCGACCGCCGATAACACTGATCTTTGACGTGTCAGTGCACGGCTTGTCAGTGCCCTTTTTCCAATAAAAAAAACAAAAAACTGTAAATAAGAATAAAAATAAACATATGTGCTATCGCAGCATGCGGAAATGTCTAAACTATAAAAATATATAATTAATTAAACTGCGCGGTCAATGACGTACGCGCAAAAAAATTCCAAGATCCAAACATTTTTCATCATGTTTTATATCATGAAAAAATGAATACAAATTGATCAAAAAGTCCGATCAATATAAAAATGGTACCAATAAAAACTTAAGATCACGGCACAAAAAAATGAGCCTTCTTATCGACCCATATGCGAAAACATTTTAAAGTTATAGGGGTCAGAAGATGACAATTTTAAACAAATAAATTTTCCTGCATGTAGTTATGATTTTTTTTTTAGAAGTAATACAAAATAAAACCTATATATTTAGGGTATAATTGTAACCGTATGGACCTGCAGAATAAAGATAAGGTGTAATTTTTACCGAAAAATGCACTGCATAGAAACGGAAGTCCCCAAATTTACAAAATTTTTCTTCAATTTTGTCGCACAATGAATTTGTTTTCTGCTTCGCCATGAATATTTTGGTAAAATGACTAATGTTACTGCAAAGTAGAATTGGTTGCGCAAAAAATAAGCCATAATATGGAATTTTAGGTGCAAAATTGAAAGCGTTATGATTTTTAGAAGGTGATGAGGAAGTAAAATGAAAATGCAAAAACGGAAAAACCCTGGGTCCTTAAGGGGTTATGGATGCCCTGAGTCCCCTCCCTTTCTATAACGCAGACCACGGCATGGCCCCGCATCATAGCGCCTCTAACAATGGCCGGGACCCGATCGTGCACTGATCGCGGTGCAGCGCGCTATTAACCCTTTAGACACAGTGTTAAAAGTTGATAGCCACATCTAAAGTGAAAGTAAACTACTCCCGACGAGCTCAGTGGGCTGTTTGGGACCACTGCTGCGAAAATACAGCTTCCAGAATAGCTGGGGGACACAAGTAGGATCCCAACCTTCCTCCTGTGAGTCCGATCGCCGAATGACTGCTCCATGCCTGAGATCCAGGCATGAGCAGTCAAGCGGAAGAATCATTGGGATAACATCCTATGGGATAACAATGATCAATGTAAAAGATCAGTGTGTGCAGTGTTGTAGCCCCTTATGCGGGCTATAACATTGCAAAAAAAACTGTGAAAAAAAAAGTTAATAAAGATCATTTAACCCCTTCCCTAATAAAAGTATGAATCACCCCCTTCTAGCATTTAAAAAAAAATGTGTAAATAAAAATAAACATATGTAGGTATCACTGCATGCAGAAATGTCCGAACTATAAAAATATATAATTATTTAAACCGCAGGGTCAATGGCATACGCGCCAAAAAATTCAAAAATCTAAAATAGTGTATTTTTGGTCCCTTTTTATATCATGAAAAATTTATAAAAAGCGATCAAAAAGTCTGATCAATATGGTACCGCTAAAAACTGCAGATCATGGCGCAAAACATTAGCCCCCATACCTGCCGTACGCAGAAAAATAAAAAAGTTATAGGGGTCAGATGACAATCTTAAACGTATAAATTTTCCTGCATGTAGTTATTCTTTTTTCCAGAAGCATGACAAAATCAAACCTATATAAGTAGGGTATCATTTTAACTGAATGGACCTACAGAATAAAGAGAAGGTGTAATTTTTACTGAAAAAATTACTGCGTAGAAACGGAAGCCCTGAAAATATACAAAATGGCATTTTTTCTTCAATTTTGTCGCACAATAATTTTTTTCCCATTTCACAGTAGATTTTTGGGTAAAATGACTGATGTCATTACAAAGTAGAATTGGTGGCGCAAAAAAATAAGCCATCATATGGATTTTTAGGTGGAAAATTGAAAGAATTATGAGGTAAGGAGGAAAAAAAGAAAGTGCAAAAATGGAAAACCCTGGGTCCTTAAGGGGTTAAATAAATCAATAAAGTGTAAAAAAAAAATTTAATAAATGCCCCTTTCCTAATAAAACCCTATATTATCACTCCCCCCCCCACCAAAAAAATAAAAAATGACGTATTTCCATATTCTTTATAACTAGTACAATTAAAGAATAATGTTATTTATCCCACATAGCGAACGCCTTAAAAAAAAAAAAGTGCAAAAAAAAAAAATTTTGGTCCTAAATGTGGAGTAGAAAAGATCAAAAGGTAGCATAAAAATGGTACCAAGAAAAAGTACCGCTCGCGTTGCAAAAAATAAGCCCTCTTGCAATGGCATTGGATGAACAAAAAAACATTTATGGCAGAACATGGCAACAAAAAAGGAAAAAAAAAAAAGGACTTTGTTTTAAAAAATGAAAAAGAACATAACAATCTGTATAAATTGGGTATTCGCATAGTCTTACTGACCCACAGAATAAAAAGAACATCGTTTTCACTGTACAGTGAATGCCATGAAAAAATGGCAGAAAATGTCAAATTTTTCACAATAATTTTTAGTTTTTCTACAAAAAATACCGCATGGATCAACAAAGATTTTCCACTAATATAAAGTACAATAAACAATCTCAGAATCGCATCGCTAAGAAAAACTGGACCTAGTCATTAACCTCTCAAGGACCCAGGGCGTATGGATACGCCCTCACACCCTGGGCCTTAAGGACCCAGGGCGTATCCAGATCGAAAGCGGATGCCTGCTGAAATGCATCTAGGGCAAACGCCGAGGGGGGCCATGTCTGCCCCCCATGTCGGCGATCGCCGCAAATCGCGAGGGAAGTCGCCCCTGCGATCTGCGGTGATAAAGGGCTGGGACCTGACCGTCCGGTAATTTTGCATGATCCCGGTTGTCACAGACAGCCAGGACCATGCTAAAGTATAGGAGCGAGGAGGCAAGCCTGCCACCTTCTCCTATCCCCTGCGATCCGTCGGTTACTTCCTCCCACCCTGCCCGGCCCCTGGAGAGGACGGGAGGAAGACCGGAGGTCGCGGCGGGGGACGGGGGAGTGCTGGGGACCGGCCCCGGTACTTACCTTGTCTCTGAAGACCCGGATCCCAGCGATGAAGACGGCGGCGGTGGTGACAGGTGAGTTCCTCTTCAACCGCGGTCGGGCCCTTTACAGCAATGCACGTCGCCCTAAAGTGACATGCATTGCTGTAATGGGACTCTGTATACTACAACTCCCAACATGTCCAGACAGCCCTTGGCATCTGGGCATGCTGGGAGTTGCAGTTTTGCAACATCTGGAGGTCTACACTAAGTTTGGAGACCACTGTGCCCTTCCAGATGTTGCAAAACTACACATCCTCAGCATGCCCTTACTGTCCAGGCATGCTGGGAGTTGTAGTTCTGTAACATCTGGCCCTTCAGATGTTGCAGAACTACAACTCCCAGCATGCCTGGACAGTTTTGGAATACTGGGAGTTGTAGTTTTGCAACAACTGGAAGGGCACAGATTGGCAACCACTGTATTAGTGGTCTGCAAACTGTAGTCCTCCAGGTGTTGCAAAACTACAACTCCAAGCATGTTGGGAGTTGTAGTTCGGCAACATCTGGCTCTAAAGATGTTGCCGAACTACTACTTCCAGCATGCCTGAGAATGTTTGGGAGTAGTGGTTTTGCAACAACTGGAGGCACACTGGTTGGGAAACATTGTCTGTTTCCTAACTCAGTGTTTCCCAACCCGTGTGCCTCCAGCTGTTGCAAAACTAAAACTACCAGCATGCACTGATAGACTGTGCATGCTGGGAGTTGTAGTTTTGCAACAGCTGGAGGTTCCCCCCCCCTGTGAATGTACAGGGTACATTCACATGGGCAGGGGGCTTACAGTGAGTATCAGGCTGCAAGTTTGTGATGCAGCAAATTTTGCGCGGCAGCTCAAACTCGCAGCGAGAAACTCGCTGTAATCCCCCGCCCATGTGACTGTACCCTAAAAACACTACACTACACTAACACAAAATAAAATAAAAAGTTAAAAACACTACATATACCCCTACACAGCTCCCCTCCCCTCCCCAATAAAAATGAAAAACGTCTGGTACGCCACTGTTTCCAAAATGGAGCCTCCAGCTGTTGCAAAACCAACAACTCCCAGTATTGTTGGACAGCCGTTGACTGTCCAAGCATTCTAGGAGTTTTGCAACAGCTGGAGGCACCCTGTTTGGGAATCACTGGCGTAGAATACCCCTATGTCCACCCCTGTGCAAATCCCTAATTCAGGCCTCAAATGCGCATGGTGCTCTCACTTTGGAGCCCTGTCGTATTTCAAGGCAACAGTTTAGGGCCACAAACGGGTATCGCCGTACTCGGGAGAAATTGCCTAACACATTTTGGGGGGCTTTTCTCCTTTCACCCCTTATGAAAGGGTGAAGTTGGGGTCTACACCAGCATGTTAGTGTAAAACAATTTATTGTTTACACTAACATGCTGGTGTTGCCCTATACTTTTCATTTTGACAAGAGGTAAAAGGGAAAAAAGCCCCCCAAAATTTGTAATGTAATTTCTCCTGACTACGGAGATACCCCATATGTGGACGCAAAGTGCTCTGGGGGCGCACAACAAGGCCCAGAAGGGAGAGTGCGCCATGTACATTTGAGGTGATATGCACAGTGGTGGCTGATTGTTACAGCGGTTTTGACAAACGCAAAAAAAAAAACACATGTGACCCCATTTTGGAAACTACACCCCTCACGGAATGTAATGAGGGGTGCAGTGAGAATTTACACCCCACTGGTGTCTGACAGATCTTAGGAACAGTGGGCTGTGCAAATTAAAAATTTCGTACAGCCCACTGTTCCAAAGATCTGACAGACACCAGTGGGGGGTAAATGCTCACTGTACCCCTTGTTACGTTCCTCAAGGGGTCTAGATTCCAAAATGGTATGCCATGTGTTTTTTTTTTTTTTTTGCTCTCCTGGCACCATAGGGGCTTCCTAAATGCGACACGCCCCCGAGCAAAATTTGCTCTCAAAAAGCCAAATATGACTCCTTCTCTTCTGAGCATTGTAGTTTGCTCATAGTGCACTTCTGGTCAACTTATGGGGTACCTCCATACTCAGAAGAGATGGGGTTACAAATTTTGGGGGGGTATTTTCTGCTATTACCCTTTTTAAAAATGTAAAATTTGGGGGGAAACTCATATTTTAGTGATTTTTTTTTTTTTTTACATATGCAAAAGTCGTGAAACACCTGTGGGGTATTAAGGCTCACTTAATTCCTTGTTACGTTCCTCAAGGGGTCTTGTTTCCAAAATGGTATGACATGTGTTTTTTTTTTTTTTTTTTTTTGCTGTTCTGGCACCATAGGGGCTTCCTAAATGCAACATGCCCCCCAAAAACCATTTCAGAAAAACGTACTCTCCAAAATCCCCTTGTCGCTCCTTCGCTTCTGAGCCCTCTACTGTGCCTGCCGAACACTTTACATAGACATATGAGGTATGTGCTTACTCGAGAGAAATTGGGCTACAAATATAAGTATAAATTTTTTCCTTTTACCCCTTGTAAAAATTCAAAAATTGGGTCTACAAGAACATGCAAGTGTAAAAAATGAAGATTGTGAATTTTCTCCTTCACTTTGCTGCTATTCCTGTGAAACACCTAAAGGGTTAAAAGGCTGACCGAATATCATTTTGAATACTTTGGGGGGTGCAGTTTTTATAATGGGGTCATTTGTGGGGTATTTCTAAGATGAAGACCCTTCAAATCCACTTCAAACCTTAACTGGTCCCTGAAACATAAGTGAGTTTGGAAATTTTGTGAAAAATTGGAAAATTGCTGCTGAACTTTGAAGCCCTCTGGTGTCTTCCAAAAGTAAAAACTTGTCAATTTTATGATGCAAACATAAAGTGGACATATTGTATATGTGAATAAAAAAAATATTTTGAATATCCATTTTCCTTACAAGCAGAGAGCTTCAAAGTTAGAAAAATGCAAAATTTTCAAATTTTTCATAAAATTTGGGGATTTTTCACCAAGAAAGGATGCAAGTTACCAAAAAATTTTACCACTATGTTAAAGTAGAATATGTCACGAAAAAACTATCTCGGAATCAGAATGATAACTAAAAGCATTCCAGAGTTGTTAATGTTTAAAATGACAGTGGTCAGATGTCCCAAAAATGGCCGGGTCCTTAAGAGGTTAAAGGAGTAGTCCAGTGGTGATTCATTGGTGAGCAACTTATCCCCTATCCTAAGGATAGGGGATAAGTTGCAGATCGCGGGGGGTCCGACCGCTGGGGCCCCCTGCGATCTCCTGTACGGAGCCCCGACAGCCCGCTGGAAGGGGGCGTGTTGACCTCCGCACGAGGCGGCGGCCGACACGCCCCCTCAATACAACTCTATGGCAGAGCCGAAGCGCTGCCTTCGGCAATCTCCGGCTCTGCCATAGAGATGTATTGAGGGGGCGTGTCGGCCGCCGCCTCGTGCGGGGGTCGACACCCGCTATCTCGGCGGAGAGCCGGGGCCCCGTACAGAGAGATCGCAGGGGGCCCCAGCGGTCGGACCCCCGCGATCTCAAACTTATCCCCTATCCTTAGGATAGGGGATAAGTTTTTCACCACTGGACTACCCCTTTAAGGTCAAAACCGGGACGGAGTCCTTAAGGGGTTAGCCCAAGTGCAGTGCCACCTTAGTAACATTAAAACACACAAATCACCAGACTCAGATGACATCCATCCCAGGGTTTTTCAGGAATTAAGTACCGTAATATACAGACTCTTATTCCTTATATTTAAAGCGGTACTCCGGTGTAAAACCTTTTTTTTTTTTTTTATGAACTGGTGCCAGAAAGTTAAACAGATTTGTAAATGACTTCGATTAAAAATCTTAATCCTTTTGGTACTTTTTAGAAGCTGTATGCTACAGAGGAAATTCTTTACTTTTTGAATTTCTTTTTTGTGTTGTCCACAGTGCTCTCTGCTGACACCTCTGTCCGTATCAGGAACAATCCAGAGCAGCATAGGTTTGCTATGGGGATTTTCTCCTGCTCTGGGCAATTCCTGATACGGGCATCAGGTCACCTTAGTAACATTAAAACACACAAATAACCAGGCCCAGATGACATCCATCCCAGGGTTTTGCAGGAATTAAGTACCGTGCTAGACAGACCCTTATTCCTTATATTTAAAGGAGTACTCCGGCGGAAAACTTTTTTTTTTTAAATGAACTAGTGCTAGAAAGTAAACAGATTTGTAAATTACTTCTTTTAAAAAAAATCTTAATCTTTTCAGTGCTTTTTAGCAGCTGTTGCTACAGAGGAAAATCTTTATTTTTTTTATTTTTTTTTTGTGTTGTCCACAGTGCTCTCTGCTGACACCTGATGCCCATATCAGGAATTCCCCCGAGCAGGAGAAAATCCCCATAGCAAACCTATGCTGCTCTGGACAGTTCCTGATACGGACAGAGGTGTCAGCAGAGTGCACTGTGGAAAACACAAAAAAGAAATTAAAAAAAATTCAGATTTTCCTCCGTAGCAACAGCTGCTAAAGGAATAAACGTGTTAGGGATAGGAGAAAACTGAATGTTATTAACCAAAACTGTTAGGGATGTGATAAATAATAAGAGGAAAGCTTTCTGAATACTGAAACAAGAAGGTAATAAATTCAGTAAAAAAATTAATAAAATAAAATTAGTAAAAATTGCAACAAGGAGAGCGATTGCCATAGGAACTAAAAATAATCCAAAAATATTCTTCCCCCACATAATTAAAAAGAAACTTGAATAAAAGAAATTATGTGGGAGTAATGGTGAGGGAGGATGAGGAAAAGGCCTTATTTACACAGGAAAATCCAATGTCATATGACATACGGGATAATGTAACTTCTCAAGCATATTTCACCTGTTTAACAGGAAGTGCGGCACTGCATTATGTACATTAAAACACACATCACCGGACCAAATTGGCATCTATCCCAGAGTTTTTGCGGGAATTATGTATTTTGCTAGACAAACCCATATTTCTTATATTTAAAGATTCTATAATGCTAGGAATTGTTTGCGCTTAGCAAATGTGGTGCCAGTATTTATAAAAGGGGTCAAAAAGAGATCCTGGAAACTATAGGCCTGTGGGGAAAAAAACTGTTTTCTGAGAGCTGCCTTTCTGGGGTATCTTAATAAAAATGAATACAGCACCAACATGGGTTTATGTGGGATGTGTCCATTTAGATTAATCTGATCAGCTTCTATGACGTGGTCAGTTATAGATTGGACTTGGGTGAAGTTGTAGATGTTATATATCTGGACGTTTCTGAGAAATGTTATACTGTGCCACACAAATGGTTAGTACATAAAATGAGGATGCTGGGACTAGGGGAGGATATATGTAAATTGGTCAGTGATAGGAAGCAGAGGGTGGGTATCAATGGAACTTACTCTAGTTGAGTGAAAAGCTACAAGTGGGGTACCACAGGGGGACAGTACTGGGTCCACTTTTCAATATGTTTATTAACCCCTTAAGGACCCAACCAATTTTCACTGTAGGACCCGGCCATTTTTTGTACATCTGACCACTTTCACTTTAAGCATTAATAACTTTGGGCTGCTTTTACCTTTCATTCTGATTCCGAGATTGTTTTTTCGTGACATATTCTACTCTATGATAGTGGTAAAATTTTGTCGATACTTGCATCATTTCTTGGTGAAAAATTCCAAAACTTGATGAAAAAATAGAAAATTTAGCATTTTTTTTTAACTTTGAAGCTCTCTGCTTATAAGGAAAATGATTATTCCAAATAAATTATATATTGATTCACATATACAATATGTCTACTTTATGTTTGCATCATAAAGTTGACATGTTTTTACTTTTGGAAGACACCAGAGGGCTTCAAAGTATAGCAGCAATTTTCCAGTTTCTCACAAAATTTTCAAAATCGAATTTTTTCAGGGACCAGTTCTGTTTTGAAGTGGATTTTGCAAATTTTGGAAACTGCACCCCTCATAGTATTCAAAATGACATTCAAAAGGTTTGTTAACCCTTTAGGTGTTTCACAGGAATAGCAGCAAATTGAAGGAGAAAATTCAAAATCTTCATTTTTTACACTCGCATGTTCTTGTAGACCCAGTTATTGAATTTATACAAGGGGTAAAAGGAGAGAAATCTTCCTAAAATGTGTAACCCAATTTCTCTCGAATAAGAAAATACCTCAAATGTGTATGTCAAGTGTTTGGCGGGCGCAGTAGAGGGCTCAGAAGGGAAGGAGCGACAGTGGGATTTTGGAGATTTTGTTTTTTTGAAATGGTTTTTGGGGGGCATGTCACATGTAGGAAGCCCCTATGGTGCCAGAACAGCAAAAAAAAAAACACATTGCATACTATTTTGGAAACTACACCCCTCAAGGCACATAACAAGGCATCCAGTAAGCCTTAACACCCCACAGGTGTTTGACGATTTTTTGTTAAAGTTGGATGTGTAAATGATTTTTTTTTCACTAAAATGCTAGTTTTCCCTCAAATTACTTTTTTTTTTTTTACAAGGGATAATAGGACAAAATGCCCCCCAAAATCTGTAACCCCATCTCTTCTGAGTATAGAAATACCCCATGTGTTGATGTCAAGTGCTCTGCTGGTGCACTACAATGCTCTGAAGAGAAGGAGCGCCATTGAGTTTTTGGGAAAAAATTGTTTGGAATGGAAGTCAGGGGCGATGTGCGTTTACAAAGCCCCCGTGGTGCCAGAACAGTGGACCCCCCCACATGTGATCCCATTTTGGAAACTACACCCCTCAAAGAATTTTAATAAGGGGTGCCGTGAGTATTTACACCCCACTGGCATTTGACAGATCTTTGGAACAGTGGGCTGTGCAAATGAAAAATTAAATTTTTCATTTTCACGGACCAATGATTCAAAAATCTGTCAGACACCTGTGGGGCGTAAATGCTCACTGTACCCCTTATTACATTACATGAGGGGTGTAGTTTCCAAAATGGGGTCACGTGGGTATTTCTTTTTTTGCGTTTATTTTTCCCGTTTTAAAATCAGCCACCCCTGTGCAAATCACCAATTTAGGCCTCAAATGTACATATTGCACTCTCACTCCTGAGCCTTGTTGGGCGTCCCCAGAGCATTTTACGCCCACATATGAGGTATTCCCGTATTCAGGAGAAATTCCGTTACAAATTATTTTTTTTTTTCTTTCTAACGCTTGTGAAAATAAAAAGTATGGGGCAACACCAGCATGTTAGTGTAATTTTTTTTTTTGCACTAACAAGCCTGTGTAGCCCCCAACTTTTCCTTTTCATAAGGGGTAAAAGGAGAAAAAGCCCCCCAAAATTTGTAGTGCAATTTCTCCCGAGTACGGAAATCCCCCATATGTGGCCCTAAACTGTTTCCTTGAAATACGACAGGGCTCCGAAGTGAGAGAGCGTGATCGCCTACATGGGGGGGGGGGGGGGGTCTAATGACCCCCCTGGGTGTTTGCACGGGATGCCTGCTGAATGATTTCAGCAGGCATTCTGGTCCGATCCCGGCCCGGCACACGGCGGGGGCCGGAATTCTCTATGGCGTACGTCATGGGTCCTTAAGTACCAGGGTGTCATGATGTACGTGTACGTCAAGGGTCCTTAAGGGGTTAATGACCTTGTAAGAGGGATTACAGAGTAGAATTTCAATATTTGCGGATGACAGTAAACTGGGTAAAATAATATTACAGAGGGATATGGGGAAACTGGAAGCTTGGGTACAGACATAGCAAATTAAGTTATGTAAGGTTATGTACCTGGGCCATAAGAACAAAATGTACGATTATGAGCTAACGTCTTTTTTTTCAACCTTATAAATTATGTAACTGTGTAACTGTTTGAAAAACAGCTAGTGTGAATGCAACATTTTTGTATGTTTTAAAGGGGTTTCCACCATAAGGTGATTTTAGTACGTACCTGGCAGGCAGTAATGGACATGCTTAGGAAGGATCTGCGCTTGTCGCTTGACTATGTCATGAGATTACCATATCACTGTGGCTAGCTTTTTGTGAACTTGTATTTCCTGTTTGACTTATGTTTTTTTTTTTTACTACAAATCCCTCAATACCATTTTCCTCCCTCTCACACATCAGCCACCCCACCCATTGAAACAAAAGACCTGTGGTTTTCAATCAGGGTGCCTACAGCTGTTGCATTAGTTGCAGATTGATCCCTCCACCCATTGAAGCAGACAGGCTCCCTGTCATCAGCTGAATAGTGAGTCAGGTCTCGGCCGCATTGCAAGCTGGGAAAAATCTGAGACAACAGTCATTTTGTATGCTGGTAAAAATAAATAGTGGAGTTAAAATCGCAGAAGAATTATGAGAAAACCGTCACACACAGGTACAGACACTATATTATGGATTGCACTAACTTTACAGCCCCTGTAGCATAGTGAAATAAAAAAAAATCATGGAATACCCCTTTAAACAAAGTTACATAGTTAGTATGGTTGAAAAAAGACATACGTCCATCAAGTTCAACCAGGGAATTGAAGGGTAGGGGTATGGCGCGATATTGGGGTAGGGATGGGATTTTATATTTCTTCATAAGCATTAATGTTATTTTGTTCCAGGAATGTATCTAACCCTGTTTTAAAGCTGTTAAATTTTCCTGCTGTGACCAGTTCCTGAGGTAGACTGTTCCATATGTTCACAGTTCTTATGGTAAAGAAGGCGTGTCGCCCCTTGAGACTAAACCTTTTGTTCTCCAGACGGAGGGAGTGCCCCCTCGTCCTTTGGGGGGTTTAACCTGGAACAGTTTTTCTCCATATTTTTTGTATGGGCCATTAATATACTTATATACATTTATCATATCCCCCCTTAAACGTCTCTTCTCAAGACTAAACAATTGTAACTCCTTTAATCGCTCCTTATAACTAAGATGTCCCATGCCCCATATTAGTTTAGCCGTGTGTCTCTGTACCCTTTCCAACTCCACATTGTCCCTTTTATGGACTGGTGCCCAAAACTGAACAGCATATTCCAGATGAGGCCTTACCAATGCTTTATAAAGGGGTAGTATTATGTCCCTGTCCCTCAAGTCCATGCCTCTTTTCATACATGACAATATCCTTCCGGCCTTGGAAGCAGCAGCCTTACATTGCATGTTATTCTGTAGTCTATGATCTACAAGTACACCCAGATCCTTCTCTACCAGTGACTCTGCCAGTTTAATCCCCCCTAAGACATACGACGCATGCATGTTATTAGTACCCAGATGCATAACTTTATATTTATCCACATTAAACCTCATTTGCCAAGTGGATGCCCAGACACTTAGTCTATCCAAGTCATCTTGTAACCTATACACATCCTCTATAGACTGTACCGTGCGACAAAGCTTGGTGTCATCTGCAAAGATAGAAACAGAGCTGTTAATGCCATCCTCTATATCATTGATAAATAAATTAAACAACAGCGGGCCCAGTACAGAACCTTGGGGTACACCACTAATAACCGGGGACCAATCAGAGTACGAATCATTGACCACCACTCTCTGGGTACGATCCATGAGCCAGTGTTCAATCCAGTTACAAACTAAAGTTTCCAAACCCAAAGACCTTAACTTACCTGTCAGATGTCTATGAGGGACAGTATCAAACGCTTTAGCAAAATCCAGAAACACTATATCCACAGCCATTCCTCTGTCAAGGGTTCTACTCACATCTTCATAAAAGCAAATTAGATTGGTTTGACGACTTCTATCCTTAGTAAACCCATGCTGGCTATCACTTATAATACAATTATCCCCTATGTATAGTTTCCTGGGGAAGACCTAGAGCCCTTTTTGAAGATTGGCACCACATTCGCCTTGCACCAGTCCCTTGGCACAATACCAGACACCAGTGAATCTCTAAATATCATGAACAGGGGTACAGATATTACTGAACTTAGTTCTCTAAGAACTCTTGGGTGCAATCCACCTGGCCCTGGAGATTTGCTTACATTTATATTACTTAACTTACCTTGTACAATCTCTACATTAAGCCAGTTCAGTACATTACATGATGTGTTACCAGCACTGACCTGTCCAATGTCAGCTCCTTCTTCCTTAGTATATACAGAACTAAAGAACCCATTCAGTAGCTCTGCTTTCTCTATATCGCCTGTGAAAACCTCCCCATTATCATTATTAAGGGGTCCTACATGCTCTGTCCTTGTTTTTTTTGCATTTATATATCTAAAAAAATATTTAGGATTAGTTTTGCTTTCTTTGGCCACCTGAGAAATAAAACATTGAAGTTTTTATTGTACTGACTCCAAAGGCTGCTTGAGCTTCCTTTGCACTTTGTTGAATCACTGTTGTGATTATTCCAGTAATTAGAAACAGCGCTTTGTACAACTGAATGTCCACAACACTAGTAAAGGTTAATAACGGGATCCCTATACATGAAAAGTACCAGAGAGGGGTGCTCAATTCTGGAAAACAGTCCATCAACAATCCAAAGGAAAATAATTCAAGAATGGCACCCATCTGGTGAATAACTGTGACATTTGACAGTTATTCGACATATCACAGTTATTCGCCAGACAGGTGAGTGACAATGTTCAATTCTTTTATTTTTGAACTGTTGTGTTTATGCTACTGCTAAACATGTTCTAATACAATGTTTCCCAAGGGACCTCCACAGACTTTGTTTCATCTCAGAACAAAAGCTTTTTTATACAATAAATTGATACATACATGTCACACCCCTGTATCCTTCTATATCCCTTATCCTTCTACTAGCTTTTGCCCGCGGCTTCACTTTGTGTTAAATTTGGGTTGACATAGATCTACTTTTTATGAACCTATAGTAATGAGGCCACTCTGGGTAAAGTCTACGGGCATCCAAACACCCGAATTCTTTCGACTTTGATCGCCACATCTAAAGAGTTAATGTCAGACATCTACCGGAATGGCGATGTCAGGCATTAGCTACGGGTCCTGGCTGCTGATAGCTCAGCTCCTGAGCTCGCTTCATATCCCTCCCGTGCCTCAACACCGGGTATACCCGGCAAGGGGTTAAGTCATACAAACTTTGAACCCCCGTTTCACCCCTTCAGGGGTGGAATTTTAGAAAATGTTAAAACACATGTTTATTTATCTCTAATTGTTAGCCTAAAAATAAAGTTTCATGCTTCTAGCTTCAAAAATGACAGACTTTCATACAAACTTTCAACCCCTTTTTCACCCCCCCTTAAGGGTTAAGTTTTGATAAAAATCCTTTCTTATTCCTTGTCTACGTCTTAAAAACAACACCTTGAGGCGCATGCGCGCGGCTCACGAGTGCGGACGCAAGTAATGTGAACTCCGTGCCCGCCACTCCGAATTGAGCTCCTTTAAGTGCCTTAACGGCTCCACAAGCGACAGGACTGACCGTCCGATCCCGCCATGTCCTCCAGGCGAAACAGGCAGCAGAGGCAGAAGATTTCGGGGAGATTTTCCCAGTCAATCCCCGAGCTGTTCCGCGTCTCACCAGCCACCAAGATGGCGCCGACATCTCCTCCACACTCTGACCAGCAGTCGAACGGGGAAGACGGAGCAGCCGCTGCACAGCATTCTACTGCCGACATGTACCGGAGTATCCAGAAGCTGTTCCGCACCGAGCTTCAAAAGGTGGTGAGTGACTTCTCTTAGCAAATACAAGCGCTGGGCCAGTGGGTAGCGGATAATGAAACCCGGCTTGATGAGCTGGCTGACGCGGCAGAGACTGATCGCCGCGATATAGATGCCCACAATGATAAGCTAGAAGCCCTGGAGCTAAAACTGGAGGATATTGAAAATCGCTCGAGGAGAGCTAATCTTCGTATCAGGGGCTTACCTGAGACCATCACCGACCTTAAGGGGACTGTTACGTCACTGTTTGCGACCCTCCTCCCGCAGACTGCTCCTGAACAGCTTCGTATGGACAGGATTCACAGGGCCCTGGCCAGACCACGCAACCCTGACACTCCTCGAGATGTTGTGCTTAAGCTGCACTATGCGGAGGTTCGGGACTTGATCTTGTCGGCTACGAGGAATGCCCCCAGCTTGCCAGCTGTACCCCCAGAAGTTCGGATTTACTCGGACCTGGCCCCTTCCACGCTGGAGAGGAGGCGCTCCATGCGCTCAGTTACCCTAGCTTTGCAACGTGAGCAGATCAAATATAGATGGGGATTCCCGTTTTCCCTTTCCTTTCAAGTTGGGTCCCGCAACTACACGGTCCGATCCCTGGCCGCAGGGCAGGAGGCCCTTCTTAAAGAGCGCATCGCTTGGTCCGATGCACCCCCACTACCGCAACGACAGGGTCGCCCTGCTCGAACCTGGACAGTGGTCCCTTCCACTTCTCGCCCAGCCGACACCCTATCCCGGGCCGAAGAGCGGATTACCTGATTTCCATATGGCATTGTTCCCTGGATGGACTGGTGGACTAAGTTCCTGTTCATTTCTGCTCCGTCCTTGTCCATTTGTGTTATGCAGGAGTAGGTGATGGCTGGACTGCATGTTCTCTCAACTCCCAAGATGGAAGTATGTCACTCCACTCTGGAGTGGGTTGTGACTCTTCATGTTCTTTTCTTTGTTTTTTGTTTTGTATTGTCTGTTCTGTCAGTTTTATGTATGGTTTGTGGTATGCCACCATTGCATTCAGGCTCTTGTGAGCCCTCAGGGAAGCTTTCATTGCTTGGTATTAGTCCGGGACTGCCTCTTAGTATATCTATTGCTATGTGGGGGGGTTGCTTAGCTTTATGTGTTTTTGGGGGTGATGTGTCGTATTTTATCTCATAATGTGAGGGGACACAATTCCCCCTCTAAGCGCCTGAAGGCATTTAAGGATTATGTACATCATAAACCAGACGTTATCTGTATACAGGAAACTCACTTTACTCCCTCTTCTTTCCCCTCCCACCTTCATCCTGCTTACTCTAGGTCTTATCTTTCCTCTTTTCATACTAAGTCCCTTGGGGTTGCTATCTGCTTTCATAACTCTTTCCCCTTTGATGTGTCATCCGTACAGACCGACCCCGAGGGTCGTACTTTGATTATACTAGGTACGCTATACGGTAAAAACGTGTGTTTGGTGAATTCCTACGCACCTAATGTTGACCCTATTTCCTTTTTCTTATCCTTATGCTCCAAACTGTCCTCCCTCACTTATGATGTTCTTTTGTAGGCGGGTGACTTTAATTTTGTATTAAATGGTAAGCTGATAATGCTCCCTTCAGACGCTCTGGTGCCCAGCACCGTACCCTGTTAGACCAGTTTCGTTCGTTGTCCCTAGCAGACACTTGGAGAGAGCATAACGGCTCCGCCCGTGGGTACTCTTATTACTCCCCCTCCCACCAGCAATATTCCCGCATAGACTGGATCCTTACTAATACTACTACTCTACCCTACCTGTTATATTCTAGACATATATTGTCCTCCTGGTCTGATCACGATGTGGTGTTGACTGTACTGGACCTTGTGGGTTGCCCTACCACTCTGTCTAGCTGGAGATTGAATGAGGCTCTTCTGTCTAACCCAGCGGTGAAGCAACAGGTCTCAGACTCTCTGAAGTCGTATTTTGATATGAATTCGACTCCTGATGGTGACCCCATCTGGGTGTGGGCGGCTCACAAGGCCCACATACATGGTACCTTTATTGCTATAGCCTCTGGTATCAAGAGGGACCAAGATAAATATGTCACAGTCCTAGAGCATAGACTATCTAAACTGTCCCTTGCCCATCAGTGACACTAAACTGAAGTTGGATGCGGTTTTGTCTCACCGGGTGGAGCGGGCTATCCGTTGGACGGGAGCTCTTTATTATAGATTCGCTAATAAACCGGATCGATTGCTAGCCCGCCAGCTGAGACGAAGACGTATGCTCAACTATGTTCACAGACTGCAAATTCACCCAGGTTCGTACTCCTCACACCCTCAACAGATCTACAAGGCTTTCTATGATTTTTACTCCCGTCTATATTCTGAACCTCACCCTCCTCTTGTTTGTCTTCTTTTCTTGCCTCTGCAAATCTTCCTTCTCTCAATTCTGATGATAGAGAGGCTCTTGGAGGCCTGAGGAGGAGGTCACCGATATTATTTCCAGCCTTAAATTGGGGAAGGCCCCTGGTCCGGATAGACTGTCAGCCCATTATTACAAAAAATTTGCCCCCATCTTAATACCCCATTTGACGTCCTTGTATAATAGGATGTTTTCTGCTTCTACCCTTCCCTCTGAGTACCTGGATGCACATATTGCTGTCATTCCCCAATTAGTTTCTAATTATAGACCGATTTCCCTGATAAACATTGATACCAAAATCTTAACGTCTATCCTAGCCCATAGACTTAATTCCATCCTCCCCCGTCTTATCCATCCCGATCAGGTCGGATTCATCCCGGGCCGTCAAGCTCCTGATAACCTCCGTAAGGTCCTGAACATTCTTCATTGGAGCTCCTCGAAATCCATACCCCTACTAGCATTGGCCCTCGACATCGAGAAGGCCTTTGATAGCGTCACCTGGCCCTATCTATTTGGTGTGCTCCGTTACATGGGATTTCCGGGCCCCTTCGTACACATTCTCAGCTTGCTATACTCCAATCCCTCTGCTTTCCTCAAACTGCCCGCCATCTCTCCCTCCCCGGTCAGGATCCGCCGTGGCACCCGCCAGGGGTGCCCCCTTTCGCCGGCTCTTTTTGCGCTTGCGATGGAGCCCCTGGCGGCCACGATCCGCATTTCCCCTGATGTGACGGGAGCGAGGATAGGCTCCGACTACTATAAACTTAGTTTATTTGCAGATGATTTACTTCTCACCATCACCAACCCACTTGTCTCCCTCCCTAATTTGTTTAGTATCCTTTCCCGATTCTCAGCCCTTTCGGGATTACGAATAAATAACTCCAAATCAGAGACCCTTTTCCTCCATGTCCCGCATAGTACTCAAAAATTGATCAATTTGAACTTTGGCTTCCCAGACTCTATCTCTAAACTTTCCTACCTGGGCACTGTCCTTACTCCATCTATCTCTACGTTGTATCAGGCTAACTATCCTCCGCTTTTTCAATCTATTCGTTCTGACCTTCGATCCTGGGACCTGCCTTTCCTGTCATGGCTGGGACGGGTTCAGCCTGCTGATCTACGAGCCCTGCAAAGAGATGTGTTTCATTTTATATGGCGTGGTAGAGCCCCCCGTATCCCAAGGAAAATTATGTATTTCCATAAAAGATTGGGGGGTCTGTCAGTACCAAACTTTGCTAGATACTACCATGCAGCCAGGCTAGCTCAGCTTATGCTGTTCCACGCCCCCTCTGGCGTTCCTCTTTGGGTCCGCTTGGAATCCTCCCTCATCTCTCCGTATTCTCCTTCTGCTCTTCTCTGGTCTATCCCACCTGTCTCCCATCTTCTCCCATCTTCTGCTTTGTTGACTCTGTACTCTCTGTCGCTTTGGCGAAGGGTCCGGTTTAAGTTTTCATTACAATCTGGTGCTTCTCCCCTCACTCCTCTCTTTCGTAACCCCTTTTTCCTCCCTGGTCTCCATACAACAGCATTTGCGTGGTGGACGTCTAATAATTTCAGATGTCTTCATGATTTTTTGTCCAATTACAAATTGACGATGATGGAGGCATTCATAACACAACACTCACCCCCTAGTTCTGAGCTCCTCCGTCTTCGTCAAATTTTTTCCTTTTTGTCCACACTGTCCCCACCCTCTAACACTGTCTCATCATCCTTCTTTGAATCTACCGCTTTATACTCACCACTCCGCTCTGGCCTGCTTTCTTTAGTCTATGCACACCTCAACTCTCCTCCTAAGGGTTGTAAACTCCCCTTTATGCAACAATGGGAATCCGATCTCCATATTACACTTACTCCAGATAAATGGCAGGAATGTTGTGAACTTCTTAGTAAAAGTAGTTGGCAGGTATCTCTTACTGAAACATCCCTGAAAATTCTTCATAGGGCCTATTATGTCCCCTCTAGGCTCCACGCCATTTATCCAACGGTCTCCCCATTATGTTTCAGGGGCTGTTCCCTGGCGGGGAACATGTATCATATCTGGTGGGGTTGCCCTATTGTTAGACGATTTTGGAATTCTATAGTCACACTATTGAGAGAAGTTTGTTCCTCTAGATGCCCTCTGCAACCTGCCTTTTGTCTACTGGGGGCCCATACTACTAAAATGCCTAACAAGGTTTTCCGGCTGGCGCAGTTTATTCTTTTAGCTGCACGTATACACATTGCAGCTAGCTGGAAATTATCGTCCTTGTCTAAACCAAGGGTAGTGGATCGGGTTAATGTTATTATGTTGGTGGAGAAACTCAATGCTATTAAAGAGGATGCGGTAGATAGATTTGAGTCTGTATGGTCCCCGTGGATCTCTTCCTCTTATTCCCCGGACGTTAGATATCCATTCTCACTGTATTAGCCTCCCTGGCTCATCCCTTGCTGTTCTAATATGTATTGCATACCCGTGTTTAGTTGTTTAAGTTTTCTCATTGCTATTGCTCTGTTGACACCTGGGCTGCGTCCCGGGAAATGTACAGCCTTGTTCAAATATCATTAACCATAATAAACTTGGTTTTGTTTGTTGCTAAAAACAACACCTTTGAAAAAATTCAGCTTTCTAGGTCCAAGGGTTTAGGCTGGGAGTTGATGAGTCAGTAAGTCAGGCCTTCTCTTTTTATATATATAGATATTTATATATGACAAAATATAGAGATAATTTCTCATAAAGTAAACTGCTCCTGGTCTAAAAGCCAAGTTGCAACTTTTTACCCTGAAAGGTGTCTGGCAGAGGCCAAACCCTTCTTTCCAATATAAAAAAAGCATACATGATATCTGTGTATGGTCGACTCAGGAGGAATAGCTACCTACCTTCGATTGACAGATATTACATGTGTCAATTCAAAAAAGAAAGAAAAGAAAAAAACACTCCAAAATGGCACGCACCAATACTTTATTGATAACACATGATACACAATACACAGAAACCATCTAAAATTTATCAAAACATGCTCCCACCCCCTGGATCCCACCACCTAAGGGCTCAAACCCCTAATACCCCTAATACCCTTAAAACTGTCCCCAATAAACTTGCTGTTTAGTATGCAGTCCTAGGTAAACCCAACTCCTGTCAAGTAAAACCCAGTCACAGTTAAATAAGTACAGATTCATTATACACCATAGCAATTGCTGGAGGTCACAAAATAGTAGACATCAGACCAGTAGGGGGAGTTCAAAAAGTGCATCATTAGGTGAGCTCCCAGCTGAAACCTCCACACGTTGTATAGTCCTAAGACAACTTCCTCAGGATAGTGTCAGCGCTATTATATGTGTATGATTTACTTTATAGCCAGGAGTTTCTATTTGTCTTCTTTTCCTGTTCATTACTTTTATATGTTTGCGTACTTCGGATATAAATTATGTTTTAATATGTAAGCATACTATTTTCCTTTCAGAAAATTTACCAAACAAAAAGAAAAGGACAATTTATTTAGTAATCATAATTTATTCCTTTCTGGACTTACCAACATGTTGCTTTTTTTTTTTATACAATTTGTGATCCAAGGCTAGAGCTAGTGAGCTAGAAATACAAAAGGAAAACTAATCTGTACAATGTAGTAACAAAAGATAATTAAGGTGAGCTGTTCCGGTTGGCAGATGTGTAGAGGCAAAGGAGTGGCACACTACAGAGCCAACTGCGTAATTCAATCCAAAGTATCCATGAAATGTAAGATTAAACTAAAACAACATCCAGCTAAAGAAATGTCAGTTGCTGAGAGCTGTATAGTATATGATAATACATACAAGAACAATCCTATTGATTTTCTTTTTCTGTTTCTCTTCTCACCTGGGTTGACTTTAATGAGTAGCTGTCAACTCTAGTATTTTGCACACATTGTTTAAAGAATACAAAGAATACACATTTGTAGTTATACATAGTAGAGATGATATCTCAAACATCCCCACAAAAGTTTCTCACCTTATCTGTACCATATGTAGAGATGAGCGAATCGAAGCTGACAAACCCGAATTTGTTACGAATTTCACGAAATATTCGATTCACAACGAATATGAATATGGCCACAATTCTATAGCACAAATCACTTAATTAAACTCAATTTACTGTGGTCCAGGCTCCAGGGCATCTAAAATGGCGGATCCACATGTCAGTACATGGGGTAAGGAACGCTGGGAAGGCAGGAAGGCCAGGCAGGAAGGGAAGTAGGCGGGATGACCCTGAATCACATGCAGGATGCAGCCTATCAGCAGCAAGTCACCCCCGTGATGTCACAGCCCTATATATTTGGCAGCCATTTTGCGGCTCGTCATATTATTCATTACACTTCATAGAGATAGGACGGAGATCGCTTTGTGTGTGTTACACAGAAAAGCTTTTTGAGCAGCATTTCACCTCTTAGTCACCTCAGCCTTCTGTAGGACACAGAGCACAGCGTACTTGCACAGAAATTAATTCTTACGGCAGTGATTAACCCCTCAGTCACTGTGAACAGCATTGTATTACAAAGAGGGGCAAAGACCTGTGTGTTGCCTCAGCTGCAGAAACGTTTTAACAGGAGGGAGGAATAATTTTTTAGGGCAAATCTGTGTCTTTGTTCCACAACAACTGGTCTGCTGGTTATACTAGTCTGTAGACGGTATAATCCAGCATTGTTGTATGTGCCAGCATTGTTGTGTACTGCTAGTGCTGTGGGCAAATTTTTTTTAGCGTATTGTAGCATATTTTTCTGCCTTCATAAGTGCATACCACATGCCTACATCTAAGTGGGGTACTATTTGTACCTGTTAATCTGTCATGGGCCTACATGCTGTGAAAGGGCAGCCAAAAGTAATCACCGGCTGGTGTTTCACTCCAATACGTTTATTAAGGGTACTGTAGCGCATTTTTCTGCCCTCATAAGTGCATACCACATACCTACATATAAGTAGTGTACTATTTTGTACCTGTTAATCTGTCAAGGGCCTAGATACTGTGAAAGTCCAGGCAAAAGTACTCTCTGGCTGGTGTTTTTACTCAGATACTTTTGTAAGTATATTGTAGTGCACTTTTCTGCCCTCATAAGTGCATACCACATACCTACATCTAAGTAGTGCACTATTTTGTACCTGTTAATCTGTCAAGGGCCTAGATACTGTGAAAATGCAGGCAAAAGTAATCACTGACTGGTGTTTTACTAAAATAAGTTTTTTTTAAGCATACTGTACCGCATATTTCTGCCCTCATAAGTGCATACCACATACCTACATCTAAGTAGTGTACTATTTTGTACCTGTTAATCTGTCAAGGGCCTATATACTGAGAAAGGACAGCCAATAGTACACACCTGCTGCTGTTCTAGACAAATACTGTTTTAAGTGTAGTGAAGCGTATTGTACTTTCCTCATATACGCAATAAGAATGTCAGGCAGAATAGTGCCAGGATGTGTACAAGTGGAGTGGCACAATTCATCAGGCGCAGGCAGAGGTTGCAGCAGAGTAGGGGCATGTGGCAGCTGGAGTCGCAGCGAGAGGTCAGAGCTCCCGGTGTAGGCTAGCAGTCGTGTCTCGACCAGCAACCCAGCAGCCATGATTGATCGGTTTACTCGGTCATCCACTTCATCCCGAGTGAAATCCGACACCCCCAGTCAACAGTCGGTGGTTGGCATGGCCCTCATGCTGCTGCTGCCACCTTAAGGCTCTGTCATTGTGCTGCTCTATGGTCTCCTCATGCTAATACTACCACTTTCCATGCTCTGTCATTGTGCTGCTCTATGGTCTCCTCATGCTGATGCTACCACTTCCAGGCACTGTTATTGTGCCGCCATATGGTCTCCTCATGTTGGTGCTGCCACCTCCAGGCTCTCTAATTGTGCTGCTTTATGGTCCGTTCATGCTGATGCTGCCACCTTCAGGCTCTCTAATTGTGCTGCTCTATGGTCTCTTCATGCTGATGCTACTGCCTCCAGGCTCTCTCATTGTGCTGCCATGGATACTGCAAAACATAATTACGTTGCTGGTCCCCAGTTTCAGAAATTCCTCTGCATTAGGGTCACATTCAGGACTACTGATGCTGCTGCTGCCACCTCCAGGCTATCTCATTCAGCCACTATATGGTCTCCTCATGCTTCAGCCAACTCAAGGCTGTGCAATTCAGCCACTATATGGTCTCTTTATGCTTCTACAAACTCCAGGCTGTGCCATTCAGACACTATATGGTCTCTTCATGCTTCAGCCAACTCAGGGCTGTGCTATTTAGACACTCTATGGTCTCCCCATGCTGCCACAAACTCCAGGCAATCATTCAGCCACTATATAGTCTCCTCATACTAATGCTACCTCCAGGCTCTGTCATTGTGCTGCCATGTGACATGTGACTCCTTGTTAAATGTGGTCCTTTGTACTCACACGCCGAGGCCCGGCACACTAAAACTTGGGAGTTTCAATTTCAAAATCTTCAATTTCAATTTCAAAATCTTACATTTAAATTTAAAAATCTTAAATTTCAAAGGTCTCCTCATGCTTCAGCCAACTTCAGGCTGTGCCATTCAGCCACTTTATGGTCTCCTCATGATTCAGCCACCTCCAGGCTGTGTCATTCAGCCAATATATGGTTTACTGATGCTGCTGGGCCTGGGTGTAAAGCATTTTATTGTAGCACTAGCTACCATAAATTTTCAATTTAAATTTCAAAATTCATGTTTTAATCTTAGGGATTGTGAAGCCCTTGTGTCTACTCATGCTGCTGCCAGCTGCAGGCTGTGTCATTCAGCAACTATATGGTGTCCTCATGCTGCCAACACCTCCATGCTGTGTCATTCAGCCACTATGTGGTCTCCTCATGCTTCAGCCAACTCCATGCTGTGTCATTCAGCCAGTATATGGTCTGCTCATGCTGCCAACACCTCCCGCTGTGTCATCCAGCCACTATATGGTCTCCTCATACTGATGCAACCTCCAGGCTCTGTCACTGGGCCGCTATGTGGCAGTGATTCTAAAAGCGATGCCTGTAATCTGCATGTCATACTGATTAAAAGTATTATTTCACTACCCCAGCACACTCCATATGCGTGTTAGAACAAAGCAAAGTGTTCTACACCCCTATTGAGGCTCTCTGTAGGCCAAAAATAGCTGTTTGTAATATAGATTTGCCGCAAAAAACTTTGTATCGAACCAAATTTTTGGGGGAAATTCGGCGAATTGTCCGAATCAGTTTTTTTTTTTTACACCATTGGCAGGTCGTTGATCCCTTGAATGGGGGGAGAATTGCAATAACTGATATGTGAATATAATATAAATACCTGGCCCAGTTCCAGTGCCACCGTGGATCTCTGCTCAGCAGTCGGCAGTTTCCCTCGTCTTGCTGACAAGGGCAATGCCCGCTAGCTGAGCACTAGATGGGTTGCCCATGATTTATCCCTTTACCATTGATCCTGTTGCACTGTGACATTCTTTTGTGATGAACCTGATCTGACCTTTGCTCTATACTGCCTTGCCTATGATTTGCTGTTCTGTTCTGTCTGACTTTCCTTGATGCCCCATCCACTTAGTTCAGTGTGGTGCCTGTAACCTAGATGGGAACTGCCATTTAGGGAGGATATACAAATTAGGTAGGGTAAGTGGTTTGGAGTGAACTCAGATCTGAGGATGGGCTAGTACTCCTCTGCGCTCCTATCAGACAGGAGAAAGCACAGAGGCATCCTATCAGACAGGAGGGAGCACAGAGGAGTAGTATCAGACAGGAGAGAGCACAGAGGAGTTCTATCAGACAGGAGTGAGCACAGAAGAGTCCTATACGACAGGAGGGAGCACAGGGGAGTACTATCAGACAGGAGAAAGCACAGAGGAGTATTATCAGACAGGAGCGAGCACAGAGGAGTTCTATCGGACAGGAGTGAGCACAGAAGAGTCCTATCAAACAGGAGAGTGCACAGAGGAGTACAATCAGACAGGAGAGCACATAGGAGTGCTATCAGACAGGAGAGAGCACAGAGGAGTACTATCAGACAGGAGGGAGCACAGAGGAGTACTATCAGACAGGAGAGAGCACAGAGGAGTAGTATCAGACAGGAGAGAGCACAGAGGAGTTCTATCAGACAGGAGTGAGCACAGAAGAGTCCTATCAGACAGGAGGGAGCACAGGGAGTACTATCAGACAGGAGAAAGCACAGAGGAGTATTATCAGACAGGAGCGAGCACAGAGGAGTTCTATCGGACAGGAGTGAGCACAGAAGAGTCCTATCAGACAGGAGAGTGCACAGAGGAGTACAATCAGACAGGAGAGCACAGAGGAGTGCTATCAGACAGGAGAGAGCACAGAGGAGTACTATCAGACAGGAGAGAGTACAGAGAAGTGCTAGCCCATCCTCACTTACTGGACTTTGTCCATGCCTGTGCTTTAGCGTAGATGCCATGATTTTATAAGCCAGGATTTTATAAGCCAGGATTTCTATAAATATTATATATATTTTTATAGATTTATAGATATTAGAAAGGTTAATGTTTTGCCAAGATGTACAACATATAAAAATTGTTTGTATCTATCAGTGCCCATTCAAACAATAAAACCTCAGACCTTTTATTTAATCATGGCTACCACCTTTATATGATGTTAGGTAACTATTAAAAGGTACCTGATTTGTCAAAGGTTTTTATTGGTCAAGATCTGGGTGTCCACACCCCAACCAATCGCTAGATTTAGTGAGGAAAAGCACACCTTGAGTGGCCCTATAGAAGTACGTTATGAGGCCAGCTTGCTTGCAGATTCTGCCTTTTGCCAATTTCAATCGCACATCGTTTTCAGATTTGGTGTGCAATGTGTAATAAATGTGCACATTTGTGATGCATTTTTTGAAGCATCCATTGAGCGAAGTAGAGATGCGGAACAATGTTGTAAATTTTTCTTACATAGCAAAACAAAATCCTTCACCTCTTTACCTTTAAGTAAATCATAAAAATAAACAGAAGATACAATTGCATGCTATTTTTGATCTAAAAGGTTTTCTACCTATTCCTGAAATCGTCTAGTAGAAATCCTATAAAGAGCACAGAGGATATTTACAGTCATGGCCGTAAATGTTGGCACCCCTGAAATTTGTCTAGAAAATGAAGTATTTCTCACAGAAAAGAATTGCAGTAACACATGTTTTGCTATACACATGTTTATTCCCTTTGTGTGTATTGGAAATAAACCAAAAAAGGGAGGGAAAAAAGCAAATTGGACATAATGTCACACCAAACTCCAAAAAAGGGCCGAACAAAATATTTGGCACCCTTTCAAAGTTGTGGAAAAATAAGATTGTTTCAAGCATGTGATGCTCCTTTAAACTCACCTGGGGCAAGTAACAGGTGTGGGCAATATAAAAATCACACCTGAAAGCAGATACAAAAGAGAGAAGTTCACCTAGCTTTGCATTGTGTGTTTTTTTGTTCCACACTAAGCATGGACAACAAAAAGCAGAGAAGAGAACTGTCTGAGGACTTGAGAACCAAAATTGTGGAAAAATATCAACAGTCTCAAGGTTACAAGTCCATCTCCAGAGATCTAGATTTACCTTTGTGCACAGTGCGCAACATTATCAAGAAGTTTGCAACCCATGGCACTGTAGTTAATCTCCCTGGGCGTGAACAGAAGAGAAAAATTGATGAAAGGCGACAATGCAGTAAAGTCCTGATGGTAGATAAGCAGCCCCAAACAAGTTCCAAAGATATTCAAGCTGTCCTGCAGGTTCAGGGAGCATCAGTGTCAAAGCGAACTATCCGTTGACATTTAAATGAAATGGAAAGCTATGGTAGGAGACCCAGGAGGACCCCACTGCGGACACAGAGACATAAAAAAGTAAGACTACATTTTGCCAAAATCAGTGGACAGATGAGACCAAGATTTTTGGTAAAGCAAATAATTCTACTGTTTACCGAAAACAGAATGAGGCCTACAAAGAAAAGAACACAGTACCTACAGTGAAATATGTTGGAGGTTCAATGATGTTTTGGGGTTGCTTTGCTCCCTCTGGCACTGGGTGCCTTGAATGTGTGCCAGGCATCATGAAATCGGATTTTGGGTAGCACTGTACAGTGTCAGCTGGGATTGCGTCCAGCAGGACAATGACCCAGAACATACATCAAAAAGCCCCCAGAAATGGATGGAAACAAAGCGCTGGAGAGTTCTGAAGTGGCCAGCAATGAGTCCAGATCTAAATCCCATTTAACACCGGTGGAGAGATCTTAAAATTGCTGTTGGGAAAAGGCGCCCCTCCAATAAGAGAGACCTGGAGCAGTTTGCAAAGGAAGAGTGGTCCAACATTTCGGCTGAGACGTGTAAAAAACTTATTGTTGGTTATAGGAAGTGACTGATTTCAGTTGTTTTTTTCCAAAGGGTGTGCAACCAAATATTAAGTTAAGGGTGCCAATAATTTTGTTCAGCCCATTTTTGGAGTTTGGTGTTTTACATTATGTCCAATTTGCTTCTTTTCCACCCATTTTTGTTCCAATACACACAAAGGGAATAAACATGTGTATAGCAAAACATGTGCTACTGCAATCCTTTTCTGTGAGAAATACTTAATTTTCGAGAAAAATTTTAGGGGTTCCAACATTTACGGCCATGACTGTATCTGCCAATCATGTTTCTTTGAAAAATTCTTATGGATGGGGTTTGGACAAAGGGGCAGAGCTAAGCAATCTTTTTGTCTCACTTCAGGCAAGCCACAGATAGGAGGTTAATGCTCCCCTTCATCAGGGTAGGCAAAGATTACTAGGGCTAAAGAATGAGATAGCAAGTCAATCAACTGTTTACTGATCCTGACCTGTTCATATATGTACAACACTTATACAATATTGTTGGCCCCACATACCCTGTGTACATGATAGGTAGTGTGGCAAGCAAACCCATCATTTTTTACCCACATTTATTAGTATTTTATCATTTGCTATTTGATCATTGGGCAATCATCATAAAAAATCAATAGTTGTTGCCATCATCACACTATGTGGAAGGTCCTTTAGACTTGCAGAGTAGACATCTTTCTTCAAGTATAAAGTACTTCTTATTTGCACTTCACACAAAGTAAGATTACTCCTTGAAATAAATTGTATGTGAATGATCAAAGGTTTTATTCACCAAGGCTTCTGGAGGGTGTGATTTATTGCATACAGTATTTTACATCAACCTCATTCACATGCTACATATCCCTGTACTCTTTTGTTTTGAAATTGTTCTTTCATGGTTTTTTTTCTATTACATTTTTGTGCATAGTTTTCTTGTAACCCACCCATTAGTTTTTAAAATAAGTTTCCCTCTATACTGAATATGCTTAGTTTTTCCCATTTCAGTTTGCGCAAATTGGTTCTTGTACTTTGTGTTTGAAGTCTTTTCTTTTCTCAAGAAGATTATATTACATTAAATCCAGAAGAACAAAACATATCTTGGTCATGGCATGGTAACATACAGGGGTAGGGCTTATTACAAGTGATAGCTTTTAAAACACTTAGGCTATGGCTAAACAACCACACAATGCTGGCTATGAGTCTCAGTAAGATTGCAGTAAAACTGCAATCAGATGGTGACTTCAGTGTTTCATAATAAAAAAAGGTGGCAAATGAACATTTAAGTGGCAGCAAAATTGCAATTTTACGACTTGCATTCAACATTGTGTCATCTTGTAGACCGAGCCTTAACAAGCCCTGCATCTGAGTCACTGGATATGAAGGAGGTCAGGTTCTCAGCCTCGGGAAAAAATAATTCCTTTTCTAGCAGGAAGCAGACATCTTAAAATTAGCAGAAAAAAAGATGCACATAGTAAGTTGGAGAACTGTATACCTTTTTACTCAGTGATGTTACTCAAATATTTTTTCACCAAATACATTTGTGACAAATGTATAATTACTGGAAGCCAGATGACCATTGTAAAGAGATTCTAAGGTGCCCATACACTTTATGTTAAAGTTGGCCAAACCTGACTGCTTCAGCTAAAGATTTAAGGTTTATTGTGATCTCCCATTAGGTGACAGGTGATGTTGATGCAGAGAAGCTTTGGGCAGTTTTAATGCCTTACCATATTATTCTTGACGGAATAACCTGGTGCCAGGGCTAAAAGAATTTTCAGCCACCTTTAGAATAAAGCAGCATTCAACCATGTGAGCTTTTGCTCCATGCATACTTTGTGGGAGAGGAAAAATTATAGGTGATGAAAAAAATAACCTCTATAATCTATGGGAGATGGGTGAGAACAACCTTCTTAAAGGGGTATTCCATCAAAATTTATTAATCCTATATCCCCGGAATGCAACCATTAACATATAACATTTTAACTTACCTCCTGCCGCTCCATCAGTGCCACCAATATCAGTCTCCCTGTCACAGCGAGTGCTCCAGTCCCACACGTCGACCGTGTGTGCTTGCCTTCTCGTTCTCCTGGCGGGACCGCGATTCGCATTGCAGGATGTGCCCACATGTGAATTGCGACCCGTTCATTACCTGCTGCTGCCTGGCTCTCTGCTTCTCTGCACACACGCCCCCGCCTAATAGGGCACGCGCGCAACACCTTCTCTAGATTTAAAGGGCCAGCACACCACTAATTGGTGTCTGGTCCATCCCATACCTTATTTAAGCCCCTAGCCTGAGATTAAGCGTTCCTTATTGCCTGTTTGCCTTACTCGTGTATCCAGAGCTTCCTGCAGCGTTATTTGACTACGCACCTTTGCCACCTGCCTTGACCTTCTGCTAAGTTTGACTATGCTTCAGCCTCATCCTCCAATACCTCGTCTTGTCCAGCTACTTGTGTGGTCGAGTCGTGTCAGGGGTAGCGACCTGGGTGTTGCCTTGCGGCGGGCTCTGGTAAAGACCAGTGGCACCTTAGATTCCGCTCCCCGATAAGGTCCAAGTCATCCGCCACACAGGTTAGAGGATCCACATCCAGCACTGTAACACTCCCATTCTCCATGCTGGGTTTGTTCCTGGTTTTAGGGTCAGCTAATCGCCAGCTGCAGCTATGTACTGCCTAGGACAATAATAGGCTGAGCAGCAGTGTGATGTAGGGGACCCGGGCACAAGGAAGAAGGCTGGGCCCTGGCCCATTACATGAAACTACTGCTCAGTCCATCACTTTTCAAGGTGGGGCAACACTGTGATTAGATGAGTGCAAAACCAGGAAGAAGTCCAGGGCCGGTAAATAGGAGACCAATATAGCTGGCAGCAGCGGGAGAGCAGCAGAAGGTAAGTTAATGTTTATTTTAAGGGCCACAGCCTGGACATATAGGATAAATAAAATATTTGGCCACAGTATCCCAGCAGTAATTTTTAGCGTTAAAATGTTTTCCTTCTTGCCTTTTCATAGCCATAAGTCTTTCTATTTTCCACCTACAGGGCCATATGCAGACTTGTTTGGTATGAAAGCATTTACATTTTTTAATGGCATAACTTATTTAACTACAAAATGTATGGCTAAGTAATAAAAAAAAATTGTGGGGCAAAATTAAGAAAAGCACAATTTTCCCCAATTTTTTTTTTGTACAGTTAAAATGCCATGTTTTCTTAATTCTGTGGGTCAATACACTTATATTGACCCACCATATGCCCAATTTATAGGGGTTTTGTTTTATTTTACTACTTCTTAAAAAAATATATTTTTTTTGTAAGAAAAAAGTATGCTTATAATTGTCCCATATAACACTTTTATTTTTTCATATACAAGGTTGTTTGAGGGCTATTTTTTTGCGCTGTAATCTGTAGTTTTTTATTGGTCTCACTTTGAAAACACTTATTATTAATTTTTGTATGATATATAAAGTGACCAAAAATCAACCATGCTGGACTTATATTTTAATAGTTTGGAGATTTAAGCAGGTGATGACTTCAAATATGTATATGTTTATTTTTGTTCCATTATTTTCTTTGAAAAATGGGAAAAGGGGGTGATTCAAACTTTTATTAAGGTAGGGGTATTTTAAAAAAAAATGTTTTCAATATTTTTTGGTTTTCAATCTTTCAATTGCAGGTGAGACCGCGATCACACTGTGGATGTCCCAATTAGCTTTCCTAAAGGGTCAGCACCAGTATTTTACTGACTTTAAACCCCACAAATACTAAAGGGTTAATGCCGGACTTTAGTGTAATTGCTGATTTCTAGCATTAGTGGTGAACCCCCGGCTGCTGAAAAAAAAGAGACCAGAGTAAATCAAGTTCAACCTATAACCCTAGTAAGTCCCTATTGAGTTGAGTTGATCCAGAGGAAGGCAAAAAAAAACTCATACTAGAGGTAACAATTCCTTCCCGACTCCAAATATGGCAGTCAGAATAAATCCCTGGATCAACCTTCTGTCCCTATAAATCTAGTATACATAACCAGTAATGTTATTACTCTCCAAAAATGCATCCAGCCCCTTTTTGAACTCTATTACAGAGTTCACCATGACCACCTCCTCCGGGAAAGAATTCCACAGTCTCACTGCTCTTACAGTAAAGAACCCCCATCTGTGCTGGTGTAGGAACCTTCTTTCCTCTAGACGTAGAGGATGCCCCCTTGTTATTGATACAGTCCTGGATATTAATAGATCATGAGAGAGATCTCTGTACTGTCCCCTGATATATTTATACATAGTTATTAGGTCTCCCCTAAGCCTTCTTTTTTCTAAATTAAATAACCCTAATTCTGATAATCTTTCTGGGTACTGTAGTCCTCCCATTCCCCGTATTACTTTGGTTGCCCGTCTTTGAACCCTCTCCAGCTCCACTATATCTTTCTTGTACACTGGTGCCCAGTACTGTACACAGTATTCTATGTGTGGTCTGACTAGTGATTTGTACAGCGGTAGAATTATTTCCTTGTCGTGGACATCTATGCCCCTATTGATGCACCCCATGATTTTATTAGCCTTGGCAGCAGCTGCCCGACACTGGCCACTACAGCTAAATTTACTGTTAACTAAGACTCCTAAGTCCTTTTCCATGTCAGTTGTCCCAAGTGTTCTCCCATTTAATACATAATCCTAGCCCGGATTTTTCTTCCCCATGTGCATTACCTTACATTTATCAGTGTTGAACCTTATCTGCCACTTCCCAGCCCAAACCTCCAACCTATCCAGATCCATTTGTAACAGTGCACTGTCCTCTATAGTGTTTACCGCTTTACAGAGTTTAGTGTCATATGCAAAGATTGATACTTTACTATTCAACTCCTCTACAAGGTCATTAATGAATATATTTAATAGGACAGGACCCAAGACGAACCCCTGTGGTGCCCCACTAGTAACAGTCACCAAAAAAGAATAAGTACCATTAATAGCCACCCTCTGTTTCCTATCATTGAGCCAGTTACTTACCCACTTACACACATTCTCCCCCATCCCAAAACTTCTCATTTTACGCACCAACCTTTTATGTGAAACCGTATCAAATGATTTGGAAAAATCCAGATATACGACATCCAGCGATTGCCCCTGGTCCAGTCTGGAGCTCACTTCCTCATAAAAGCTGATCAGGTTAGTTTGACAGGATCCATCCCTCATAAATCCATGCTGATACGGAGTCATACATTTATTTTTTATCAAGATATTCCAAAATAGCATCTCTTAGGAAACCCTCAAACCCCCGGCGTTTTTCAGCGTGCAGCGCCCCGGTCAGACCCGCTGACCAGGAGCGCTGCTCTGTTATCACCGGTGGGGATGCGATCAGCGTGGCAGGACGCGCCCGCCCGCGGGTCGCATCCCAGTCCTCTCACCTGCCCCGTTCCCCTGCTGTCATGTCCTGGCGTGCGCGGCCCCGCTCTCTAGGACGCGCGCGCCGACTCTCTGAAATTTAAAGGGCCAGTGCACCACTAAATGGTGCCTGGCCCAATCAGTGCTAATCACTCCCAAACATATATAAACCCACTTCCCCTTCCTGTCCTAGCCGGATCTTGTTGCCTAGTGCCCTGAGAAAGTGTTCTGTCTTCTCAAGCCTGTGTATCCAGACCCTTGCCGTTGCCGCTGACTGAAACTTTGCCGCCTGCCTTGACCTCTTGCTACGTCCGACCTTGCCTTCGCCTTGTCCTTGTGTACTACGCCTACCTCAGCTGTTAGTGAGGTTGATTCGCTATCGGGGGATACGACCTGGGAGTTACCGCCATAGCAAGTCCATCCCACGGCGGCGGGCTCTGGTGAAAACCAGTAACTTCTTAGAACCGGTCCCCTGGTACGGCCCACGCAAACGCCTCACTAACACAGAGGATCCACTACCCGCTTCCAGTCCGGTTTCTGACACGAGGTTAAACTAACAGGTCTATAATTCCCAGGGTCACCTTTTGACCCCTTCTTAAATATTGGCTCCACATTTGCCATGCGCCAGTCCTGGGGAACAGTCCCTGTCACTATAGAGTCCCTGAATATTAAAAGTAGGGGTTTGTCTTTTACATTACTTAATTCCTTTAGAACACGGGGGTGAATGCCATCTGGACCTGGTGATTTGTCTATTTTGATTTTTTGTAGGCGGCACTGTACTTCTTCCTGGGTTAGACAGGTGACATGTAAAGGGGAGTTTACCTTATCATACTGTATTTCACCTGGCATTTCATTTTCCTCAGTGAATACAGTGGAGAAGAATTTGTTTAATATATTTGCTTTTTCCTGATCCCCGTTTATAATTTCTTCCTCATCATTTTTTAAAGGGCCAACACTTTCATTTTTGACCTTTTTGTTATTTATATAGTTAAAGAAAATTTTGGGGTTAGTTTTACTCTCTTTGGCAATGAGTCTTTCTGTCTCTATTTTTGCTGCTTTTATCTGTTTTTTACATATTTTACATTTTTCTCTATAGCTTTTTAATGCTTCTTCACTGCTGCGCTGTTTTAGTAATTTAAATGCTTTATTTTTGTCATTTATTGCCCCCGTAACATTTGTATTCATCCATATTGGTTTTATTTTATTTCTGATAAGAAATAATTCTTATTCTTTTATTCCCATAAGGTATATACATCTTATAGTGAAAATTTTAGATATTTTTAAAAGTCTCCCATTTAGTGTCAGTATTGTTCTTTTTGAGGACATTATCCCATTTTATATTGTTATGGGCTTCTCTGAGTTGATCGAACTTTGCCTTCCTAAAGTTCATTGTATTTGTGGCCCCTCGAGAGATTCCCTTATTGAAGAAAAAGTTATAATGTATTATATTATGATCACTATTTCCTAGGTATCCTTTTACTTCCACATTAATTACTCTGTCAGGTACGTTGGTTAATATTAAGTCTAGCAGGGTGCCCCCGTCTGGTCAGGTCCTGCACCATTTAGGACAGATTATTGTCTTTAGCTATAGTCAGAAACCTGTTTCCTTTATGAGATTTACAGGTCTCAGTCTCCCAGTTTATATCAGAATAGTTAAAGTCCCTCATTATTATCACATCATTTTGATTTGCTGCCTTGTTTATTTGCCTCAGTAATTGATCTTCTGACTCTTCCATTATGTTTGGTGGCTTATAGCAAACCCCTATCAGAATGTTTTTATTTTTATCTCCATATATTTCTACCCCTAATGACTCCACATTATTGTTTCATTCCCAAATATCCTCCAGCAGTGCGGCCTCAGACTGGACCGTATGAAAAAACAGACTCCTCCCCCTTTCCGTTTTGTCCGTGTTATCCGCCCAGTCACAGCTATCGTCCAACCAAGTCTCTGTTATACTGACTATGTCATAATCCTCCTCAGAAATGTTCAACTCCAGTTCGTCAGTTTTATTGGACAGACTTCTGGCATTAGTCAACATGCACTTTTATGTATGTTTTTTTTCCCTATGATGTCATGGGTCGCCATGGAGTGGCAAATACCCTTTATGTGTGTAAGTAAAACTAGAAACCCATTTATAAGGCTGGGATCAAAAGTGGCAATTTCACTGGGCATTTTACATGTGGAAAATCCCCAGTTTTTATAGTAGGAGCAAAGTGAAGCAAAATGGTTGAGCAGTATATGAAATTCCTGTTGCAATGCAAGTCTATAGGACTTCTGCAATTCCATTTACTGAATGCTATAGCTAAGCAGAGCGGAAGTGAAAGGACAGGGTGCATGGAGCCGTGTGCCATTTTGAAAGGATGGTTACCCTCTAATCCCCAACAGTTGTTAAATCACCCCACCATACTTTGCATCTACAATAACTGACATATTAGGGGGCTGTACAGTTACTTTATGGTTGAAATTTTTATTTTATTCCGAATGAACTCAATTGTAATATTAAAGAACAGAAAGACATGTGTAAAGAGGGAACAGAAAAGAAAAAAAGGAGGCACTCTCTAAGTGTAGATGTTTCCCAAAAATTTGTCAGATAATGCACATAAGCGGATTTGTGTTATCAGATATATGGGGAGATTGCACACTCACCTTTCAGTGTTGCCCTTCAGGCACAACACTGTGAAGCGCATGTATGAGTGTGTACACTCAAATAGAAACCTTGTAGCAGCCTTGCGTCCAGGTTCCTGTCATCAAGGATGGCTGTCACGTATGGGCAGGGAAGGAGTGCTCGCTAAGCTCACCCGCGCCCCTGTCCCTGCCTACTTGTCCGCCTATCCTAAATGATAGGCCGGCAACTGGTCGACAATACCAGGATGACCTGCTAACGGAGAACAATGAGATTCCTCGATTATACGGAGGCGAAACTGACTAGGTACAAAGATTTTGCCTCTAGGAGTCTCTGGAGGAACCAAACCTTGATTACTCAAAATTTCAGATGTTAAATCGGCAGATACTGCAGAGATAACCACACCTTCTGGAAGAATAGTCTCAGGATTAGAGTCTATAGACTGAGAAGCGCTGAAACTTCGAGACAAGGCATCGGCCTTGATGTTCTTAGTACCCAGTTGAAAAGTAATAACAAAGTCGAACCGAGTAAAGAACAAGGCCCACCGGGCTTGACGAGGATTGAGATGTTTGGCAGATTCCAGAAAAGTTAAATTTTTATGGTCAGTAATCAACGTGACCCGATGAACTGCCCCCTCAAGGAAATGTCTCCACTCCTTGAAAGCTCAAAAGTTCTCGGTTTCCGACATCATAATTCTGTTCTGATGTGGAAAATTTTCGAGAAAAGAAAGAGCAAGGACGCACATTTGTCAAAGAGGCAGTTCCCTGAGACAAAACTGCTCCGGCGCCTACTTCAGAAGCATCTACCTCAACTATAAAGGGTTTAGTCTGATCTGGTTGAACTAAAATTGGACCAGAAATGAAACATCCCTTAAGATGTTCAAAAGCAGCTTCTGCTTCCTGAGACCAGTTAACCAGATCTGCCCCTTTACGAGTGAAATCAGTTAAGGGCTTTGCGACAATAGAAAAATTCTTTATACATTTCCTATAATAATTTGCAAAACCCAGAAACCTCTGTAGTGCTTTTAATGACGTAGGTTGCACCCAGTCAGATACAGCCTTAACCTTCTCAGGATCCATTTTAAAATTTCCTGGAGTTAAGATGTACCCCAAAAATTGAACCTCCTTGACACCAAAAACACATTTTTCTTGTTTAACAAACAACTTGTTTTGGCGTAATACCTGCAGAACAGAACGCACATGATTAACCTCTTCAGGACATAGGGCGTATGGATACGCCCTGCATTCCGAGTCCTTAAGGACCGAGGGCGTATCCATACGCCCGTGGGAATTCCGGTCCCCACCGCTAGCCGGTTGGGGACCGGAGCCGGATGCCTGCTGAAATCATTCAGCAGGCATTCCGGCATATCGCCTAGGGGGGTCATTATGCCCCCCATCTCGGCGATGGCCGCAGATCGCTGGACAATTCAGTCCAGCGATCTGCAGCGATTCCGGGTCAATCGGGTCTCCAGTGACCTGGTGACCCGGAATTACTGGCTGATCAGGGCCGTCTCTGATGGCCCCGAACAGCCAGAGCCTGCAGGGGTGAGGTGGCACTGGTGCCACCTCACGAACGCCCTGATTCGTCGGCCGGATTACCGGCCGACCAATCAGGGCGCCTGCTGCGGGTGTCACTCCCGCAACCCGCTCCGCCCCTCTTCCGGAGGAAGTGAGCGGGTGCGGGACGTGCACCCCGGGTGCTGGGGACCCCGATCCCCGGCATCAATGTTGGGATCGGGGCCCCAGGAGCAGCGGCGGCGGCGACGAGGGGCTGACCTGCGCGGTGTGGATCGTTGGAGGTGAGTGACAGCCTCCTGCTGTTGCTTAGCAACAACTCCCAGCATGCAAAAAGGGCATGCTGGGAGCTGTAGTTATGCAACAGCAGGAGGCAGACCACCACAACTCCCAGCATTCCCTTATGGGCATGCTGGGACTTATGGTTTTGCAACAGCTGGAGGCACATTTTTTCTATGGAATAGTGTACCTTCAGCTGTTGTATAACTACAATTCCCAGCTTGCACAAACAGCTAAAGTGCATGCTGGGAGTTGTAGTGGTGCATCTGCTGGTTGCATAACTACAACTCCCAGTATGCCCGTTGGCTGTCGGTGACTGCTGAGAGTTGTAGTTTTGCAACAGCTGAAGGCACACTGGCTGTGAGTTTTTTTTTACCTAACTCAGTGTTTCACGACCGGTGTGCCTCCAGCTGTTGCAAACTCCAACTCTCAGCAGTCAATGTACACCATGCACCGTACATGCTGGGAGTTGTAGTTTTGCAACAGCTGGAGGCACACTGGTTGTGAAACACTGAGTAAGGTCAAAAACTCAGTGATACATAACCAGTGTGCCTACAGCTGTTGCAAAACTAAAACTCTCAGCATGTACAGTCTGTCAGCGCATGCTGGGAGTTGTAGTTTTGCAACAGCTGGATGTTCCCCCCTCCCCAATGTGAATGTACAGGGTACACTCACATGGGTGGAGGTTTACAGACAGTATCTGGCTGCAAGTTTGAGCTGCGGCAAATTTTCTGCAGCAGCTCAAACTGCCAGCAAGAAACTACTGTGAACCCCCACCCGTGCGACTGTACCCTAAAAACACTACACTACACTAACACAAAATAAAATAAAAAGTAAAAAAAACACTACATATACACATACCCCTACACAGCCCCCCTCCCCAATAAAAATGAAAGTGTCTGGTACGCCACTGTTTCCAAAACGGAGCCTCCAGCTGTTGCAAAACAACAACTCCCAGTATTGTCAGACAGCCGTTGACTGTCCAGGCATGCTGGGAGTTTTGCAACAGCTGGAGGCACCCTGTTTGGGAATCACTGGCGTAGAATTACCCTATGTCCACCCCTATGCAAGTCCCTAATTTAGTCCTCAAATGCGCATGGCGCTCTCACTTTGGAGCCCTGTCGTATTTCAAGGCAACAGTTAAGGGTCTCATATGGGGTATCGCCGTACTCGGGAGAAATTGTGTTACACATTTTGGGGGGTATTTTCTGCTTTTACCCTTTTAAAAAATGTAAAATTTTGGGAAAACAAGCATTTTAGGTAAATTTTTTTTTTTTTTTTACATATGCAAAAGTCGTGAAACACCTGTGGGGTATAAAGGTTCACTTAACCCCTTGTTACGTTCCCCGAGGGGTCTAGTTTCCAAAATGGTACGCCATGTGTTTTTTTTTTTTTGCTGTCCTGGCACCATAGGGACTTCCTAAATGCAGCATGCCCCCAGAGCAAAATTTGCTTTCAAAAGAGACCTGTAGTGCGCCAGCAGAGCACTTTTCACCCCCATATGGCATGTTTTCTGAATCGGGAGAAATTTGGCTTCAAATTTTTTGGGGTATTTTCTGCTATTACCCTTTTTAAAAATGTAAAATTTTTGGCCAAACAAGCATTTTAGGTAAAAATTATTATTATTTTTTTTTACATTTGCAAAAGTCGTGAAACACCTGTGGGGTATAAAGGCTCACTTTATCCCATGTTACATTCCCCGAGGGGTCTAGTTTCCCGAATGGTAAGCCATGTGGTTTTTTTTTGCTGTTCTGGCACCATAAGGGCTTCCTAAATGCAACATGCCCCCCAAAAACCATTTCAGAAAAACGTACTCTCCAAAATCCCCTTATCACTCCTTCGCTTCTGAGCCCTCTACTGTGCCCGCCGAACACTTTACATAGACATATGAGATATGTGCTTACTCGAGAGAAATTGGGCTACAAATACAACTAAACATTTTCTCCTTTTACCCCTTGTAAAAATTCAAAAATTGGGTCTACAAGAACATGCGAGTGTAAAAAATGAAGATTGTGAATTTTCTCCTTCACTTTGCTGCTATTCGTGTGAAACACCTAAAGGGTTAAAACGCCGACTGAATGTCATTTTGAATACTTTGGGGGGTGTAGTTTTTATAATGGGGTCATTTATGGGGTATTTCTAATATGAAGACCCTTCAAATCCACTTCAAACCTGAACTGGTCCCTGAAAAATATCGAGTTTGAAAATTTTGTGAAAAATCGGAAAATTGCTGCTGAACTTTGAAGCCCTCTTGTGTCTTCCAAAAGTAAAAACTCATCAATTTTATGATGCAAACATAAAGTAGACATATTGTATATTTGAACCAAAAAAAATGTATTCGTAATATCCATTTTCCTTACAAGCAGAAAGCTTCAAAGTTAGAAAAATGCAAAATTTTCACATTTTTCATCAAATGTACGGATTTTTCACCAAGAAAGGATGCAAGTATCGACAAAAATTTACCACTATGTTAAAGTAGAATATGTCACGAAAAAACAGTCTCGGAATCAGAATGATAACTAAAAGCATCCCAGAGTTATTAATGTTTAAAGTGACAGTGGTCAGATGTGCAAAAAAACGCTACGGTCCTTAAGGCCAAAATGGGCTTGGTCCTGAAGGGGTTAACATGAGCCGACCAATCTCGAGAAAAAATTTGAATATCATCAAGATATACTACGAGAAATTTACCCATAAATTCACAAAAGATATCGTTGACCAAAGTTTGAAACACAGCCGATGCATTATTGAGATCAAAGGGCATTACCAGATACTCAAAATGACCCTCAGGGGTATTGAAAGCAGTTTTCCATTCATCACCCTCTTTTATTCTGATCAAATTATAAGCCCCTCGAAGGTCCAGTTTAGTTAACCAACACGCCCCCTGCAATTGATTTAACAAGTCTGGAATCAGAGGTAATGGGTATTGATTTTTGACTGTGATCTTGTTCAGACCTCGATAATCAACACAAGGTCTGAGTACTCCATCTTTTTTGGCTACAAAGAAGAACCCTGCTCCCATAGGAGAAACAGATGGACGAATATGACCTTTTTGCAAACTTGACTGAATATAATCCTTCATAGCTTTCCTTTCGGGACCAGACAAATTATAAATATGCCCCTTAGGATATTTGGCATCAGGTAAAAGTTCAATAGCACAGTCATAATCTCGTTTTGGGGGCAAAGCAGAGGAGGCCTCCTCAGAAAAAACATCACAAAAATCTGAAATAAATTTGGGTAGAATACTACCCACACCGAGAGTAGTAAGAGAGACAGTAATGCATTTGTTAGAACACTCCGGTCCCCACTTGATAAGTTCCCCTGAGGTCCAATCAAAAACAGGGTTATGATTTCTTAACCAGGGTAAACCCAAAATCACATTTACAGACACATTTTTAAGAACAAAAAAGGTGATTTTTTCAAAATGCATAGAACCGACCAATAATCCCACTTCGGGAGTAGAAAAACTGACACAATCTCCTGACAAGGGTGAATTATCCACTCCAGAAATGAGAATCAGGTTCTCCAACCATTTCAAAGGTAAATTTAGAGACTTAATAAATCTTAGATCCACAAAATTAGCAGCAGAGCCAGAATCAACAAAGCTTTACCAAATATTTTTCTTTTTTGAAAACATATTTGCACTGGTAACAACATTTTTGAAGATAATTTCTAAGGTACCTGTGCGCCTAAATGACCTCCCTGATTGTCATTTAGGAACTGACGTCTCCCGGCTACTGGCGTTTGGCGCAATTCTGAACCTGAAGCCCCTTCTCTCCACCAGTCTTTCTTCCAAAAGGATTTTTTCTGCTGGGGGGAAAATTTCCCTATCTGCATGGGTTCCTCGGAAGAGACATGAGAGACAGGAGAAGAAGAAAACATGGAGAAAGGAGAGTGAGGAACAGAATTAAAAGTCCGTTCTCGGTCTCTTTCTTTCATACGTCTGTCAAGTCGTATAGCTAATGTCATGGCTTGTTCTAATGAGTCAGGTGATGGATAACTTACTAAAACATCCTTAATAGCGTCAGATAATCCTAGTCTGAACTGACACCTAAGGACTGGATTGTTCCAACCCGAAGCTGTGCACCACTTCCGAAAATTCGCACAGTACTCCTCTGCTGTACTCTTTCCCTGCTTAAGATTGACTAGCTGCAATTCTGCAAAGGCTGCACGGTCTGGCTCATCATAAAGAAGGCCCAAAGCAGAAAAGAAAGCATCCACTGAACTTAATTCAGGAGCTGAGGAAGGTAAGGAGAAAACCCACTCTTGAGGGTCTCCTTGCAACAAAGACAATATAAGTCTTACTCTCTGGTCTCATGCGAAAATATAGCTTACAGCTCTCTCTGTAAACAACTATTTTTTTTCGGTCACCTGAAAAACGGTCAGGAAGATTAATTTTAGGGTCACTTGAAACAGCTGGAGGACAGACCACTGACTGACCATTAGCTGTCTCCTGAGCCTGAACCCTCTCAGCAAGAGATTGTACTGAAAGGGTTAATCCCTGCATTTGCTCTACTAAAGCAGTCATTGCTTCCATCATAGTAGATGCAGGTAGTAGTTTGGGCCTGTGAAAATGTCACGTATGGGCAGGGAAGGAGTGCTCTCTAAGCTCACCCGCGCCCCTGTCCCTGCCTACTTGTCCGCCTATCCTAAATGATAGGCCGGAAACTGGTCGACAATTCCTTCCTAAATAAGTGAGGGGAGTCAAATGTCAACACAATAAAATACAATCCTGTTAGTTGTCAGGAGCAACAGGGAAACAAGCAACTAACAAAGACAAACTAAACATACACACATAAAGTCGATGTCAGTCAAACCGAGTCAAGCCAGGTGTGGGAAGAGGTGCCGAATCGCTATAACCAAAGAGAAGTCAGATAAGAAGCCAAAAGTTAAGTTGCCGGGTATACAAGAAAATAAGGGATAGCTAACTACTCGGGTAATGACCGCTTTCACAGGCATCTTCCCAGAGACTGATGCCTGGTAATATAGGGAGATGCACATGTGGTCAATTAGTAGCCAGCCACTCGGACAGCAGGGCGTAATCCGGCAACCTAGCAAACAACACCTTGTCAGCACCTGTTAACCCTGCTGGTGCTGACAATGGCGGTCTGGCAGATAAGAGGTATGGAGAGATGTGCACCCCTCGTTGGTGGGGATCGCGGTCCAGCGCTGCAAGGTAGCTGCCTGTCTCAAATTCACGGAGGGCAGCTGAGGTAAAACTAAAAGGGTTTATTGATTAAAAGATAAGCAGAGACAACGCGTTTTGCAAGGATCCCCTTGCTTCGTCATGTCTAGAGTATTACTGCATAGGGAGACTTTAAATATTTAAAAAACGTGGGAGTCTTATACAACAGGGGTGACGTCACGGGCAGCCCCAGAGACAGGCGCATTCACAGATAAAACAAATAGGGTTAAAAGAATGTGTATTTACATTATAATCTTGCAATCAATGAACAGCGAACAAATATATATAAATATGCAACTGTGACATTTTCTGCATATGACTTCTTGGTGTTTCTACTGTGGTGGTATATTTGCACAGTATCGTCTGATGTTTCGAGTGCTCTGGTGTTCTTTTTTGCCAGAGCGCAGCTGACAATATTAAAGAACAGTTAGACACTGAGAGAGATTTTCTAGGCCAAAATGTAATGTTTGTGTATTCATATTTATTCATTTTGATAGAAATTTTACTTGTCAACAAACCACATATACTGCTGATGTCTACAAGAGCTTTCATCACTGTTTAATAATTTCTTGACATGATGGGATTCATATCACCAGTACCTCTGGGCAGCTGGAGTCCCGTGGGGCTGACTAATAACTTAGCAGAGGACATAACAGACAGCTTAAGACTTCAGCACAGATGATGGTCTCAAGTGCCAGCTGAATTCTGTGACATCAGGGGACACTCATCTCTTCCATTTGTAAATGTTTGTCTATGAAAATGTGCTGCTTGTATGTAATGTTATTAAGGTCAGAAAAAAAAAATCCCACAAACAAAAATCACACTACTATTATAGCCTAATACAAAAGACAATTGCACTGTGCTATATTTTCCTGTGCATTTGTCATATGGAAAATCCATAAGGAATCTACTCTACATAAATGTGCCCTTATGTAGTGTTTAGTCCTCCTGATCTTAACTATTACCTACAGGTAATCTCCACAATATTCCAGAGCAAGGCTGGCTAATTACAGTATCAAAATATATCAAGATATTGCAGCTGCATCAACAAAAATGTCCCAGCTCAAACAAGCTTATCAAGGACAATGGAGATCTATGACATAAGAGGTGTGAGGGTAGAAGAAGATTCAATGAGGATAAAATTAGAAACAAGCAGACATTCCCTTTTTCACATAGTAATGAGGAAACGTCTCAGAAGACTAGTAGGAAAGCTTATTAGAGCTTCATAGAGGGAAAGAAAATTCACCCTTTACCTACTAAATTGAGAGATTTTCAAAGGTTATTTACACTTCTGTTCGCCATCCACCGGGTTTCTCTGGAATAATAAATGTTCCATAAGGAATTAGACTATCTTCTAATATGGTATCATAATCTGACAAATATTTAAAGGAGAACAGATGGACACAAAATGATTTTCCTTTTTCTTTGTGGGATTTTTGTTTAGTTTTTTTTTCATAAAAAATTAGCCTGGATGTCTAGTAAGAGGGGTTTCAGTCATATTCCTGGTGCTAGGCCCTAATACATCATCCTGCCACTCAGCCAATCACTAAATTTATCTTCAGAATAGCTTTTTAACCCCCTGAAAACCCAGCCTATTTCACCCTTATTAGGTCATAGATGGGAAAGCAGCTAACTATGGACATTGGGGGAGATTTATTAAAACCTGTCTAGAGGAAAAGTTGCTGAGTTGCCCATAGCAACCAATCAGATTGCTTCTTTCATTTTTCAGAGGTGAACCGAGTGGGCTTCTGGTTCAGGAATTCATCGGCGCTGACCGGGAGAAGGACACCAGACAGGTAAGATACCTTCACAGAGGGAGTTATTGTGGATAATGCAAATCGTTTCACCACACATGCGTGGCTTCATCAGGCATGCCTGATGAAGCCACGCATGCATGGTGAAACGCATTGCATTATTCACAATAAATCCCTCTGTGACGGTATCTTACCTGTCTGGTGTCCTTCTCCCGGTCAGCGCCGATGAATTCCTGAACCAGAAGCCCGCTATGTTCACCGTTGTCTATATCAGGAAGGCTGCAGATCCGGATTACTTATCTACGCGATCACCATTGGTGTGTATGGGCTTCACAACTATGTCGGGTGAGCGGTGATTTTTCCCCCTACCCTCCCCCTCACATTGTAGTGATTTTACTCCACAAGGAGCGCCTCCGCCTCTTTTCTTTCTTCATTTTTCAGAGGCCTTTTTTGAAAAATGAATGAAGCGATATGATTGGTTGCTGTGGGCAACTCAGCAACTTCTCCTCTGGACAGGTTTTGATAAATGTCCCCCATTGTCTCTAAATGACTGGCAGAGAGAGGAAGAAAGGAACTGCAATAAAATTATCTCAGGGTGGCGTTTGATTTTGCCACAATATTAGGATCATGTCCACATGATATGTGTCCTTCTCTTGGATTTGTGGAGATAAAAAATATTAAAAGGCAGCTGAAAGTGCTAGTTGATAGAAAGGCTGCTACGAAATATAGTGGGAATTAGTGATTTACAGTTACTGTACATAGTTTATAAGGTTGAAAAAAGACTCAAAAAGAGTCCATCTAGTTCAACCAAAAGCCCTACTGTGTTGATCCAGAGGAAGGCAAAAAAAAAAAAAGCCATCAGGTTGATGCCAATTGACCTGTAAGCGGAAGAATTTCTTACGGACATCAATGTGGCAATCAGAATAAATCCCTGGATAAATGTCCTATCCCTGTAAATCTTATATCTATAACCTGTAATATTATAGTTTTCTAGAAAAACATTCAGGCTCCCCTTAAACTTATTTATTGAGTCAGACATCACAACATCATAAGGCAGAGAGTTTCATAGTCTTACTGCTCTTACAGTAAAGAATCTCTGTGATGATGGTAAAACCTTCTTTCCTCTAGATGTAGAGAATGCCCCCTTGCCATGGTTATGTGTACAATGTGATCAAATCATCCCTAAAATATTAGTTTTTTTTCCAAACTAAATAATACTAGAAAAGTACTGCACTAATGTACAAATATATGAATGGGGCATCCTCTGCATCTAGAAGTAAAGAAAGTTTCACTATGCTAGCAGAGGAGGATTGCTTACTATAATAAGTGAGACTATGGAACTCTTTACCACATGATGTTGTATTGGCTGTATCAATAAACAAGGGGGGCCTGGATGTTTTTTTTTTATTGCCATATTTAGAGTATGTAAGGAAAATATCCTCGGTAATGGGGCAATTAGCATTTGTCTCATAAGAATTTTTTGCCTTCCTCTGGATCAACATAGTAAGGCTGTACGATGAATGTGAGAAACTCTTGTCTTTTTTTAACTTTAAGAACTATGTAACAATGTATGTCTATTGTATGTTCTATACTGAATGTATCAGAAAAGGTTGCAAACAAATGTACCACAGCACCACCAAGAATCCAGCTCACTTCTCAGCTCCCAACTCCTCCTTGTCACGGACAAGGCTTGATTTCCAGCCCGAACACAACTTGCAAAATGGAGAGGATGTCAAGCCCAGTATGAGTTTCAAAAAATAGCATTTATTAAACATTCCATAAAAGTATGCAGTACAACACTTGGGACTGGATTTAGACCCATGGTACCCATGAGCAAGGAGGTTATGTCTATATCAGAAACGTGTACCAGGCTGGATATCCACCCCATGCCCAATACAAGTCCTGCTGGATATTTAGTTACAGATCTGGCCCATCCTGTTTTGGAAATTCACTTCACAATGTTCAATATTTAACAGTTATTTGACCGGCAGTAGCGCTAGTAGAGGTCTTACAAATTGTTCTGCTGTCCGATATATGTATGTGCATGAGAGCGCACAGTAGTGTGTGCGCACCCGTGCTTCTATGTTACAGAGCGAGATGTACTTGTCACACCTTAACCAAGTTTTTTAATATATATAGGAAGATGTTTTACCTTTATCGATGTGTATTTCTGGTCCGATCCTATTCCTCCAGTATCTGCAATGTTTCTGCTCATGATACTGGACTGTATAGTAATCCGTGCAGTTCGCAGGGAGATCTGCCACGGCCGGCAGCGTCCTGCGTTCTGCAGAGTGAAGATGATAGTAAGTCCCGTAGTTGTGAGTGCCATCACTACAAAGAGCTAGTTGGGCCAAAAAAAAAAAAATCCAACGGTTTGGAGAATATCATTCTCCTTCCTCAGGGATGGCTTGACCTCTCAGGACTGGACTATATATATCATTCACCCTGATTACCTGGTTATCTACATGTATTATGGAGATGTTGTAGTTTGTACACAGTTCATATTCAGCTGTCTGACTCTGCATTCTGGACATAATTAGCACAATCCATATATGTTGTGCACAAAAACGTATGTGACAAAAAGCGCACCTTGTGAATACAGTCATAAGGATTGTTGTGTCATTTTCTCGTTTTTTTTTTTTTTATGGTTTATTGTTCCAAAAAGGCAAACATCTCAAAATCTACATTGTGGGCATACGGTACCAGTGTGTTAAGGTTGAAAATCCCCCTAAATTCAGCTTTGGATAATTGGGAAATATAGTTTCCTCCTCTCCAATGGGGATGTATATATTCAATTGCACAAAAATGGGACCCTTGGAAGGAGGCATTAATATAATGAAGATAATCAAGTAAAGCACTCAGCTATTTTTTTGCAACTCCATATTCAATAAATTGTGATCCACTGCTCCATTCAAAACAAAGTGGTCTGGGTGCAATTTTGAAGAAAACCCTTGGGGCACAGCAGATAAACCCCCACATTCTGTGGATAGGGGACATGTTAATTTAAGCCTCTTTGGTCGGGGTTGGTAAGAAATTATGCAGGACCCCTCTTCAAACAAGGGAATTGAGGAATTATTCCAAGAGTCAGGAAAGGGGCATGGAAGTAGATATAAATACCAGGCTCTTCTTTCAGAGTTGTTTTATTTGGCCCCATATTAGGGGGCCCATTGTGCATGTTTGTGTGTAATATATATATATATATATATATATATATATATATATATATATATATATATATATATATTATCTGAACTACACTGTATTTTTTACATATAAAATGACATAGATATAGGACACAAGTTTTTTTTTTTGCTTGCTTTTTAAAGGTGTACTCCACTGCTCAGCGTTTGGAACAAACAACTCTACCTTTTAGCCTATGTCTATACTTCTTAAAGAAGTATCAGAATATGACTGAAAAGCTAAAACTCAGAAATGACCCATCTGTAGACAGCTTGTTTTTTTGTTTGTTTTGCTTTTGTTTTTTTAGAGTCAAGGATCATGCTCAATCACCCAAAAAAGTGTAAACATGTCACACAAAGTTGCAGTCCACGACAAAGCCTTTCTCCAACATGAGAAAAAACCCCAACAGACCACCCCCTTCAAGCCAAAATGCACCTGCAAGGTTCCACGTTTCCTTTCGCCGGTTACTAAGGGGACCACATAAACTACTGGCATCCACCTAGACATTTACCCAGATGTCGAATGAAAAGCCATAAATAAGCTGCTATCCCTGCTGAGGCGTGAATGTGCACTGTGCAGAATAGCTCAGACATCCAACTGAATCTATAAAATTGTATCTGCAGCTCAACAGCTGGAAGGCTAGAGGTGAGTATCCAAATAGAGAGTAAAGTCCATGCTATGTGCTTTCACTCATGTGGGGTTGCTACTACTATTGCGTTACGGCACCTTGGCTCTTACTTATTTGGGCCACATCCAGAGCTGATAAGTTGCTTCAGAGTGACCACCGGCACACGGCCCACCCTGGTACACCTGCCTCATGTGGTTTTTAATTCTACCTTGGTGGTCTACCACACTACCAACTAACAGATACTACACTTGGTCTTAGCCAAAAGGCCCAAGAAGCAGATTTCTTGTCTTTCATTAGTACAGAGTTCTGGCTGACTACAGAGGCCTGCGTTGTCAGTCTGATGAGATATGTTTCTCCTTTAAAAGACCACCATCAAGGTGTGTGAACACTTATATTTATTTTTCTACTGAAAATTCTGGGAAGATATTTTTTAATACAGTAAAATAGGTTGGAAACTACTACTATAAGATGCATCAATTTGTCTAGTCTACTTTTCAATCTGTTAATCTGGCATGCAGCCAATATTATGAATATGTATTGTTCAGATATAGAATTCAGCACCCATGTCCCAATTTTGACCAAATACCGTAGCCATGTGTGCATTTGATATTAAACATTCTGTGTGGTTCCATAAAAAAAAAAAAAAAAAAAAAAAAGAAGACCATGCTCCGTCATATTGTTCTAAGAGACAATAAAGGGGCTCTCTGAGAGCTTAACAATTTCTACTATGGATTTGGAGAGACTCCATGTGCAGATATACTGTACATGGTCTGTGCACACAGCAATGTGATATCCATGGCTCCTTGACAAAGTAGTTTCATGTCCCCTCTTTATTCTTTTTACAGTTGTTATTTATAGATCAATGTTTTGGTGTTTTTCTGTGCTAGGCTTTATCATCTTAAGACCACCTCACGTATAAACCAAAAAATGCTATTGTGAATGAACCCTTACTGCTAATAGGAATCCTAACTTCTCTAGACTATGTCAGACTGTTGTCCTTGGCAGAGTTAAGATTTGCCAGTGCTGAGATTTTTTTAATATGCTATAAATATATAAAAGGCAACATGCCTTGTCAGCAAGTGCTTGTCAAAATTGTCAATTTAGTATGGATCTGGTCTTCTATGTTCTGTCCAGTATGCTGCAGCAATTATTAATGGGGTCATTCAGGGTGTTCCTGAGAACCACCAAGATATTTTATATTAGTCAAGTTATTGCAAGTGTAGTGAAAACATTCCTGCCAATAAATAGACATGTAGGAATATGGTATTTACTGAAGATTTTTGTGTGACAGCGGTACAGTTCTCCACTATATATTCATGTATTAAACATGATTTTATATCAATACAATGTTGGGACTTTGTCTACAGTGATGTGACCTGGTAACAGCATGGGATTCTTACAATTTGTTTCAATGACTTGTGATCTGTTCCCATTTATTACATTTACATTGTGATCCAAATGTAACAAGTAAAATGTAATATTGGCTAGGTCAGGAAGCCGAATTGTCAGGGCTCTTATAAGATTATAAGATATGAGCTTCATAGGCACATCAATCATTGCAACGATTTGTTATCATATTAAAAATGCAAAATATGTTTTCTGATTCTCTAAAGGCGAGCCATACAGGAAAATATAATAAATACAATGTTACATTGATTTTCATAAATATTTGTATCACAATTTTATTATAAAAAACACTTTAACACAATAAAAAAAGCTAGGTTTCCACTTGTTTTTTTTTTTCTTTTTACATCTAAAAAAAAACTCCAGCAAAAAACACCACAGCTTTTTCCTGCATTTTGGCAGTTTTTCTGGCGTTTTTTCTGGTGTGTGGAAACTGCCAAATTTGTACCCTGTAGCAGTTTTTCACTGCTTTCAGGGTACCACTCTTTGGGTCGGATGCTGAGCACCCGGTCCACAAATTGCACGGAGGTGAGGAGTAATGTACAGCATCACTACTTACCTCCCCCGGCCGTATAGTATACAGGGGTGCATAGTGTACCTGTGTATAATATACAGGAGTCGGGAATCCTGTCACCAGACTGTTGGGACTCCCTGCTCTTATGGCCCCTTTGGGCAGTATACACCATATACAGCTATTAGGGGCGTAGCTAGAAACCACAGGGCCCCAATGCAAAAAATTGCCCTGGGCCCCCCTACCCCCTGTGCCAGGGCAGGACTAGGACCAAAAATAGGCCAGGCATTTTAAAATAAGCAGACCATTTTTTTTGTGGTGGTCCAACTGCTGGGATCCCCATTGATCACCTCAGTTCAAGTGGTTCTCCAGCTATTGCTAAGCTACAATCTCCCATCATATCTGGAGAGTCTCAGGCATTATGGGAGTTGTGGTTTTGCAACAGCTGGAGAGCCACAGATTGGGGCACAGTGTCACCCATCATCAATTCAGAACTCACAAGTGACTACAGCTCTGATGGGACAGTCAGGAGAATACGCAATATTAAAGGGGTACATCCCTGGAAAACATTTTTTTTAATCACCTGGTACCAGAAAGTTAAACATATTTGTAAATGACTTTTATTTAAAAATCTTATGAGACAGATGCACTTTAAGGGCCTATTCACTCGATGGAGTTTCGCTAGTAGAATTCCGCCTCAAATGAAAGCTCATACACTTGTATGGGATTCCGCACTCCTATTGACATTTCCATCGTGTGACTAGGCACTTAGAGTTCACCCAATCTGACATGGACCACGGAGGGACGTTGCTGCACAGAGGACAATTGTCAAGGAAATGGTTAAAGCCCAGCGTGTTCTATACATATGACTTTTTAGGATACCTGCTGGGCGCCATCTAGGTTCCGTGGCCATTGTCTTAACTAGCGTGTAACAACGTCCATTCATGCTTGATGGCAGATTGGAAGAAAGTAAGAGCTGCTGCACAACCTCTTTAGTATATCTACATGCATGACAAAATGCATCATGCTACATACATAACAGGCATCATATAAATACACACCTACACATACTACACAAGTGTATAAACACACAGTATAGTCTATATGTCACATATACAAATATTTGCACATTGCATACACAGTTTACACATAATACACTCACTTTATGGAGGAAAGCTGGGTGCTTTGGGTGTCAGTCACCTCATGATGCACATGGCAGGTAATGGGTCACTCTGGGTTCCTCAGATGCAGAATCTCTCCCCTTCTCCTCCATGTCCTGACTCCTGAGGTATATCTACTGCTCAGCATCAGCTGTTCTCCCGCCTCTGTAGCTTTGAGCACAGCTGAGTCCCAAAATTCACATCAGGAGGATCGCAACAGGTGTCAGGAGTGACACCCGCTGTGTTCTTTCCTTAAAGGGGTACTCCGTCCCTAGACATCTTATCCCCTATCCAAAGGATAGGGGATAAGATGTCAGATCGCTGAGGTCCCGCTGCTGGGGACCCCCGGGATTGCCGCTGCGGCCCCCCCGCTGTCATTACTGCACAGAGCGAGTTCACTCTACACATAATGACGGGAAGTACAGGGGCCGGAGCATCATTATGTCACGGCCCCGCCCCTTGTGACGTCATGGCCCGCCCCCCTCAATACGAGTCTATGGGAGGGGGCGTGGCGGTCTCCACGCCCCTACCATAGACTTGTATTAAGGGGGCTGGCCGTGATGTCATGAGGGGTGGAGCCATGATGTCACATGGCTCCGTCCCCTGTATCGCCCGTCATTACGCACAGAGCGAACTCGCTTTCTGCAGTAATGACAGCAGGGTGCCGCAACGGCGATCCCGAGGGTCCCCAGCAGCGGGACCGTGGCGATCTGACATCTCATTCTTCTTATTATCTTATTATTATAGGATTTGATACATAGGATATTATGCTGCAGACTTCAATGTAAACTAACTGACTTAAAGGGCATTCCACCCCTAGACATCTTATCCCTATCCAAAGGATAGGGGATAAGATGTCTGATCGCGGGGGTCCTGCTGCTGGGAATTTGTACTCCGCCCCCGTGAGACGTCACGCCCCATCCCTTCAATGCAAGTCTATGGGAGGGGGCGTGACGGCCGTCACGCCCCCTCCCATAGACTTGCATTGAGGGGACGGGCATGACGTCACACGGGGGCGGAGTCGTGACGTCAGGGGATAAGATGTCTAAGGGCGGAGTACCCCTTTAACTACAGGTACTCTGTTCCATGCTAGGAGTTTTAGTTCCTGTACTAATTTCCCAGCATGGAACAGAGTGTGCTACATATTGGGAGCAGTAGTACCTTCAGCTTAGAACAGATCACAGTGGATGTCACTCCTGACAGCTGCTGCAATCGTCCTGCATAATGTATAGATGCAGCCAGCAGCTCTTCTCTGGTCCCCTGCACTGCTGTATATATACCTATTCATATTTCCCACAGAGAGTTGTGATTGGCTGGAACCATCTGGCCAATCACAGCTCTCTGCAAGAAATATGAATCTGTGATGTGAATAACTTCACATCACAGAACATAGTGCAGGATCGTGCAGAAGAGCGGCCCGCATCTATACATTATATAGGTGTCAGAAGTGACATCCACGGTGATCTGTCTATTAGAACAGGTACTACTACTCCCATCATGGAACAGTCTGTTCCATGCTGGGAGTAGTAGTACAGTGATCCCCCGACCTGCGATGGCCCCAACATACGATCATTTCAATATACAATGGCCTCTCAGAGACCATCGTATGTTGAAGGCAGCATCAACATACGATGCTTTTATATGTCTGGGCCATCGCACAAATGGCTATCCGGCAATGCAGACTGCTTCAGCTGCCGCTGGATAGACGTTTAATGTGCCCCGTGTGCTCCGGTGAGTGTCACTCACCTGTCTCTGACATTCCGGACTGTCCTCTTCATGCTCCGCTGCATGGCCATCGCTCTCCTTTGTCGTCATCATGTCGCCGCGCACTCCGGGGACAAGATGACGGTAATGGAGAGAAACGTTCCAGGGCAGCGGTGATGGTCTGGAGCATAGCTTTCTATATTATTATTGCATGGATCCCTCAACATACGATGGATTCAAGTAATGATAGTTCATTTGGATTTAATTACCATTGTATGTTGAGGGATCACTGTACTACTTAAAAAAAATAAAAAATAAATAAAGAAAAAAGTGAAAAAAGGTAAGAAAACACACACACACACACACTATTAAACACATTATTAAAATACATTACTAATAAAAAGTTTAACAAAATTAATTTAAAAAAAATATATTATTTTTACATTTAAATGGCCCCTCTCTACATTCTTATTATTGTTGTATAAATTTTTTGTTCCCTGCTCGCCCACATAAATTGATCCCTGTTTAAAAAAATAATAAAAATTTCATTTTAAAAGATATACATTTCGTTAAATACAATTTTTCTATAGCTATACATCTTTTTTTTTTTTTATTGTGCCCAATGAAAATTTATAAAAAAAAAGGTATCTCCATCACTTTTTTGGATCACTAAAGTCCAAAAAAAAAAGAATAAAAACCGCCTACAAAAACGCCAAAGTTAAAACCCAAATGGCGTTTTTTCACTCTCATAGACTTCCATGGGAGGAAAAAGCCAACTTTTTCCTTAAAAAAACACCAAAGTCTCAACAAGAGGTTGTTTTTGAAAAACTGACAAGGAGCCAAAAATAGCTGAAAACACTAAAAGAATAAAAAAAAAGTGCCAAACTGAAAACACCAAATGGATATGGCATTTTGCAGTTCCCTATTGACTTGCAGCAAACATCTGGCCACAGCATTTTATCACAAAAAAAATGCCATGTGGCAGAATGGGCATTTTTATGTGCGTTTTTGCAAAAAGAAAAAAAAAAGTGGAAACCTAGCCTAAAGGAGTAAGAATGGCCTTTAAAGAGCATCTAAGCACATGAAAATCTTATAGAAAGGATATCTATAAGCAACTGTGATGGAGCGGAGAATGAGCTCTACACTTTTACACCTACACTGATGTAAAAGTAAAACAATGAGTTGCCCTGTGTTTATTTTTAAGGCTTTATGAAAGAGCAATGCTCCGTAAACGTGTCCCCACCTACTATAAGACAGTGACAGATGGGAGATTTTCTAGGATTTATACACTCAGAAAGACTGATTCACAGACATACAATGGTATAATCCCATAAACACTAAAGTTTTGTTCATAAATGGGTCATCAGGGGGGTAAGGGCTTGCTTGTAAAACCGCACCACTAACGCACAAGGAGAGAACACATGTAGCGCCTGCTGTGAGTAGAGATAATAGTATGGGGTTTGCTGAATGCAACACACACAACAAATTTAGACTAAGGCCACATACACACAGCAGAGCCTGTGGGATAGCATACAAGATCCCTGAAACAGACTACACAAACTTGTTTTTTCTGTTTAACACTGTTTGATACTTCTGTACAGCACCAAGTTACAAGGTTATTCTCCCTTAAAAGCAATGTATAAAACTGGTCAATAGAAGTCAACTATGACAGGTCTGTGCAGCATTTAAACACTGCTGTCAAAGCTGCTTAACAGCTGTGCTTCATCTACAACCGGGGGAAGGGGAACATCATACAGTTTAAGGTGCACTCTTTTAATGGTCTACATTCTAGTGGACAGCTGCATTTACAATCCAGCTGCCTACCACTGTAACACCTTGACAGCCTTATTGACAGACACATAATACAAGATTATGTTCTGTACACCATTTTGAGAGAGTTCGTTTTATCCTAATTCCTAAATTTTTTTATTTTTTTATTTAAAGACTGTTTATAAAGGCTACTCCTTTCAAAATGCAGAGTCCAGAGAAAGTTCTGTATAAACTCTAAGCCACTATGGTAATCTAGAAGATTTGAGCTCAGTAGTAGTGTTGAGCGGCATAGGCCATATTCGAATTTGCGATATTTTGCGAGTATATGGATGAATATTCTTCATATATTCGCTAAATTCGCATATTCGTAATATTTGCAGCATATTTTCGCATATGCGAAAATTCTCATATGCAAGAATTTGCATATGGGAAAATTAGCGCATACAAAAATTAGCATATGCAAAAATTCTAATATGCGAACATTTGCATATACTAATATCCGCATTTGCGAAAATTCGCCCGCCAGTCTCACACAGTAGTATTAGAGCCTTCTTTACACCACACAAGCTGGAAGCAGAGAGGGATGATCACTGTGATGTGTACTGTGAAAAAAAATGTAATTGAAAAAAAAAATTTAAATAAAAAATATTCGTAATTGCGAATATATAGTGCTATATTCGTGAATATTTGCGAATTTGCAAATATGCGATATTCGCGAATAAAATTTGCATTGCAAATATTCGCGAGCAACACTACTTACTGGGTACGTAGTGAGTAATTAAAAACACTGTTTTAGGTTGTATTCACACGTAAAGTATCCTATATTTGATATGCAGGTGTTGATGCTATGTTAAAGGGGTACTCCACCCCTAGACATCTTATCCCCTATCCAAAGGATAGGGGATAAGATGTCTGATCGCGAGGGTCCCGCCACTGGGGACCCCCTCAATATAGCATGTGGCACCCACCTGTTTCTGCTCCGGAAGCGCTGGAGCGTCTGGGTCCTGACCACCAGAACAGAAGTCTGTGACGTCACGACTCCGCCCCCGCGGGACGTCATGCCCCGTCCCCTCAATGCAAGTCTATGGGAGGGGGCGTGACGGCCGTCACGCCCCCTCCCATAGACTTGCATTGAGGAGATGGGGCGTGACGTCTCACGGGGGCGGAGTACAAATTCCCAGCGGCAGGACCCCAGCGATCAGACATCTTATCCCCTATCCTTTGGATAGGGGATAAGATGTCTAGGGGTGGAGTACCCTTTAAGTCAGTTAGTTTACATTGAAGTCTGCAGCATAATATCCTATGTATCAAATCCTGCCCATCAAATATGTGCAGGATACTGTACATGTAAATACACCCTTAGGGTCTAGTCACACGTACAGTATTCTACGCAGATTTGATGTGCAGATTTAATGTGCAGGATTTGAAGCTGTGTTCAGTCATTTAGTTTCCATTGAAATCTGCAGCAGAAAATCCTGTGCATTAAATCTGTACGTGTGAATAGACCATTAGGGTGTATTCACATGCACAGTATCCTGTACATATTTGATGTGCAGTATTTGAAGCTGCAGATTTGATGCTGCGGTGAATTAATTAGTTTACATGTAAAACTGCAGCCTGAAATCTACAGCTTCAAATCCTAAACATCAAATATGCCCAGGATACTGTACATGTGAATATACATTTAATCATTGCACTAGGGGCTATAAAATGATATGTACTCAAAATGATCTGTTTTGACCACAGGTCTTTTTAAGGGATAGGAAATGGCTCCAAATGTTTTTATTATTTAAAAAAATAAATAAAAAAAAAGTTTACATGGGTATGAAATAAATCATTTGTGCCATATGTAGCAGAAGATAACACAGGGCTCTAAATAGGAAGGACAATAAAAGTTGTACATTGAGATAAGAGACACATTCTGGGGACATGAAGGCAGATAATGCTACAGTCCCAGAGCACCCCTTTTTGTTAGGTCTAAGCTTAGGCCAGAAACAGACAAGATTTTAATCTATTTCCAGACAGCTCTGTAAAGAGCTAAGCTGGTGATTAACTTGTTTGTACTTAAGAAGGAATATCCCTAAAATCTGTTTAGGGGCATCAAGGCAGTAAGATGAAAAGCTGCACAGCTAGACACAATCATAAACCACACTGTGATTTCTTTCATTAAAATTATTGCACAATGCATGATACATTTATCTTATTCCTTTGTTCTCTGGTCAGTAGCCCCAACTCTGGCCTGAAAAAAATATGTTATATTTTTGTAGGAAAGAAAAACCTTACTTGCAAATACTGGATTTTGGTTTTGGATGGATATATGGATGAAATAAGTATTATGCAAATGTTTGTTTGGCACTTAATGCACTCCTATGACCCGGGCAGGTCCAATAAGAACGCCTCTAATAAATATACACAACCTACCTCAGCAGTGACGTAAGTGCTATGTGCTGTGAGATCTGCAGAGAAAGGTTATGTATATTTATTAGGGGGCATTCTTACTGGACCTTTCAGACAGGCATAGCAGTGCACTTAGGGGATAGTATGTACCCAACATACTATTTTGCATATTACTTATTGGTCATATCTCCTAAACAGCACTACGTAAATGAAAAAAGAAAACACTTTTGTGATTAGCGTCACCCGCACTATCACTTAGTACTAGCAGGTTCTTATGGGCGGTTCCCCAGAATTAGAAGTTTTTGGAAGCAATCAACCCCTTTAGGATAGGGTCACACGTGCCGTATTTTCCTGCATGTTTGCTGCTGTGTATTTTCCTACCCTTTGAAGTTAATGGATAGCAAAATCATAGCCATTTTTTTCTGGCCATTAACTTAAATGGGTAAGAAAATACGTAGCAAAATCCCGCACGTGTGACCCTACCCTTAGGGTGTATTCACACATACAGTATCCTGCACATATTTGTCATAAAGATTTAAAGCTACAGATTTTATGCTGCAGATTTCAATGTAAATTTATTGATTAAAGGGGTAGAGATAAAAAAAATGGAAAACATTATTCTTATTATAATTATTTATCAACTGGAGCCAGAAAATTCAACAGATTTGTAAATTACTTCTATAAAAAAATCTCAACCCTTCCAGTACTTATCAGCTGCTGTATACAATAGAGGAAGTTCTTTTCTTTTTTCATTTGTTTTATGTCTGACCACAGTGCTCTCTGCTGACACCTCTGTCCATGTCAGTAACTGTCCAGAGCAGGATATTTTTGTTATGGGGATTTGCTCCTACTCTGGACAGTTCCTAAAATGGACAGAGGTGTCAGCAGAGAGCATTGCGGTCAGACAGAAAAGAAATCAAAAAAAGAAAAGAACTTCCTGTGGAGCATATAGCAGCTGCTAAGCATTGGAAGGATTAAGATTTTTAAATAGAGGTAAATGACAAATCTGTTTAACTTTCTGGCACCAGTTGATTTAAAAAAAATATTTCCAGGGGAGTACTCCTTTAAATGCAGCTTAAAGGACAACTGTAGTGGAACACTTTTATATATGCCCGTACCCGGGCCTCTAAGATAAACAAAATAAACTCATACATACCTTCCCGTTGGTCCGGCACAGGCCTCACGGTCCGGCAGTGCAGACGTCATTCCACTTCCTGGGGACTGGGACACTGCAGAGCCGTTGGCGTATCACCGGCCACAGCGATGTCCCGCCCCGGCCTGTGATAGGCTGAGCCCACTGTCATGTAAGAAGCCGGCCAGAGCTCCTTACATGACAGTGGGCTCAGCCTATTACAGGCCAGGGCGGGACATCGCTGCGGCCAGAAGTTGAATTACGTCAGCACTGCCGGACCGTGAGGCATGTGCCGGACCAACGGTGGCTTGTAGGAAGGTATGTATGAGTTTATTTTGTTTATTTTGAGGCCCGGGTATGGGCATATATAAAAGTGTACCACTACAGTTGTCCTTTAAATCTGCAACTTCAAATCCTGTGCATATTACTGTATGTGTGAATACACCCTTAAGGCAGATAAAAGACATCACATGGTTGCATTATTGCATGGTTTTACCATTAACACTAACCTTAGGTGCCGCCCTGTCTTCCAGTTCTCCTGTTTATATTTCTTATGACTTAAAACCAAGCCACAAAATCATAGAATGTTACAACATTTTCTTGGCAAACAAGAAAATAATAAGAGATCACACAAGTTTAGCTTCTTATCTAAAGTTTATTGAGCATTTTATTTACTTATTTGAATACATATAGGGGATGGTTATTAGTAGCTAATCACTGAACAGTCTTTAAAGTGTCATAACTTCAGTATTATCCAATAATATTTCTTAAGCTATAAGCAGGGCTGTGAAGTTGAGGTGTCGGAGTCAGAGTTAGTTTTGGGTGGCGTCGTAAACAGTAGAAGTTTACCCTTGCCAATAGACTTACAATGAAGCCTTTCTCATGCTACAAGTGGGACCAAGCAGTGTGCACTTCTCCTGGCTATATAAAGTAATCTATGGGGGTCCAGCAATGTAGGTGAGAGGGCAACAGTGAAAAAATTGACACGTCACAGTTGAAAATTTGACTTACTCGACAGCCCGGGATATAGATTATTAGTGTATTTATGTAAGTATAAAATACATATTTGTTCATGTTATTCAGCAATACTTGCATATTTAAAAACAATTCTGCTAATTATGATGACACCAAGCTTTGTAGCATGGTACAGTCTATAGAGGATGTGTATAGGTTACAAGATGACTTGGATAGACTAAGTGTCTGAGCATCCACTTGGCAAATGAGGTTCAATGTGGATAAATGTAAAGTTATGCATCTGGGCACTAATAACATGCATGCCTCATATGTCTTAGGGGGGATTAAACTGGCAGAGTCACTGGTAGAGAAGGATCTGGGTGTACTTGTAGATCACAGACTACAGAATAGCATGCAATGTCAGGCTGCTGCTTCCAAGGCCGGCAGGATATTGTCATGTATAAAAAGAGGCATGGACTCGAGGGACAGGGACATAATACTCCCCCTTTATAAAGCATTGGCATGGCCTCACCTGGAATATGCTGTTCAGTTTTGGGCATCAGTCCATAAAAGGGACACTGTGGAGCTGGAAAGGGTGCAGAGACGCGCGACTAAACTAATATGGGGCATGGAACATCTTAGCTATGAGGAGCGATTAAAGGAGTTACAATTGTTTAGTCTTCAGAAGAGACGTTTAAGGGGGGATATGATAAATGTATATAAGTATATGAATGGCCCATACAAAAAACATGGAGAAAAACAGGTATAAACTGTTCCAGGTTAAACCCCCCCCCCCCCAAAGGACGAGGGGGCACTCCCTCTGTCTGGAGAAGAAAAGGTTTAGTCTCAAGGGGCGATACGCCTTCTTTACCATAAGAACTGTGAACTTATGGAACAGTCTACCTCAGGGACTGGTCACAGCAGGAAAAATTAACAGCTTTAAAACAGGGTTAGATACATTCCTGGAACAAAATAACATTAATTCCCATCCCTTCCTCAATATCGTGCCACACCCCTACCATTCAATTCCCTGGTTGAACTTGATGGACGTATGTCTTTTTTCAACCGTGCTAACTATGTTACTTTTTTTTTCAATTTTTTTTTGCAGTGTTATAGCTCCCATAGGGACCTATAACACTGCACACACTGATCTCCTATGCTGACCCCTGCAAAGCCATAGCTTTGCACGGAACAGTGAGATAGGGGCTTGATTGCTCAAGCCTGTAGCTCAGGCTTGGAGCAATCAATCGACGATCGGACGCCGTGGAGACAGGTAAGGAGACCTCCGTCTGCGTCCCAGCTGATCGGAACATCGTGATTTTATTGCGATGTCCCGATCAGCCCGACTGAGCTGCTGGGAAATATTTACTTTCGCTTTCAGACGCGGCGGTCAACTTTGATCGCCGCATCTGAAGGGTTAACAGCGTGCGGCAAAACGATCAATGCCGCGTGCTGTTAGCCCAGGGTCCCGGCTATAATTAGCAGCCAGGACCGACCCGGTGTGATGCGGGGTCACGGCGTGACCCCGTTTTAAACACCGGAAGCGGTCGTAGGGCGTACAGGTATGCCCTACGTCCTTAAGAGGTTAAGGCTCACTATACCCCTTGTTGCGTTCCTTGAGGGGTGTAGTTTCCAAAATAGTATGCCATGGTGGGGTTATTTTGCTTTTCTTGCACCATGGGGGCTTCCTAAATGCAACATGGCCCCCAAAAACCATGACAGCAAAATTAGCTTTCAAAAATCCCACAGTTGCTCTTTCCCTCTTGAGCCATGTTGTGAGCCTGCAGAGCACTTTATGTCAACATATGAGGTATTTCAATACTCAGACTACAAATTTTGAGGGGCTTTTTCTCCTTCTACCACTTTTAAAAATGAAAAAAGTGGGGCTACAAGAACATGTTAGTGTAAAAAATTCAGATTTAGATTTTTCTCCTCCACTTTTCTGCTATTCTTGTGAAACACCTAAAGGGTTAACAAACTTTCTGAATGTCATTTTGAATACTTTGAGGGGTATAGTTTCTATAATGGGGTCATTTATTTGGTATTTCTCACAGAAAGGCCCCTCAAGTCCACTTCAAACTTAACTGGTCTCTGAAAAATTCAGATTTTGAAATTTTCATGAACATTTGCTGCTATACTTTGAAGCCCTCTAATGTCTTTAAAAAGTAAAAATATGTCAACTTTCTGATGCCAACATATAGTAGACATTTTGAATTTGTGAATCAATATAAAATGTATTTAAAATATCCATTTTCCTTACAAGCAGAGAGTTTAAAGTTAAAAAAAATGCTACATTTTCAAAATTCTCATGACAATTTGGGATTTTTCACCAAGAAAGGATGCAAGTAACGACGAAAATGTATCACTGTGTTAAAGCAAAAAAGTGCTCAGTCCTTAAGGGGTTAATCTCTTCAATTTTGACACCATATGTTCTCCCTGCTGCCACATCCAGATGCTCTGTGGCAGTGATTCCAATAGCGATGCCTGTAATCTGCATGTCATGCTGAATAACAGTATTATTCCACTAACACAGCACACTCCCTATGCATATTGTGACAAGGCAAAGTGTTCTACAATCCCTATTGAGGCTCTCTGTAGCCAAGAAATAGCCGTTTTTAAGCCCTTTAGCGATTCACCGCAAATAAATTTGTACCGAAACAAATTTTTGGGGAAAATTCGGCGAATCTGCTGAATCTAATTTTTCTAGAATTCACTCATCTCTAATTCTCACCTAACAAAGCAGAACTTATAAACACCAAAAATAGTGTCTAAGGGGAATGCCTAAAAAATAACTTTTATAAATCATATTAAAATGAAAGAAAACTGTGTGTGTAACGCTCCACCATGGAGAGTTACACACAAGGTTTTCTTTCATTTTAAACTGATTAATAAAAGTTATATTTTAGACACTCCCCTTAGGCACTACTCTTGGTGTTTATTAGTTCTGTCGGGCTACACAAGGGCCTTTTGATGCACTTGAATAGTGATAGGGTAGCAGGAATCCAGAGACCTTGTCACAGTCACAATGTTTTCCTATTAGATGCAAAATTGCCAGGACCTTGCAACTGTCACAAGTAATTCAACCAGCTTAGACCTTTTGCCGTGATCGCAAGGTCATCTGAGACCTTGTTTCCCATTGGTTGCCATTGTGTTATCATTGTTATCGCAAAAAATCAATTTTAACATCTGGATTTACGCATGAACACATTTTGCCCTATTTACCAAGCCCTAACCAGGTAGCTTTAGCATTTAGCAATATTGTCTGGCCTCTGTGATAGACACTCTGCAGCAGTTTGCAGCAGACTCTCACTCCAGTTTAGAGCTATGACTATATGCATTTGCCACAGTGTTACTGCTGTAATGCAAATGTGAGATCCAAGTGAAACATTTTGCTGTGATAGTTTTAATTTTGTTTACTGATCATATAACAAATTGTAGGATTTTTATATTTATTGTAAATGAATGACTATTCTCTGTGGCAGATCTGTGAACTTCTGTAATGTATCAAATTTACTGCAGCTCCTGACTACTACCTCCCTCATCTGCTGAACCAAGTCAGTGCAGAATGAATATGTTTACATGCTTTATCAGTTAACATTCCACACTGAACAATGGCACAGTTTTATATTTCTTTCCTGAGATACACAATCCAAGGTCAAGGGGGCGAATGTGGGCTTGTAGGATGGAGAGTGGGTTACATCTGGTCCCAGATGTCCCCAGCTGCATCTCATCCAGTGAATGCCAACAGCTGTTGGTACATTAAACCTTCTAAAGTCCCCTGCCAGCAATGAGAGGGAAAAAAGGTTCCCTCCTACCGGCCCCCTCCTCTATGCATTGCAGCTTAAATGAACAGGGCATCCTTCTACACACAAGAGCTCCAGAGGATTAAAGAAGATATTTACAGGGAGGCTGGAGAGGGATAGCTTTGTTTTATATATGTTCTAATACATAATTACAGAATAGTAATGACAGCAAAGTTCAAAGCTTTAAGATGGCATCAATGAAAATCAAAAGGTGCCAGGAAGACAAGATGATTGCCTCGTAAGTTGCAGACATAAGGTTATAGACTGTACAGGAAAATCTGGTGTTTTTAGTGTTCCGTGTGACTAAAAGTCAATTATCATAATCAGACGCATTTATGAAAAAAAATACATCATGGGTTCAAAAATGCTAGAATAAAAGACAGGACCAGAGTTATTAGACATCAGGGTATGAGTGATTCTGCATGTTTCCTAGAGCGCTGGCATGCACTGACATTCGAGGTGAACCATTAGTGGCATATAATTACATGACAAAGTTGAGTCTAAAAGTATTTCTTTGTCTCAGGAAAAATTGCAAAGTAGAAACAAACGGCTGAAAATACACATCACATTTATCCTCACAACAAGGCCATGGTAGGGGTCATTTCAAAAGATTTTAATATCTTTCTTTCCCATACCAAGTCATACTCTCACATTATCATATATTCAGAATTTAGCTGACCATAGACATAAAAGTTGCTCAGCTGGCAGTCTTCACTTGACATGATCATTTGGCTTGACCAGATATAACTCTGTGGAGGGGGGAGCAGCTGCAAGGCTCCTCCAGCATCGCTTATCTTGGGAGAAAACAATAGATGATTGGCCAGAGCAAAATCAATACGGACAATTGTCTTTTCCCCAAGGACAAATAAGGGGTAGCTAATGCCAGCACATATGAACATTACTGTGTAGAAAGATCTATCAGAAAATGATGGGATCTGCTGATAAAATTATTTGTTAGCTTTGTTTTTTTTTTCTTTTTAGAACAGCTTTTTGGAAAATTTTACCATAGACATCATAGAGACAATGATGTAGTTTTATCTTAGCCTTCTTCAGTGGTAGTGTCAAGGAAGAAAAGCTCTTTCTACACAGGAAGACAGCATTCCAACATGAGTGCTGATCATCTATGAACATTGAAAGCCAGATAACTGATAGCTGGATCATTCATGTGGCTGTTCATTTCCATCATTGTCCACAAGCACATCCCGTGTTTACACAAAGAGCTGTATGGCTGACTAATGATATTCAGGGCCGTATGATTAATTAACCAAAGAACTATAGTTTTCTTGTTCTTCAGCTGACCAGCTTTTCTTCAGCTTCTTCAGGCCTTTTACATGGGGCAATAACCAGACATTTTGGCCAATAATCGTCCTGTGTAAAAGGGGTACTCTGCCCCTGGAGATCTTATCACCTATAAAAAGGAGAGGAGATAAGATATCTGATCACAAGAAAACAGAATAACTATTTACAAACATGTGAGAGGTGGACTCACATGTGAGATATTGTGAATGCATCCTGAAGTATTGATTGTCGGTTTAGTTAATATTATCTGTCGTAAAGTAAAGAACAGGGAGATGAATGTCCCTAGAGAAAAGCGAAGGTGTGAAAGAGAGATCAGAAAATATACGGTAATAAGGATATGGGAAGTATACATAAATTAGCATCAAAAATTCAAACATAAAATTGGGGGAAAAAAAGCTGAAAATGGACAATTAACTGATGTAAAAGAAAACTGGTTCAAAAAATTTAGATTTACTTTATAGCAGGCATAGCAGGACCTCAAAATTCTAAGCAGGAAAATGACCTGTTGACTTTTATGGGAGGGTGTTGTAGTCTGTACAGGGAGGGGAAGTAAAGCTTTCACTAGTTGTCAATAGTGAATTTCCATGTTATCTGCCTCAAGCTAACTGATAGAAGTGTCAATCAGCAATGAACAATTTTCTGACAATATCCCTTTGAAGATGACAATTTAGTCAGTATTATTGTCAGATTACCAAGTAAAAGGCATTAAGAAGAATCACAGTGAGCTCTAGCCATTATATATTATATCTTCAAGGAAGACTTTACAGAAATTGACCCTCCCGTTTTGAGAATATTGTGGATGCTGGCAGCCATTCATGCACTATGTACTAGAAGTAAAAAGTAAGACAGGTACAGGCAAATAATAGAGATGAGCGAACTTTTGAAAAATTCGATTTGTGGCAAATCTATATTAAAAACGGCTATTTCTGGCGCAATAAGAGCCTCAATAGTGGTGTAGAACACTTTGCTATGTTCTAACACACATATGGAGTGTGCTGGGGTAGTGAAATAATACTGTTATTCAGAATAACATGTAGATTACCGGCATCGCTTTTAGAATCACTGCTGCAGAGCGGCACAATGACAGAGCGTGGAGGTGGCATCAGTATGAGGAGACCATATAGTGGCTGAATGACATAGCGTGGAGGTTTTGGCAGCATGAGGAGATCACATAGTGGCTGAATGACACACCTTGGATGAGGCTGAAGCACGCGGAGACCATATTGTGGCTGAATGACACAGCGTGGAGGTGTTGGCAGCATGAGGAGACCATATAGTGGCTGAATGAAACAGCGAGGAGGTGTTGGCAGCATGAGGAGACCATATAGTGGCTGAATGACACAGTGTGGAGGTGTTGGCAGCATGAGGAGACCATATAATGGCTGAATGTCACAGCGTGGAGGTGTTGGCAGCATGAGGAGACCATATAGTGGCTGAATGACACAGTGTGGAGGTGTTGGCAACATGAGTGTTACGCCTAGCGCTCCGGGTCCCCGCTCCTCCCCGGAGCGCTTACGGCGTCTCTCTCTCCGCAGCGCCCCGGTCGGTCCCGCTGACCGGGAGCGCTGCACTGTCATGGCCGTCGGGGATGCGATTTGCACAGCGGGACGCGCCCGCTCGCGAATCGCATCCCAGGTCACTTACCTGTCCCGGTCCCCTGCTGTCATGTGCTGGCGCGCGCGGCTCCGCTCTCTAGGGCGCGCGCGCGCCAGCTCCCTGAGACTTAAAGGGCCAGTGCACCAATGATTGGTGCCTGGCCCAATTAGCTTAATTGGCTTCCACCTGCTCCCAGACTATATCTGATCACTGCCCCTGCACTCCCCTGCCGGATCTTGTTGCCTTAGAGCCTAGTGAAAGCGTTACTGTGTTTGTCCATACTGTGTACTTGACCTCCTGCTATTGCCTTATTGACTACGATTCTTGCTGCCTGCCCCGACCTTCTGCTACGTCCGACCTTGCTTCTGTCTACTCCCTTGTACCGCGCCTATCTTCAGCAGTCAGAGAGGTTGAGCCGTTGCTAGTGGATACGACCTGGTCACTACCGCCGCAGCAAGACCATCCCGCTTTGCGGCGGGCTCTGGTGAACACCAGTAGTGACTTAGAACCGGTCCACTAGCACGGTCCACGCCAATCCCTCTCTGGCACAGAGGATCCACCTCCTGCCAGCCGGCATCGTGACAATGAGGAGACCATATAGTGGCTGGATGACACAGCTTGGATGAGGCTGAAGCATGAGGAGACCATATAGTGGCTGAATGACACAGCGTGGAGGTGTTGGCAGCATGAGGGGACCATATAGTGGCCGAATGACACAGTGTGGAGGTGTTGGCTGCATGAGGAGACCATATAGTGGCTGAATGACACAGCGAGGAGGTGTTGGCAGCATGAGGAGACCATATAGTGGCTGAATGACACAGTGTGGAGGTGTTGGCAGCATGAGAAGACCATATAGTGTCTGAATGGTACAGCCAGGAGTTGGCAGCAGCATGAGTAAACACTAGGCCTTCACAATCCTTAAGATTACAAGATGAATTCTGAAATTTAAACGGAAGATTTTGGGTTGCTAGTGCTACCATAACAACATTTTTATTCCCAGACCCAGTTCCAGCAGAATCAGTAAACCAAATATTGCCTGAATGGCACAGGAGTTGGCTGAAGCATGAGGAGACCATATACTGTCTGAATGGCACAGCCTGGAGTTGGCGGCAGATGAGGAGACAATAGGGCCTCACAATCTCTAATAATAAAAGATGAATTTTGAAAGTTCAGTTGAAGATGTATGGTACCTAGTGCTACCATAAACATAGATAGGTAATGTCCTAGGCTCAGCAGCATCGCTAAACCATGTAGTTGCTATGTGACACAGGAGCAGACAGCAGTATGAGTACACAAGAGGGATTCACAACCCCTAACATTAAAAGGTGAATGTTAAAATCTCTATTGAAGATGCATGTTAGCGATAGCTACCATCCAAATATTTAAGGCCCAAGCCCAGAAGCATCAATAAGCCAAGTAGTTCTTGAAACACACAGTCAGGAGCAGGCATCAGTAGTACACCAGAGGGTTTCATAACCCCTTACATTGAAAGATCAATGTTGAAATTTCTATAAGCATGTATTTAGCTTGTTCTAAACATCCAAAAATGTAAGGCCCAAGCCCAGAAGCATCAGTAAGCCAAGTAGTTCCTAAAGGATGTGTACATAAGAGGGCTTCACAACCCCTAACATTAAAAGATCAATGTTGAAATCTTTATTGAGCATGTATGTTTGCTAGTGCTACCATAAAAAAATTGTAGGTAATATCCAAGACAGTCCCAGCAGCATCAGAAAACAATATATTGGCTGAATGACACAGTCTGGAGGTGGGGAAAGCATAAGGAGCCCATATCATGTCTGAATGGCACAGGCTGGACTTGGTAGAAGCATGAGGATACCATATAGTGGCTGAATGGCACAGCCTGGAGGTGGCATCAGGAGTCCTGAAAGTGACCCTAATGCAAGGAATTTCAAAAACTGGGGACCAGCACCTTAATTATGTTTTGCAGTATGCATGGCAGCACAATGAGAGAGCCTGGAGGTGGAAGCATCAGCATGAGGAGACCATAGAGAAGACCAATTATAGAGCCTAGAGGTGGCAGCATCAGCATGAGGAGACAATAGAGCAGCACAATTAGAGAGCCTGGAGGGGGCAGCATCAGCATGAGGAGACCACATGGCGGCACAATGACAGTGCCTGGAGGTGGTAGCATCAGCATGAGGAAACCATATGGTAGCACAACGACAGAGCCTTGAGGTGGTAACATCAGCATCAGGAGACCTTATGGTGGCACAATGACAGAGCGTTGAGGTGTTAGCATTAGCATGAGGAGACCATAGAGCAGCAGAATGATCCTTGAGGTGGCAGCATCAGGAGACCATATTGCCGCATAATGACAGAGCCTGGAGGTTGTAGCAATAGCATGAGGAGACCATAGAGCAGCACAATGACAGAGCCTGGAGGGGGCAGCAGCAGCATGAGGGCCATGCCAACTGAGGGTTGAGTGTGAGAAACTGGATGCTGGATTGCTGGTCGCAACACGACTGCTAGCTGACACCAGGAGCTCAGACCTCTCGCTGCGACTCCGGCTGCCACACACCCCTACTCTGCTGCGACCTCAGCCTGCGCCTGATGAATTTAGGCCTCTGCCACTCCTCTGTACATGTCCTGGCAATACTCTTCCTGTCATACTTATTGCGTATATGAGGGGAATACAATAGGCTTCACTACAATTAAAACAGTATTTGTCTAGAACAGCAGCAGGTGTGTACTTTTGGCTGTCTTTTCACAGTATCTAGGCCCTTGACAGATTAACAAGTACAAAATAGTGCACTACTTAGATGTACGTATGCGGTTTGCACTTAAGAGGGCAGAAAAATGCACTACAATGAGCCTAAAAACTCTTAAATTTTTGTAAAACACCAGCCGGTGATTACTTTACAAAATAGTACACTACTTAGATGTAGGTATGTGGTATGCACTTATGAGGGCAGAAAAATGCACTACTGTACGCTTCAAAAATTATTTGAGTAAAACACCAGCCGGTGATTACTTTTGGCTGTCCTTTCACAGTATTTATGCCCTTGACAGATTAACAGGTACAAAATAGTACACTAATCATGTACGTATGTGGTATGCACTGATGAGGGCAGAAAAATGCTCTACAGTACACTTAAAAAAGTATCTGAGCACAACACCAGCCGATGAGTACTTTTGGTTAGTCTTTCACAGTATGTAGGCCCTTGACAGATTAACAGGTAAAAATAGTACAGTACTTAGATGTACATATGCGATATGCACTTACGAGGGCAGAAAAATGCGCTACAATGCGCCGAAAAACTCTGTATTTTTGGAAAACACCATGCGTCGATTACTTTTGGCAGGCCTTTAACAGTATGTAAGCCCTTGACAGATTAACGGGTACAAAATGGTACCCTACTTAGATGTAGGTATGTGGTTTGCACGTATGAGGGCAAACAAATGCGCTACAGTACAGTTGGAAAACGTATTTTCATAAAACAACAGCCAGTGATTACTTTTCCCTGGCCTTTCACTATATGTAGGCTTGTTACAGATTAACAGGTACAAAAAAGTGCACTACTTAGATGTAGGTATGTGGTATGCACGTATGAGGGAAGAAAAATACACAACAGTGCAGCACCACAAAAATAAATATATGTATTAAACACAAAATTGCACTCTGTCAAAGAATGGAGTGAACTGCTGGTTATTATACCGTCTAGAGACTAGTATAAGCAGCAGATGATTTCTTGTGGAAAAAATACACAGAATTGCGCTGAAAAATCATTCATGCCTCCTCTGCTAAGGTTGATGAAGTTGAGGCAGCTTGTTGAAATGTATGAGGCAACAAACAGCTATCTGCCCCTCTCTTATAAAATGCTGAATAAAGTGACTGGGAGGTTAATGGCTGGCGTAAAAATCCTTTTCAGTGAGAACAAGCACTGCTCTCTGTCCACAACGCTGCTCTCTGTCCACACGCAGTCCATCCTATCCCTCTGCAGTGTATAGCATGAAATGAGCAGCCGCAAAATGGCTGCCAATTATATAGGGCTGTGACATCACAGGAGTGACTGAATGCTAATAGGCTGCATCCTGCATGTGATTCAGGGTCATCCCGCCTACCTCCCTTCCCACCTTGCCTTCCCGCCTTCCCAACATCCCCTGTCCCATGTACTGACATGTGGATCCACCATTTTAGGTGTCAGGGAGCCTGGAACGCTGTAATATGGAGTTTAATAAAGCAATTAGCACGATAGAATTGTGGCGATATTTGCATTCGTTGCGAATCGAATATTTCCTGAAATTCGTAACGAATTTGGGTTCGTCTGCTTCGATTCGCTCATCTCTAGCAAATACCTTAAATACTGTGTATTGGATGTGTCATTCACTACTGAATGTATTGAATGCATGGCTAAAGCCCCACATTAAGTATACAGTGGAAAATTGTAAGTAATTTCAAAAAGCCTTATCAACTTTAGATCTAGCTTAGTTAAGTATTATATAATCAGAGGAAAGGAACTGGAGGTGGCTTAATATACCTTATTGCCTGGGGTGAGGTGACTATTTCATCTACTTATCATTTCCTACTGGCCTATCTCTCAGTATTTCATATACAATTATCTAAAATGAAGCAAAGTAAACACTATCTATAAAATATAAATGCAAATGAAGGAAGTGACCAAGTTTACAGTATATAGTTACAGTATATAGTTACAGTCCTAAGACACTTGAAAATGGGTGTCAATGTACAGTCACTTTTGTCATACATATATTATATATGGAGACAGAAAGAATGTTCTGTTTTGGCAATAGCTCTTTTTGTGCCCGAGGCAAGAGCAGATAACTGTGCCCCCTTAGCCCTTCCTACAGTCCTATGTAAAAATACATTACCCTCACCCCTCAGCCCCTTCTACATACAGTCCTATGTAAAAACACATCACCCTATCTCCCCTCAGCCCCTACAACATACAGTCCCATGTAAATATATATCACTCCACTTTCCTCTGCCCTTCCAACATGAAGTCCCATATAAATGAATCACTCCACTACCTGAATCCCCTCCAACATACATTTCCATGTAAAAAATATATCACCCCTTCAACATATAGTCCTATGTAAAAGAAATATCACCCCATCTCCCCTCAGCCCCACCAACATACTGTCCAATATAAAAAAAAATGCCATTCAATTTCCCTGAGCTTCTCCAACATACAGTCCCATGTAAAAATAAATCACCCTATCTCTCCTCAGCAAAACCAACATACAGTCCTATATAAATATACAACACCCCCTCTCCTCAGCTCCTCCAACGTACAGTCCTTTGTAAAAATACATTATCCCACTCGGACCCATCTTCTGGAAATTTTCCTCTCAGATTCCCTGGTAACATGAGATTCCACCAAGCAAACAATTGTTGACAGATAATTCTGAACCCTGTCAAAAATAGCCACTCTCTTACGTCGCTCCGCCATTCCCCTCACTTTCCAGAAAAATATCTTTAATTTATCCCTCATGGATGTAAAAACTTAGAGAGAGAAAAAAAACCACACCCAATTCCCCCCTTCTGGCAATCCCACCCCCCTCCCATCTCATGACCTGCTAATCGGTCTCTATCCTACGTCACCCAGCTCCCCCCCCTCCCACCTCTCCTTCTTCTCCTGTCAAAAATAGATACAAGTACCTAAAGAAGAATAATCATTTTATCCCTTCCTGATCCATCCAATTCCCTGCCTCTACACAATCGGTAAAGAAATATACTTTATCTTTATACATCACTCGTAACTTGGCAGGGAATATCAATGAAAACTGAACTTTGGCTGCGGCCATTCGTCTCTTTATATATCTAAAAGAAGCCCTTTTAATTTGGGTGGCCCTGGCATAATCCGGGAATATGGACACTTTCGCCCCATTACAGAAAAGCTGGCCCCTCTCTCGTGCCTTCCGAATTATAATGTCCCGATCATTGGAGCTAATAAGCTTAACTATAATAGTCCTTGGGGGAGATCCGGGACCCGATGAACACGCTCGGCATCCAGCTATTCAGCTGGGGTCTCTGTTTACATACATAGAGCCATCCCAGTTAAGATTTTTTCAAAGAAAGTAGATCAAAGAGGACAGTATGTTTTCTTGCATGCTAAATTTTTTGATTGGGAAGGATTGCTTGCTTTTTTTTTTTTTACGTCACCCCGCCATTTTCCACTCAGCCTTTGTTAGATTTAATTGGTATTTATAAAGGGAAAGAGCATCTCCCTCTATGTATGGTAGGAGATTATAATTGTGTGCTGAGTCCCTCTCAGGATAGATCCTCAACTAGGGTAGGAAGAGAATCTGAAACCCCCTCCTTAAATTGTGTGTAGAGATTGGTTGGAAAGACCCGTGGAGTTTAATGAATCCTTATAGGAGCGTGTTTTCTTGCTTCTCGACCTCCCATAAAGTAGCATCACAAATTGATGTTGTTCTCTCTAATGATAAGGGGTTGCTGTTCATTTAAGGTATTAGATATGAAGGAACGACCAAGTCAGATCACTCTCCAGTGGTAATGGAACAGGGAATTGGGGATCGGAGAAATCAGGGGGGAGAGTTTTCAGTTTTAATTCACATTGGTTGAATCTGATTAGAGGTAAGGAGGAAATTGTGAAAGAGCTATGGGAATGTTGGGAATTGAATAAGAACTCAGCCCATTATCCGGTAGTGTGGGATAGTATTAAAGCAGTACTGAGGGGGATTCTGTATAAGGCAATACAAAGGAAAAAGAATGAATTTAATAAGGTGGAGCAGGACTTGAGAGAGAAGGTTAGAGAGGCATAGGAGAGATATGAGGTAGAGCGATCTGAAAATAATTTTAGGGACTTAGAAGTAGGGCAAAGGAAGTTGTCAGATTATTTCTTAGAAAAAGCACAGCATAAGATTTTTTTCTCGGCCCAGAGGGATTTTGTGGAAGGAGCTTGCCCCGGGAAACTGTTACATAGTTACATAGTTAGTACGGTTGAAAAAAGACATACGACCATCAAGTTCAACCAGGTAATTGAAGGGTTGGGGTGTGGCGCGATATTGGGGAAGGGATGGGATTTTATATTTCTTCATAAGCATTAATGTTATTTTGTTCCAGAAATGTATCTAACCCTGTTTTAAAGCTGTTAAATGTTCCTGCTGTGACCAGTTCCTGAGGTAGACTGTTCCATAAGTTCACAGTTCTTATGGTAAAGAAGGTGTGTCGCCCCTTGAGACTAAACCTTTTCTTCTCTAGACGGAGGGAGTGCCCCCTCGTCCTTTGGGGGGGGGGGGGGGTTTAACCTGGAACAGTTTTTCTCCATATTTTTTGTATGGGCCATTAATATACATATATACATTTATCATATCCCCCCTTAAACGTTTCTTCTCAAGACTAAACAAATGTAACTCCTTTAATCGCTCCTCATAACTAAGATGTTCCATGCCCCATATTAGTTTAGTCGCGTGTCTCTGCACCCTTTCCAGCTCCGCAGTGTCCCTTTTATGGACTGGTGCCCAAAACTGAACAACATATTCCAGGTGAGGCCGTACCAATGCTTCATAAAGGGGGAGTATTATGTCCCTGTCCCTCGAGTCCATGCCTCTTTTTTTTATAGATGACAATATCCTGTTGGCCTTGGAAGCAGCATCCTGACATTGCATGCTATTCTGTAGTCTGTGATCTACAAGTACACCAAGATCCTTCTCTACCAGTGACTCTGCCAGTTTAATCCCCCCTAAGACATACGACGCATGCATATTATTAGTACCCAGATGCATAACTTTATATTTATCCACATTGAACCTCATTTGCCAAGTGGATGCCCAGACACTTAGTCTATCCAAGTCATCTTTTAACCTATACACATCCTCTATATATTGTACCGTGCTACAAAGCTTGGTGTCATCTGCAAAGATAGAAACAGAGCTGTTAATTCCATCCTCTATATCATTGATAAATAAATTAAACAACAGCGGGCCCAGTACTGAACCTTGGGGTACACCACTAATAACCGGGGACCAATCAGAGTACGAATCATTGACCACCTCTCTCTGGGTACGATCCATGAGCCAATGTTCAATCCAGTTACAAACTAAAGTTTCCAAACCCAAAGACCTTAACTTATCTGTCAGACATCTATGGGGGACAGTATCAAATGCTTTAGCAAAATCCAGAAACACTATATCCACAGCCATTCCTCTGTCAAGGCTTCTACTCGCATCTTCATAAAAGCAAATTAGATTGGTTTGACAACTTCTATCCTTAGTAAACCCATGCTGGCTATCACTTATAATACAATTATCCCCTATGTATTCCTGTATGTAATCCCTTATAAGTCCTTCAAACAATTTACCCACAATGCACGTTAGACTTACCGGTCAATAGTTTCCTGGGGAAGACCTAGAGCCCTTTTTGAAGATTGGCACCACATTCGCCTTGCACCAGTCCCTTGGCACAATACCAGACACCAGTGAATCTCTAAATATCATGAATAGGGGTACAGATATTACTGAACTTAGTTCTCTAAGAACTCTTGGGTGCAATCCATCTGGCCCTGGAGATTTGCTTACATTTATATTACTTAACTTACCTTGTACCATTTCTACATTAAGCCAGTTCAGTACATTACATGATGTGTTACCAGCACTGACCTGTCCAATGTCAGCTCCTTCTTCCTTAGTAGTGTTGCTCGCGAATATTCGCAATTCGAATTTTATTCGCGAATATCGCATATTCGCGAATTCGCGAATATTCGCGAATATAGCGCTATATATTCGTAATTACGAATATTCGTTTTTTCTTTTTTTTTTTTTCACAGTACACATCACAGTGATCATCCCTCTCTGCTTCCAGCTTATGTGGTGTAAGAAGGCTCTAATACTACTGTGTGAGACTGGTGCGCGAATTTTCGCATATGCGAAAATGTGCATATAAGAATTTCCGCATATGCGAATTTTCGCTTGTGTTAATTTTGCATATGTAAATTTTCGCGCACGCGAATATTCGCATATGTGAATATTTGCATATGCGAAAATAAAACGAGAACATTACGAATATGCGAATATTCGCGAATATGACGAATATTCGTCCATATATTCGCGAATATTCGCGAATTCGAATATGGCCTATGCCGCTCAACTCTATTCCTTAGTATATACAGAACTAAAGAACCCATTCAGTAGCTCTGCTTTCTCTATATTGCCTGTGACAACCTCCCCATTATCATTATTAAGGGGTCCTACATGCTAGGCAACTTAGTTAGAGCTCAAAGGGGAAGAAGTGAAATCTTAGCATTACAGGATGAAAATGGAGACATTCAAACATCGCAGGAGGAGCTACAGAAGATCGCACGACGCACGATCGTACTATCAACAACTATATAGCTCAGAGGAGGGGACAGCGAGATAGAGGCATACTTAGAGGAGATTGAACTACCAGCGGTAAATAAGGCAAGCCTCGAAAGTCTTAATAAACAGATTACTGTAGAAGAATTGGAGAAAGCTCTAGAGGGTTGTTCGGTTTCATCAGCCCAAGGGCTGTATGGCCTAACCTATTCAATATATAGAGAATATAAGGAGGTATTATTACCTGTTTTTTGTACAGTATTGGGGGAGGCTTTAAGGGGAGGAGAACTGCCTCCCTCAATGCTGGAAACTAAAATAGTCTTAATACTTAAGAAGGAGAAAGACTGTACGAGGATGGAATCCTATTGTTCTCTATCCTTGATAAATTCAGATGCGAAGATACTGGAGAAACTTCTGGCCAGAAGATTGTCTCCCCTTCTTTCCGACATTGTAGGAGTTGAGCAAACCGGATTTGTTCCGGGGGCCAAGTCCAAAGTTTGTGCAAGAGATGAGGGATAATGTTCTCTGGACAAGTAGGGAGAAACCTAGTGGCAGCTTTTTTTAAACACAAATAAAACGTATAAAACTTCTTTTATTTTTTATTTTTATTTTTTTAAACAAAGTACATTTGAAAGATGTTTTATTTACCATAAGGAGTGTAATAGCAAAAATGTGTTTTAATGATATTGACAAACTAAAGAGCAGCAGGCAAGCCTAAACCAGGACTAGCATCTGTGGCAAGCATCTACCACTGCAGTCCCTTTACAGAACCTGAAGTTTTACCTGAGGTGAGTGCCTCACTTGTCTCATGGCAGCTATAGAAAAAATGTGCCCACTAGGGGCATAAGAGTGAACCTTTTTGAAATACTAGACATAGATTGTACAGTTTATACATCCTCAATTATAGAAAATATAGCATATACGAGACAAGTAACAGATATACAGTATTGACATGAACCTCTCCAGTTTTTTCAAGTAGTGTTTAAAGCTTTAGTTTCATTTGTAACACATTAAAGATATGTCGTCAAGACATTTCAAAATTTAGATCTCATGAGACCCCTTGCAACTGTAATAGCCAGGTGAAGGGCATGGCAGTGCATGGCTTCACTCCCTAGTTGTCAACTAATCAGACTATTTTATGATATTAGTTTATGGAGTGAAAGAGATGAATCAGGCAGCAAGCCAGGGAGTGAACAATGCTGCCGTTCACTTCAGTTGGCCATTACTGATGACTGCAGTGGGTATCAGGACATGTTTGACATGTCAAATGTTTTTACAAATCACACTAATGCTTTAATGTGTTGTTGCAAAAGATTTTAAAAAAGCCTGCATGATTTTGTTAGATTAACCCTTTATACTTGTGACCAGGCCCGGACTGGCCTACCGGGATAGCGGGAATTATCCCAGTGGGCTGCTGGGCCTGGGGCCGCTTTGGGGACGGATTAACATAGGGGCTCCAGGCCCCTACATGAAAATAGGTCCAGCGGGCTCAGGGCCAGTTTTGCCTATAGGGCGCCGCTCTGCCTGTAGCCGCAACAGCCAAGCAAAGCCAATATAATAACCCCGTCCCATGTTTGAGGAGCGCGGCAAGCGAAAAGCCGCACGCTCCAGCTCAAAACATGCCCTGCCCGTTCCGGGAGCGGAGCAGGGCTGAGAAAACGACCATCCCCCCCCCCCCGCATCACCCTACCGCCGCGCTCACCATTTTAATTGGCCGGCTCTGGAGGACGAGTGACGCCCCTGACGTTGCGCAGGGGGACGTCACTCGTCATCACCAGAGCGCGAGCCCAGCTGTGAGACGCTGCCTCCTGCCTGCCCGCTGCCCTGACTGATCTGAGCAGGTGAGACGGGAGGGGGGGGATTAGTGGAGTGGGGAGTTAATTAAGTCATCGTGGGGTGGGGTAGTGGGGTGGGGGGTTAATAAAATCGTACAGCGGTGGGGTGGAGGGATTAATTAAATTGTACAGGGGTGGGGGGGTCAATTAAATCGTACAGAGATGGGGAGGGGGTGGGGGGTCAATTAAAGCGTACAGAGGTGGGGAGGAGGGGGAGTGTGTTAATGAAATTGTACAGGGGGGGAGGAGGAGGGGGTGGGGGGTGTCAATTTCATTAAACCCCCACCTCCCCTGCCTCCTCATGTAATCTCCTTACTAGTGGGGTGACACACTGTAACAAACCTCCTCCTCATGTAATCTCCTTACTACTGGGGTGACACACTGTAACAAACCTCCTTCTCATGTAATCTCCTTACTACTGGGGTGACACTGTAACAAACCCACTCCTCATGTAATTTCCTTACTACTGGGATGACACACTGTAACAAACCCCCTCCTCATGTAATCTCCTTACTACTGGAATTACACACTGTAACAAACCTACTCCTCATGTACTCACCTTACTACTAGGGTGACAAACTGTAACAAACCCACTCCTCATGTAATCACCTTACTACTGGGGTGACACACTGTAACGAACCCACTCCTTATGTAATCACCTTACTACTGGAGTGAAACACTGTAACAAACCCACTCCTCATGTAATCACCTTACTACTGGGGTGACACACTGTAACGAACCCACTCCTTATGTAATCACCTTACTACTGGGGTGAAACACTGTAACAAACCCACTCCTCATGTAATCACCTTACTACTGGGGTGACACACTGTAACAAACCTCCTTCTCATGCAATCACCTTACTACTGGGGTGACACACTATAACAAACCCACGCCTCATGTAATCACCTTACTACTGGGGTGACACACTGTAACAAACCCACTCCTCATGTAATCACCTTACTACTGGGGTGACACACTGTAACAAACCTCCTCATGTAAGGGAGAGGAGGGGGGGAGTTAATGAAATCGCACAGGGTGGCAGGAGGGGGGATCGGCAATAGAGAGCGCTGGAAAAATGCAGGGTCTAGCATGTTTGTCCTGCAGATGCTGAAGAGATGAAGTTTTGGCTGAAAGAAGACGCCATGGTGATCTGAGCCGGATGGAGAAGAAAAGGAAAGAGGACGACGCTGATCAGAAAAGATGTAATTGTGAGTCCCAAAATGTAACTGTAATCAATTATATGGTATACAGATCTGTATACAGCTGGTATATACCTCTATATGTTCCTGTATATAATCACTTATATGGGATACAGATCTGTATACAGCTGGTATATACCTCTATATTCGTTTTTGCCAACCAGGGTGCCTCCAGATGTTGAGACCTTTGGCTGTCCGGGCATGCTGGGAGTTTAGTTTTGCAACAGCTGGAGGCACCCTGGTTGGGAAACACTTATCTAATCGCTCTATGTGTTATATTGTCTGCGGAGCTGTGTATCTAATCCCCCTATAGATACACAGATACTGGTCGTTGAGTCCCTTTATCTAATGCTATAATGTGTGATACTGTATGCTATACTTGTGTAAGGAGATTACATGAGGAGGAGGTTTGTTACAGTGTGTCACTCCAGTAGTAAGGAGATTATATGAGGAGGAGGTTTGTTACAGTGTGTCACCCCAGTTCTAAAGAGATTACATGAGATGGTTTGTTACAGTGTGTCACTCCAGTAGTAAGGAGATTTCATGAGGAGAGGTTTGTTACATTGTGTCACCCCAGTAGTGAGGAGATTATATGAGGAGTGGGTTTGTTACAGTGTGTCACCCCAGTAGTAAGGAGATTACATTAGCAGGAGGTTTGTTACAGTGTGTCACCTCAGTAGTAAGGAGATTACGTGAGGAGGAGGTTTGTTACAGTGTGTCACCCCAGTAGTAAGGAGATTACATGAGGAGGGGGTTTGTTACAGTGTGTAACTTCAGTAGTAAGGAGATTACATGAGGAGGAGGTTTGTTACAGTGTGTCACCCTAGTAGTAAGGAGATTACATTAGGAGGATGTTTGTTACAGTGTGTTACCCCAGTAATAAGGAGATTACATGAAGAGGGGGTTTGTTACAGTGTGTAACCTCAGTAGTAAGGAGATTACATGAGGAGGAGGTTTGTTACAGTGTGTCACCCCAGTAGTAAGGAGATTACATTAGCAGGAGGTTTGTTACAGTGTGTCACCTCAGTAGTAAGGAGATTACGTGAGGAGGAGGTTTGTTACAGTGTGTCACCCCAGTAGTAAGGAGATTACATGAGGAGTGGGTTTGTTACAGTGTGTCACCCCAGTAGTAAGGAGATTACATGAGGAGGGGGTTTGTTACAGTGTGTAACCTCAGTAGTAAAGAGATTACATGAGGAGGAGGTTTGTTACAGTGTGTCACCCTAGTAGTAAGGAGATTACATTAGGAGGATGTTTGTTACAGTGTGTTACCCCAGTAGTAAGGAGATTACATGAGAAGTGGGTTTGTTACAGTGTGTCATCCCAGTAGTAAGGAAATTAATTGAGGAAGGGGCTTGTTACAGTGTGTCAGACCAGTAGTATTGTGGGGCGAGTAAAAGGGCGGAGCCAGTGTGCGGGGTCAAGGGGGCAGCAAAATTCACTTTCGCCTAGGGCGGCAAAAGTCCTTGCACCAGCCCTGAGCGGGCTGCACAGAGGCACTTTGAGCTCCGTCGTGGCACATTGCTGCGCTTAGACGTGAGGTCACGTCACCGTGGGGGTAACGTCGGAGTTCACTGTGCCACCGATCAGTGCGTCCGCCACCCTGGCTGCTCTCTCTCGTACAGAGCCCCGCTTGTCCTCAGGTACAGAGCCCTGCTTGTCCTCAGTGTACAGAGCCATGCTTGTCCTCAGTGTACAGGGCCCAGCTTGTCCTCAGTGTACAGAGCCCTGCTTGTCCTCGGTGTACAGAGCCCTGCTTGTCCTCAGTGTACAGAGCCCAGCTTGTCCTCAGTGTACAGAGCCCTGCTTGTCCTCAGTGCACAGAGACCCGCTTGTCCTCAATGTACAGAGCCCCGCTTGTCCTCAGGTACAGAGCCCTGCTTGTCCTCGGTGTACAGAGCCCTGCTTGTCCTCGGTGTACAGAGCCCTGCTTGTCCTCAGTGTACAGAGTCCTGCTTGTCCTCGGTGTAAAGAGCCCTGCTTGTCCTCGGTGTACAGAGCCCTGCTTGTCCTCAGTGTACAGAGCCCTGCTTGTCCTCGGTGTACAGAGCCCTGCTTGTCCTCAGTGACTGCACCTAATGTTGGGAACTATACTGCACCTAATGTGGGGGAACTATGCTGCACCTAATGTTGGGGAACTATACTGCACCTAATGTGGGGGAACTATACTGCACCTAATGTGGGGAACTGTACTGCACCTAATGTGGGGAGCTATACTGCACCTAATGTGGGGGAACTGTACTGCACCTAATGTGGGGGGAACTATACTGCACCTAATGTGGGGGGAACTATACTGCACCTAATGTGGGGGGAACTATACTGCACCTAATGTGGGGAACTATACTGCACCTAATGTGGAGAGCTATACTGCACCTAATGTGGGGGAATGATACTGCACCTAATGTGGGGAACTGTATTGCACCTAATGTGGGGGAACTATACTGCACCTAATGTGGGGAACTATACTGCACCTAATGTGGAGAGCTATACTGCACCTAATGTGGGGGAACTATACTGCACCTAATGTGGGGGAACTATACTGCCAGCCTAATGTGGGGGAACTATACTGCACCTAATGTGGGGGGAACTATACTGCACCTAATGTGGGGGGAACTATACTGCACATAATTTGGGGGAACTATACTGCCAGCCTAATGTGGGGGAACTATACTGCCAGCCTAATGTGGGGAATTATACTGCACCTAATGTGGGGGGGAACTATACTGCACCTAATGTGGGGGAACTATACTGCCAGCCTAATGTGGGGGAACTATACTGCACCTAATGTGGGGAAACTATACTGCCAGCCTAATGTGGGGGAACTATACTGCACCTAATGTGGGGAACTGTACTGCACCTAATGTGGGGAGCTATACTGCACCTAATGTGGGGGAACTGTACTGCACCTAATGTGGGGGGAACTATACTGCACCTAATGTGGGGGGAACTATACTGCACCTAATGTGGGGGGAACTATACTGCACCTAATGTGGGGAACTATACTGCACCTAATGTGGAGAGCTATACTGCACCTAATGTGGGGGAATGATACTGCACCTAATGTGGGGAACTGTATTGCACCTAATGTGGGGGAACTATACTGCACCTAATGTGGGGAACTATACTGCACCTAATGTGGAGAGCTATACTGCACCTAATGTGGGGGAACTATACTGCACCTAATGTGGGGGAACTATACTGCCAGCCTAATGTGGGGGAACTATACTGCACCTAATGTGGGGGGAACTATACTGCACCTAATGTGGGGGGAACTATACTGCACATAATGTGGGGGAACTATACTGCCAGCCTAATGTGGGGGAACTATACTGCCAGCCTAATGTGGGGGAACTATACTGCCAGCCTAATGTGGGGAATTATACTGCACCTAATGTGGGGGGGAACTATACTGCACCTAATGTGGGGGAACTATACTGCCAGCCTAATGTGGGGGAACTATACTGCACCTAATGTGGGGAAACTATACTGTCAGCCTAATGTGGGGGAACTATACTGAACCTAATGTGGGGGGAACTATACTGCACCTAATGGGGGGGAACTATACTGCACCTAATGTGGGGGGAACTATACTGCACCTAATGTGGGGAAACTAATATGTTTTAAAATGCATGATTTTACCTTTTATGGGCAAGAAAATGACGACGTGCTGATATAATGACGCAACACTATGGGGCTGGTATGTAATTTTTTCTAGGGCTGGTTTTCACACCCAGTCCGGCCCTGCTTGTGACAAGGTGATTTTAAAACTCTCACTGCTGTTATTGATCCCCTGAGAGTCCCCTTCATACTGCACAGCTATTTATCATAACATAGTAACGTATAGTAACATAGTTTGTAAGGTCAAAAAAAGACAAGAGTCCATCGAGTTCAACCTAAAACCCTACTGTGTTGATCCACAGAAAGGCAAAAAACCCCCTTGAGGCTGATGCCAATTGCCCTATGACAAAGGAAAAATTATTTCCCGACCCCAATATGGAAATCAGAATAAATCCCTGGATCAAGGTTCTATCCACATCAATCTAGGATCCATAACCTGTAATATTATTACTCTCTAGAAAAAGGCCCCCCTTGAACTTGTTTATTGAGTCAGACATCACAACATCATGTGGCAGAGAGTTCCATAGTCTCACTGCTCTTACAGTAAAGTGATGATGGTGAAACTTTCTTTCCTCTAGACGTAGTGGATGCCCCCTTGTCATGGTTACCGGCCTATGTTTAGATAACATTTGACTACAAGGTTTTTGGACAAAAATATGCATTTAAAACACAAAAAAGACACAAAAATGCAGCATTTTTCCTAGAAAAGCTGTGTGTAAGACCAACCTTACCATGAAATAAAATGCTTCATAAAGGAATTACATTAAAGGGGTTGTCCAGGGAGAACAATAATTTTCTCCAGGCTAGGGAGGGGGTGTAGAAATATTAAACATGCTAAACTCATCTCCTCTGGACCACCATATGAACCGTTCTTCCACTGGGCTCCACTTTTTCAATGTTTTGTGTCGTCCCAACACCACAGGACCTTTCCATTCAGCCAGTCAGTAGCTGTAGCAATGTCCTGACCCAGTCACTGATTGACAGAGTGGACAGGTCCTGTGGGGTCACGATGACACAGAGCCCAGAATATGGAGACCAGCAGAGAACTGGAAGCATTGCTACAGAGGAGATGAGTATACCATGTCTATTATTTTAACACCACCCTTTAATTCCATGTTTCCTGCAACCACTTCAATACTAGTCCCTAAAAAAACATTATTGAATTTTTTTTGACTATTTTTAGATATATTTGCAGACATTTCTTCACAGCATTGTCAGTGCATTTTCTCACACTGAAATATTAATTGATGTGAACTTTGAATAGGCATATGGAGTGCAAATGGGTTGACTTCTCAGTCTAAGCTGTAGAAATGCTCTCAGGATTCCACCAAATGGAACTGAGTGCTTTATTTTTGCCATGCTACACACATCACAATTGAGCAGAAATGAAAGTAAGGGTTATTTATACAGTGCAAAATAGATGTTTTTTCTCCGTTGAAAGGATTTACTTAGAGAGTCACAGAAGTCAAGACATGCCCCATAATCTATTAGTTAATCCATTAAAGACAATGGACAGAAATGTACATCCTGGTGCCCTGAGACTTAACTCACCAGAACATACATTTAAGTCCTGCCTCATGCATGGTAAATCCTGGCTGCTATCAGCGATTACACTGATGCCCACCATTTACCCTGCAGATGATCAATACTAATCACGGCATCTGCAGCATTATCGGCACTCTTTGAACAACCGGCGGCGAGTGCAGAGGTCTGATGAGTCAAAATGCCCACTGGAGGTCCCCTCACCTGCCCCCTGGATGGCTCCGATGATCTTCTCCTCTGGTCTGTCTTGTAGCAGAATGGAGAAGTAAGTTGGTAATTGTTGAAGAAATTTTCATTTTTGTGTTTTCATTTTTTCCTCCTTGTTTTCTAAGAGCCTTTTATTTTTCCATCTATAGACCCATATGAGGGCTTGTTTTTTGCATGACCAAGTTTAATTTGTAATGACACCTTTCATTTTCCCAAAAAATATATGGAGGAATCAAAAAATTATTATTTGTGGTGGGAAATTGAAAAGAAAACCACAATTTTGAACTTTATGGTAAAAAGGACATGCAATCTTTATCCTATAAGTGAATATGCATATGATTAAAAGATACATAGCATACATATAATTGAAAAGTGAGATCAGTGCTGCACTGATACAGCCTGGTTTTCCTATGCTGCATCATTGGAGAGCTGAGCAGGCGGCTGGAGGCAGCTAAGGGGACCCACTGCTACCATTTTCGATCATGGGGCTCCCGAAATCATGTTGCCAGGGTCCCATGGACTCCACTGAGCTAACCAGAAAATGTCACTTTTAATTTAGACACTTTAATGCAATGATTACAGTGTCTTAAGAGTTAATGACGGCAGTGGCGGGATTGCCGCTGCCTTTCATCAACAGCAAGGTCCCAGTTACAAATAATAGCGCAGCTCCTGCCCTCGCTTCATAGGCATTTAACACTTCAAAAATCCAAGACGGCAAGGGCAAGGGCATGCCCTGTGTCCTGAAGGGGTTAAATATAATGTTAATGATCCTGTACAGTGAACGGCATAAATGTGAAAAAAATACAAAATTGCTATTTTTTTGGACACATTTTATCTCAGATAAATGAAATAAAAAGTAATCAAAAAGTCACATATACACAAAAAAATTTGCCCTTATACATCCCTGTATCAGTAAAAATGTGAACGTTATAGGGGGTCAAATTTTAAACATACAAATTTTGTTACAAAAAGTAAATTTTTTTTTGAGTAATACAGTAATAGTAAAGCATGCAAAGTAGTTATCATTTTAATCATATTAACCCACAGAATTAAGATGTCAGTTTTCCCATAAAGTGCACTACATAAAAACTAAACCCACCAAAATTTTTCTAAATTGTGGTTTTCTTTGCAATTTCCTGGTAAAATAAATTTTTTTTGGGTTGTGCCATACATTTTTAGATATATTTTAAGCCAAAGTACAATTGTTCGCACAAAAAATAAGCACTCATATGGGTCTGTGGATGGATAAAAAGAGTTATGGCTCCTAGGCTATGTTGACATCAGCGTTAAGCAAATCTATTATGAAATGTCCGTTTTGTCACATATAGTGTTGGGCACGAATATTTGCATTACAAATTTTTATCGTGAATATTGCAAATTCGCGAATATTGCGAATATATTTGAAATTACGAATATTCACTTTTTTCGCATATGCGCATTTTCCTTCTTATCACTTGTGGGCCAATTAGAATGATGCAAATGCACTTGTCAGAGGTTATCAACAACATCCCTAGCAACCAATAGTAAAGTTGCCCACCCCCTCACTGTTTTCTCCCTCGAATATGCGAATATAACAAATACGTGAAATTCGCAAATATAGGACGAATATTCGTCTATATATTCGCGAAATATCGCAAATTCGAATATGGGCAATGCCGCTCATCACTAGTCACATAACATGTATGTCACATATAGTCATTATTAACAAATATGACGTTAAAGGGGTTATCCATCATAATGTGATTTTAGTACGTACCTGGCAGACAGTAATGGACATGCTTAGGAAGGATCTGTGCTTGTCATTGAAACATAAGCTGCATCCATACAAAAGACCTGTGGTTTTCAATCAGGGTGCCTACAGCTTCTGCATTAGTTGCAAATTGATCTCTCTCCCACCAAGCAATCGCTCCACCCATTGAAGCAGACAGGCTCCCTGTCATCAGCTGACTAGTTAGTCAGGTCTCGGCCGCATGGCAACCTGGGAAAAATCTGAGACAATGGTCATTTTGTATGCTGTTAAACATAACTATTGGGGTGAAAATCACAAAAGAATTGTGAGAAAACCGTCAAACACAGGTACAGACACTATATTACGAACTACATTAACTTTACAGCCCCTGTAGCATAGTCAAATAAAAAATTCTTGAAATACCCCTTTAACTGATGTTAAAATTAAATATAAAATAATGGACCACTAACATCCGTTTTTATCCGTTAAAACATCCATTTATCTCCATTAGTGTTATCTTTTAACCAGTTTTTTTTTCTGAGCATGCTCAGTAGCAATAACGCATGTAAAAATGACAGAAACTAATGGAGATTACTTGCATCACAATAGACTTCAATGTCAAATTACTGACATACCTTAGAATGTCCGTTATTTATGACATATGCCCAGTAATTTTTTTCTGTTATAATAGCAAATGTTAAGCGGAACTGATGACAACATGAGTGGAACTTTCATTTTCTTATCTGTTTCTCAGATACTCTAACGGAATTGAGTAACAGAAGTGAAAAACGCTGATGTGAACACACCCTTAGAAGATGAGGAAAGGAAAAAACTAAAATGCCCAAAGGAAGATGGCTGTGTCCCCAAAGGGGTACTCGGCCCCTAGACATCTTATCCCCTATACAAAGTATAGGGGATAAGATGTCTGATCATGGGGGTCCATGCATTCTAGTACACTGGGATCACTCCTCACATCACTCCTCACTTCCTTGCGCTCTGTGGGCCAGGCGCTCTGCATCCGACCCCCTGAGTGGTGCCCTGAAAGGCAGAGAAAAAACTAGTACAGAGTACAAAATTGGCTGTTTCTACACACCAGCAAAAACGGGCAAAACGCAGGAAAAGTAAGATGTCCATCCAGCGCTATTTGTAAACCGTGCATAATCATAGCGGAGCTACATACTGGAAATCACTAAAATGTACATGTGGCCTTGAATTACCCACTGAAAAGGATTTTGGAATATTGGTGGACAGTAAACTTAGAAATCTACGTTAACCTTTGAAACCAATTTACAAAATGATCTCTAATACTGGTAAAAAGTTTTAAATATATATATTCTACTATTTTGTGATTACAGTTCCTAAACATGCCCTGGGATCTCCATGGTAACAGACAATATACTATACAGTACTAAGCCTGTGAAGTCTGATTCTGCCATAAAAACAAAAACAGTAGAAAATGTTTAATAAAGCAGCAGATGTGCAGCAGAAAATACATACTTTTGACCATTAAGGTAAGGTACAGTATTTGTTGCATATTTTCTGCAGGTGATTTTGCTAACCATTGAAGTTAATAGGTAGCAAAATCAGCTGCACAAAATATGCATCAAATCCTGTACGTGTGAACATACCGTAAGGATGTATTCACACATACAGTATCTTGAGCATATTTAATGCGCAGGATTTGATATTGTGTTCAGTCATTTAGTTTACATTGAAATCTGCAGCATAAAATCCTGTGCATTGAATTCTGTACATGTGAATACAGCCTACAAAGGTAATGGATTGCTTTTTCCTGTAACCTACAGAATTGGATCTAGCAGGAAGAGGTAGTCTTTCAAATTTCTTTTAGATTCACTGAATGAAGAGCTTCAACAAAGATGAGTGTGAAACCATTTTGCTAATTTTACCAATTAATCCCTTGTGAACACAGCGATTTTTCATTTTTGCCATTTGAGGCCTTGTTTTATGCTGGACCAAGTGTACTTCACAATGACATCCCTCGTTTTACCACAATATTACTGGCGAAGCACAATAAAATTAGTTCTGGTGAACAAAACAACAACAATTTTGCAACTTTTGGGGGGTCTAGTTTCTATTCAGGGCATTTTAAAGTTAAAATGACATTTTCCCAGATTTATCAAACTGTGTGAGATAAGAGATAAAAAAAATGAAGTGATTTTCCCACAGCAACCAATCACAGCTCAGGTTTTACTTTACCAGAGCTCGTTAGCTGAGCTGTGATTGGTTGCTGTGGAGAAATCACTCCACTTTTTCTGTAACACGTTTGATAAATCTGGGCCATTATCTTTATTCTGTAGGTCAAGATAATGACAGCAATATCTAATTGAATGTAGGTTTTGTTTCATTTCACAACATGCTTACAATTGTCCTCTCATGACCCCTATAATTATTATTATTTTTTTGTATGTGGGGATGTATAAGGCTATGTTTTTTTTAAGTAAAAAAAATGCTGGAAAAAAACCCAGAGAGACTGCCACTGCATTTCAATGCACTTTTGCTGTTTTATTTATTTTTGACATTTTTAGGTTTGTGTGGAAATTGAAGTTTCTCTCCGTTGGCTGTTTTCTGTACCTGTGTCCTCCCCTTTTTTTTTTTACTCTTTACAAAAAATATGATGTAAAAACGTTAATACAAAACCCACATTGCATTCTTAAATAAATTCTTTCTCTCCCATAGACTTTTATGGGGGAGAAACACCAAGATTTCAGTGAAAAAAACGCCAAAAAGTGTTAACGCATTATTTTTCAAACTCGCAGCATTTCCTGCTGCAAGTTTGTAAGCGGCAAATTTTCAGCAGCGGAAATTTCGCTGCAGAAAATCATTTTTGTTGTTCTTTTGTGGTCATTTCTCCCTTGGGATTTTGTATAGTACTTATAAAAGGAAAAACCCATGTACAAAATAACACTAAATAAAAAGTGCCACAGTATAAGTCTATGTGAAAGAAGCCTGAGACAATGTTCACATCTCATAATTTCCTTGCCGGATTCCACACTGGAATCCAGCACGGTGATTCCGCTGCAGCATAGTCCCATTGAACTCACAGGATTCTGCTGCGCTGTGTACAAGGCAGATTTTCTGTGCCAGATGCTTCCGGCATGGAAATTCCATTCTCCATGTCCGCACAAAGAATGAACACTATCATTCTTTGTGCGGAGTCTGCACGGAATGCATAGTGTCATTATTTGGGGGCAGGGAACAGGGGGATAGTGAGCCCTAAAGCTGTCCCTAAGACCACTCTCCCTGCCGACTTGCCTAGACACCCTAGTGATGAATGACAACTGGGCACCAGTCCCTTCCTCTGCTAAAGTGCATGGGCGTAAGAGACAAACAAAACAAGTCAATATGTATATGTCGGGAAACCAGTCAGGAACATAATGGGAATGCTACAAAGCTACAAACAGATATACCAGACAGGATATAGCATACTAACAAACAGTTCAAAAAACAGGATTTTGATTAACGACAGATATGAAAACATGAACAAGACTAGATATGAGGATAAGAATACAGCAGACAAAACTAGGAGATGCAGGGGTTGAACAGGTTAACTGAAAGTCAGAACGCTAAACAGGTCAGGAAATCAAGAGCACTATTCACACTGGACTCCAAACAAGGAACACACTAGACACCCCACACCAAACATGGAGGGACATCAATACTAAAGCCAATTAGGCTTCTAGCAAGCAGGCCCTCTCCACTGAGTGATCAGGATACTAGTCTAGGAGGAAACAATAATCCTAAATGCAAGCAAACATGGGTACAGACACAAGACAAACTCACTCCTAGATAAACAGATTAGCACAAGGTTCAGAACAGGATTCTATCCTAGGAGATCCAGGATCAGGATCAAACAAGGTCAAAACAGGACTGACAAATGCAGAGTGTGAACACCAACAAGGCAGAACAAAGCAGAATAAACAATACAAGAATGCTAAAACCCAACAAAGGTACTAAAACAAGGCAAGCTAAAATCTATATCAAACACAATAGATAACCATGGTTAAAAAATAATATATATTTTTTTATTAATTTTGTGAAACTTTTTATAAAAATGTATTTTTATTCTGTGTTTTATAAAGTGTATGTGATTTTTACTACTTTTAAACTTTATTCTTTTTATTTTAGACATTACATAGATACTACTACTACTACCAGCATTGAACACACTGTTCCATGCTGGGAGCTGTAGTACCTTCACTAAGGACAGATCTCCCCGGGAGTCACTCTTGACACCCATTACGATTGTCCTTCATATTTCTGAGATGTAGAGCGGCTCTCTACAGTGCTCCACATCTCAGCTATGAACTCCAGCCAGTGATGTGAACAGAAATTCACATCACTGATTCATATTTGCCGCTCAGCGCGGTGATTGGCTGGATGGTGCCAGCCAATCACAGCTCTAAGCAGCATATATGAATTAGTGATGGGAATTTCTATTCACATCACTGGCCGGCCGTATAGAGCAGAGATGCGGAGCACAGCAGAGAGCTGCTCCACATCTCAGCAATCTAAAGGATGATCGCAACAGGTGTCAGGAGTGACACCCGGGGTGATCTGTCCCTTACTGCCCTTACTGAAGGTACTACTGCTCCCAACATGGAGCACACTCTGTTCCATGCTGGGAGTTGTAGGACCTGCATTAATAAACAGATCACAGCGGGTGGTACTCCTGACACCCATTGCGATCGTCCTTTACTATCGGGAGAAGGGGGTGGCACACCACACTTCTCTGCTCCCCTGCCCGACACTGCACTTCATATTTGGCACTGAGAGTTGTGATTGGCCGGATGGTGCCAGCCAATTACAACTCTCAGCGGCATAGTAAAGGACTATCACAACGGGTGTCAGGAGTGACATCCGCTGCAATCTATTAGTGCAGGAACTTTAGATCCCAGCATGGATAAGAGTGTGCTCCATGTTGGGAGTGGTAGTAGTACCAAATTAATGTCTAAAATAAAGAGAATAAAGTTTAAAAGTAGTAAAAATAACACACACTTTATAAAACACATGATTAAAGTACATTATTGATAAAAAGTTTTGCAAAATTAATATAAAATATATATATATATTTTTTTTTTAATTAATTAAAAATTTTTTTTTTTTTTTTTTTTTGCAATTACATGGCCCCTTTATCCATTTTTTATATTGCCAGCTACATTTTTATGTCCCTGCCTGCTAACATAAATTGGCCACTAATTTAAAACTAATAAAAATTCTGTTATAAAAAATAGAAATTTTGTTCCCTACAATTTTTTCCATCCCTACAGATTTTTGGTTTGTTTTCATTTTTATTGGTAACCCATGGAATTTACTAAAAAAGCTAACTGCAGTTAAAAATAAAAACCGCCCACAAAAACGCCAATGTTAAAACCCACATTTTTTGGGGGGGGGTTTCGTTTGCATAGACTTCAATGGGAGAAAACGCCAAGATTTGGCCCTATAAACGCCAGTCTTAACATTGTCGTTTTTCAAAAAAACTGCTAGGGAGCCCAAAATTGCAAAAAAAACAAACAAAAGGATTTAAAAAAGCCAAACTGAAAAGCACCAAGTAGATCTGGCATTTTGCAGTACCCTATTGACTTGCAGCTAACATCTGGTCATAGCGTTTTTTCACTGAAAAAATGTGCGACAGAATTTTTGCTAAAAAAAAATAAAAAATAAAAAAAAATAACAAACAAGTGGAAACTTAGCCTTACAGAGGTACTGATCAACCACCTAATGTGTATGGATATTTTCAACAACAGACACCTGGGAAGAAATTACTTCACTTTTCTCTGCCCTCAATTTTAAATATGTCCAAATAATTATAGATACATGTATACTGGAATATAAAGCATAAACGATTTCACAAAAACAAAGCTTTGTCAACACAAAAGATATTAGTCTGTGGATAACCTCAACTCACTATATTATGAGAAAGGGTTAATTGTCAGATTTTTCACAGCTGCTGCTTTAGTCATGGAGATATGGTTAGACTCTTACATTGAAACTTGAAGTACAAGAACGACTTCACAGTGAATTTTGACAGACTGTACAATGTGAAACAGCTGTTTAAATGGATTAATCCTGAAACAATATTCACGGTTTATGTGGCATTTTTACACAATAAGTTGAGCCCTTGAATATGAATGAGTTATGCATTAATAAAGACAATGGGACTCATTTACTAGTGTTAGGTCTCTACTAGTGTGAAATGTTGTTTTCAACTTTCTATTTACTATTAGGATCCACAAGTCGAGAACATTTTCCAACCAGCTTTTTCTAGGAGGAAATTTCCAGCCATTTATTTACAGGATTTTCAGTGAATTCAATAGTAAATAGGTCGGGTTGTGAAAACACACCCCTTTTGGGTCAACCACGCCCCTTTGCGACAGACCATGCCCCCTTTTCAGCTTTTCACAACGCAATGTCAGGTTTTTGGATATTCCTGGTGCGCAATGTCACACACTGTCTGAGACATATCTCAGACATGTCTCAGACACTATGCACCAAGACCTGACAAAAACTAGTCGGTTTTAGCTTAGTAAATAAGGCCCAATATATTTTTCTTTTTATTACAGAACCTGTCATTTTGGGACAGCATGTCAATTGTCTTACATGTCTCTAGACAATGGCACAGCAGTAAGCAATACAGAGGTCATAATAGAAACATGGCTCTTAGGATGCCTGAGAAGCCCACAGATGTTCCAATCACATACTGTATTAGCATTGTTATCACTGGGCAGTGTAAAAAAAATGTTACAGTAAATTATCATTAGTCCTTACAGTTAGAACCTTTAAAGTAAAATAATATGATAAAATTCACCTGAGTGAATTCTAAGATGTCTGATCATGGGGGTCCAGCCGCTGGGGATCTCAGGGCGGGCAGCGGTGGCGTCCGGAACACGGAAGCTTGGAGCTTCTGTGTTCTTGACATCATGCTACACTCCTTCTATTTATGTCTATGGGAGGGGGCACAATGGCTAGTACGTCAAGCCTCCTCCCATAGACATGAATGGAAGGGTCGTGGCAGCTGTAGTCACCAGTCATCCGACGCGGAGCGTAGTTTGGTCCGTGCATGGATGACCTTCGGATAGGGGATAAGATGTTTATGGCCAGAGTACCCCTTTAAGGATTTGGACGAAGTCTGGTTTAAAAGTAAAGGGTGGGGAATATGGGGTGGAGAGCGTCATGAGAAGAGAAAAGGGAGGGGAAGGAAAAGACAGGTGCCATTCCTGAAGAGCATAGCTTCCGACTTCCGACAGTTGACCTTTGCTTCTTTAGGGGTGATTTAAGGAGTTAACTTGACAGAATCTAAGGTTTTTACAGTCCTGGCCATTAGTATGGCAGCTTAGCTGTGATGCTGACTGTCAATGTATGGCTGGTCACTAAGGGGGTGAAAACAAATTAGCCTCCTGGTAAGGTTGATCAGCCAATCACAGAGGTATGTAAAAGTTTCACCAATACTCCCTAAAGTGCCTCAGTAAGAGCACTGAAGTAAGAACAACTTAGTGTAGGTAATAAAGCATCCTTTGCGCTGTGACATATTACTGTTTTTAGCAGGACTAAAGTTTAGAGGAAAATGCATATGCCCTATTTTACTTGCTCAACCTCCAGTGTATCTAATAGAATACCAAAAAAAAAGTAAATTTGCTAATGGTGTTGAATAAAAATATCCGAAATCTTTGTGTCTGCATCTCTTGTTCATAGCTCTGTATCTCCATGATTATAGACTACAAAATATTAAAAAGGTTTGGTAGAATCAATAAATAAAGATTCAATTTGCAAAAAGGGTTCAATAGCTTTTTATCACATTAGAAAAGTCTTACTTTCTCAATCAGAGAAACAAAATAACAGTCTCATTGTAATGATACCTTTTAATGGCTAACCAAAATAAAATAAATGGTGTTAAATAGCATGGGTCTTTATGTTGGAGAAACAGGTCAATAAAGTAGGGATAATGTCATATTGCCACGCAATTTAAGGTAATAAGACATATTTCCTTGTGGCAAAACATTTTGTAGCTGATAGCCCAACATCACAGACATGAAAGTATTGGCATTAAACCCTTAAGGACCAGGCCCATTTTGGCCTTAAAGCAGTACTCCGCTGAAAAACTTTTTTTTTTTTATCGAACAGAAAGTTAAACAGATTTGTAAATTACTTCTATTTAAGAATCTTAATCCTTCCAGTACTTATCAGCTGCTGTATATGTCAGAGGAAGTTCTTTCCTTTTTGAATTTCCTTTCTGTCTGACCACAATGCTCTCTGCTAACACCTCTGTCCGTATCAGGAACTGTCCAGAGCAGGAGAGGTTTGCTATGGGGAATTGTTCCTGCTCTGGACAGTTCCTGACATGGACAGAGGTGTTATCAGAGAGCACTGTGGTCAGACAGAAAGGAAATTCAAAGAGAAAAGAGCATCCACTGTAGTATGCAGCAGCTGATAAGTACTGGAAGGATTAATATGTTATAATAGAAGTAATTTATAAATCTGTTTACCTTTCTGGCACCAGTTGATTTAGAAGAAAATGTATTCTAGTGGAGTATAACCAAGTAAGGACTCTGGGCATACCGGTACGCCCTGAGTTCGCTCCCTTTCTATAACATGGCGGGTCGGGCCCAGCCTCTAACAACGGCCGGGACCTGTGGCTAATAGCGCACGGCACTGATCGAGGTGCCGCAAGCTATTAATCCTTTAGACGCGACATTCAAAGTTGATCCGATCGCCGAATGACTGCTCAGTCCCTGATATCCAGGCATGAGCAGTCAAGTGGCAGAATCATTGATCAATGTTATCCTATGGGATAACAATGATCAATGTAAAAGATCAGTGTGTGCAGTGTTATAGCCCCCTATGGAGGCTATAACATTGCAAAAAAAAGGGGGGGGGGGAAGTTAAGAAAAGATCAATAAAAAGATCAATAAACAAAACAATGTAAATAAAAATAAACATATATGGTATAGGCGCGTTTGGAAATGTCAGAATTATAAAATGATATTATTAACTAAACCGCACTGTCAATGGCATACGCGCAAAAAAATTCCAATTAAATCCGATTAAAAAGTCAGATCAATACAAAAATGGTACAGCTAAAAACTTCAGATCATGGCGCAAAAAATTAGCCCTCATACCGCCCCATACACAGAAAAATAAAAAGTTATAGGGTCAGAAGATGACAATTTTAAACGTATACATTTTTGTGCATGTAGTAATGATTTTTTTCCAGAAGTAAAACAAAATCAAACCTATATAAGTAGAGTATCATTTTAATCGTATGGAGAAGGTGTAATTTTTTACCGAAAAGTGTACTGTTTCTTACATTTTTTCGCACAATGATTTTTTGTTATATTTTGCCATAGATTTAATGGGTAAAATGACTGATATCATTACAAAGTAGAATAGGTGGTGCAAAAATAAGCCATAATATGGATTTGTGGGTGCAAAATTGAAAGAATTATGATTTTTTAAAGGTAAGAAGCAAAAAACCAAAGTGCAAAAATGGAAAAACCTTGAGTCCTTAAGGGGTTAAGGACCACGCCAAATTTATTTTTGCTTTATCTTTTTTCCGCCTTACCTTCTAAAAATCATAACTCTTATAATTCCATTCACAGACCCATATGAAGGCTTGCTTTTTGCGTCATCAATTTAACTTTGTATGACATCACTCATTTTACCATAAAATGTACGGCGCAACCAAAAAACATTATTTATGTGGGGCAATTAAAAAGAAAGCCGCAATTTATGAAATTTTGGAAGGTTTTGTTTTCACGCTGTACACTTTACAGTAAAAATGACGTTTTCTTTATTCTGTGGGTCAATATGATTAAAATGATATCCATGTTATGTGCTATTCTATTATTGTACCGCTTTAAAAAAAATCTAACAATTTAAACAAAATTATTATGTTTAAAATTGCCCTATTTTTATCACCTATAACCTTCTAATTTTTCCGTGTGAGGGCTTATTCTCTGCGCCGTGATCTGTAGTTTTTATTGGTACCACTTTGCTTATATTTTACTTTTTTTGGATAAAAATGTGACAAAAAAGTAGCAATTTTTGACTTTTTTTTATGTTTACGCCATTCACCATATGGTATAATTAGCATTATATTTTGATAGTTCAGATATTTACGCATGTGGCAATACAAATATGTTTATATGTTTTTTTTTTAGGGCATAGCACTGATCAGTGTTATCGGTCATCTTCTGATAGCACTGATCAGTGCTATACCCTAAAACAAAAAAATTATAAACATAAGCAGAAGACCCCAGCAGACGGCCGAAGGTAGGTGAGGGACCTACGGCCGCCATGCTGGATGATCGGATCCCCGCGGCAGTGATGCAGGCCATCCGATCATCCATTTTTAGGGTGTGTTCACATGCTAGAAACTAGCAGCGGGTGTCCCGCTGCGGGAAACCCACTGCGATTTACTCTACTATTCATTTGAATGGGTCCGCGGACAGTCCACAAATCTGACACTATTGCGGGCTCTCTGTGGACCCATTTAAATCAATGGTTGCCTAACTCGCAGCAGGATTCCCGCAGCGGGAAACCGCTGCTAGTTACTAGCGTGTGAATGCACCCTTAGTGCCGCACTGCCACAGATGCTATGATCTATATTGATCACTGCATCTGAGGGGTTAATGATGGACATCTGCGCGATCGCTGATGTCCGCCATTACCGGCGGGTCCCTGACTGCCGATAGCAGCTGGGACCTGGTGTGCATGACATACATTTACGTACATTTACATTCTGTGATGACCGTGAGTCACAGAGTGTAAATTTACATCCTGGTGCGTTAAGTACCACAGCACCATGACGAACATTTACGTCCATTGTTGTTAAGGGGTTAAAGGGATACTCCCCTGCAATTTTTTTTTTTAAATCAACTGGTGCCAGAAAGTTAAACAGAATTGTAAATTACTTCTATTTAAAAATCGTAATCCTTCCAGTACTTATCTGCTGCTGTATGTTCCAGAGGAAGTTATTTCCTTTCTCTCTGGCCACAGTGCTCTCTGCTGACACCTCTGTCCATTTTAGGAACTGTCCAGAGCAGGAGAGGTTAGTTATGGGGATTTGCTCCTACTCTGGACAGTTCCTAAAATGTACAGAGGTGTCAGCAGAGAGAACTGTGGTCAGACAGAAAAGATATTAAAAAAGAAAAGAACTTCCTCTGGAACATACAGCTGCTGATAAGTATTGTTTAACTTCCTGGCACCAGTTAATACAAAAAAAAAAAAAGTTCCCCTTTAAAAGGCCATTTCAAATCCTAAAAAGAAAGAGGAGTCTGGAGACATAAATTTAGGCTAGTATTTGACACCCTCAAAACAGGACAATTTGTCACAAGGATTTGTCATCTAAGGAATCTGGACCAGAGATAATGTAGCTGGGCATCAGGTCTCTGAACTAACTTTTTTTTTAGAGACAATACAACTCTCACACATCTGTGAACTTATTAAGGATTTACTTCCCTTTTTGTTGTATTTTTTTTCTTTTAATTTATGACACCACTCCTCTGTTATTTTGGGTATGATTATCTGTTTCTTTAGCTACTAAATTAAACCATACCTGAGGAAGTGGCCTTGAAATCTTGCTTTTTTTTCAACATGATTACTTTAATTTTAATCACTATGGGGGAGATTTATCAAAACCTGTGCAAAGGAAAAGTTGCAGATTGCTTCTTTCATTTTGCGGAGGCCTTGTTAAAAATGAAAGAAGTGTGCTGATTGGTTGCTATGGGCAACTGGTCCCCTTTTCCTCTGCACAGGTTTTTATAAATCTCCCCATATATTTTTACCAAAGGCCCTTTTACACAGAATAACACAGAGCTGTTTGGTGATATCCCTTTCAATATTACAGAGCATCTGCAGGAGCTCAGGGGAAACTCATAGGATCTAAATCAATAAAACTGTGCATCTCCACTGGAGGAACTGGTATAACTTGTACAGCAAGGAGGCTCAATTACAGTTTTAAAACAAGTGTTATATGATCCCTTTGAATGATTGCTGTACATCATAGTCATCTACTTATTGATGTATATAAATAGTATGGACAAAACCAAAATATCGATCTGTTGGCCCTGGTAGTGTTCTAATATTGACATTATTAAAAATGCCAGATTACATTGATTAAAGTATACCTGTCATCATATTTTACCCTACATAACTAGTAGCAACATGTATTATAGGGTAAAATCTGCTTTTCACAATGTTCCCTTGCTCCCTTTGGCATCTTCGTTGGTGAGGATAGCCGGTAATTACTCACCGGTAATTCTGTTTCCTCATAGTCACGACGGCACCACCAGAGAGTGATGGACTCCTCCCCCAGAGACAAGAAACCTAAAGCATAAAAGGAAGCACAGCCCTACCTAGCCTGAGTGAATTACCGAGACCCATTAAGAGCCTTCAAATTAAAATTGCTTCCTATCAATAAACTGAACTACTAAATAAATGACACTATATCGTCATAAAGTAAATTCATAAAATATAATAATAGTACAGGGTGGGCCATTTATAAAATGGGAATGGTTGGTGATATTAACTTCCTGTTTGTGGCACATTAGTATATTTGAGGGGGGAAACTTTTCAAGATGGGTGGTGTCCATGGCAGCCATTTTAAAGTTGGCCATTTTAAATGCAACTTTTGTTTTTTAAATAGGAAGAGGGTCATGTGACACATCAAACTTATTGGGAATTTCACAAGAAAAACAATGATGTTCTTGGTTTTAACGTAACTTTATTATTTCCTGAGTTATTTACATGTTTCTGACCACTTATAAAATGTGTTCAATGTGCTGCCCATTGTGTTGGATTGTCAATGCAACCCTCTTCTCCCACTCTACACACACTGATAGCAACACCGCAGGAGAAATGCTAGCATAGGCTTCCAGTATCCGTAGTTTCAGGTGCTGCACATCTCGTATCTTCACAGCATAGACAATTGCCTTCAGATGACCCCAAAGATTAAAGTCTAAGGGAGTCATATCGGGAGACCTTTGGGGCTATTCAACTGGCCCACGATGACCAATCCACTTTCCAGGAAACTGTTCATCTAGGAATGCTCGGACCTGACACCCATAATGTGGTGGTGCACCATCTTGCTGGAAAAACTCAGGGAATGTGCCAGCTTCAGTGCATAAAGAGGGAAACACATCAAGTGGATTGGTCGTTGTGGGCCAGTTGAATGGCCCCCAAGGTCTCCCGATCTGACCCCCTTAGAATTTTATCTTTGGGGTCATCTGAAGGCAATTGTCTATGCTGTGAAGATATGAGATGTGCAGCACCTGAAACTACAGATACTGGAAGCCTGTTGTTACGCCGAGCGCTCCGGGTCCCCGCTCCTCCCCGGAGCGCTCGCAGCGTCCTCTCATTTGCAGCGCCCCGGTCAGACCTGCTGACCGGGCGCGCTGCGACATTATTCCCAGCCGGGAAGCGATTCGCGACGCGGGATGCGCCCGCTCGCGATGCGCATCCCGGCTCCCGTACCTGACCTGTTCCCCGTCTGTGTTGTTCCGGCGCGTGAGGCCCCGCTCCTTAGGGCTGCCTGCCCTGACCTTCTGCTACGTCCGACCTTGCTCTTGTCTACTCCCTTGTCCGGCGCTTATCTCAGCAGTCAGAGAGGTTGAGCCGTTGCCGGTGGATACGACCTGGTTCCTACCGCCGCTGCAAGACCATCCCGCTTTGCGGCGGGCTCTGGTGAATACCAGTAGCAACTTAGAACCGGTCCACCGACACGGTCCACGCCAATCCCTCTCTGGCACAGAGGATCCACCTCCAGCCAGCCGAATCGTGACACCTGTGCTAGCATTTCTCCTGCGGTGTATATAGTAGTATATAGCAATGTATACGGATACTGGAAGCCTGTGCTAGCATTTCTCCTGTGGTGTTGCTATGAGTGTGTGAAGAGTGGGAGAAGAGGGTTGAATTGACAATCCAACACAATGGGCAGCACATTGAACACATTTTATAAGTGGTCAGAAACTTGTAAATAACTTATGAAAAAATAAAGTTACGTTAAAACCAAGCACATCGTTGTTTTTCTTGTGAAATTCCCAATAAGTTTGATGTGTCACATGACCCTCTTCCTATTGAAAAAACAAAAGTTGGATTCAAAATGTCCGACTTCAAAATGGCCGCCATGGTCACCACCCATCTTGAAAAGTTTCTCCCCTCACATATACTAATGCCACAAATAGGAAGTTAATATCACCAACCATTCCCATTTTATTAAGGTGTATCCATATAAATGGCCCACCCTGTGGCTCACGCCTAGTAGTTGTAGTGGTTACAGCCCGGAGCAGTGGTGACTACATGAGGAGCGCTTCTCGGCCTTTTGGCTTAGATCAAGTGTAGTATATGTTCTTATCAGTTTCATGTTGGTGGACAGACACGCCAGTGTGGGGCTGGAGGGGAATGGGTGCTGCATGGAGGGGGCAGGTGTTCCGGGGTGTTCCAGGGCTGGTGCCACATAACCAGCTCAACAGCTGCCCTGATGTGACCTGTTTCCTCTGGGTCTTGCCATGAGGTTGGGGGGGGGGGGGTGTAGAGCCGAGGTACTTTTGTGCCTCGGGGAGTGGTGACCCTGAGGTGCCGAAACTCACTGGGTGTTATAGCTCACTGAGTGAATGTACTGCACCATATACTCTTCCCCTTTGGCACTCACCCTTGGTATCTCGGCCTTCTGGCTAGGATCAGGGAAATTTTTATAGATCTGGCCGGATGACCGGGCAGTATATCTGCACTCATTCACTTATTTATTATTTTTGTATGTCACTGTGCCACATTGCGTTTTTTTGTTTGTACACAGGATTGTCAGGATGCGGTAGCCCATCTGGGTGTCCCTCCTGGTGGTCTAGGGGAGGTTTATGTGGCCATTAGGTTCCTAACCTCCCTGCAACCCCTGGGCATCTTGGCTTTGGTCAAGATGCCATCAGTATACCGCTCCTCGGCTGATACCTTGGTTAGCGCCAAGGTTGAAGCCAGGTGCTGGATCAAACCTGGATCCTTGCAGGTGCCTTTTGACCCGAAGGTGAAGGGTAGGTTTGTTGGGTGGCCTCTCTCCTGTTTGAAAAGGGCTTAGCGATAGACCTCATCCTTTTGTGCATGTTTTTTTAGTGTGACACGTTTGCACTTTTTCTTGCACTTTGGGTGATAGATAGCACGTGCTTCGGCTCTTAATAAAGAAGACTACATGAGGATGCTGTGTCCCTAGGATAACCTAGCATTGGCATATGGTGTGGCACAATGTTAAAAGTCATTATTTTCATTAGTGAGGATGCCAAGGAGGACAATGGGACATGGTAAGATAGCAGATTGTACCCGATATAACGTATTTCCACCAGTTATATAGGGTAAAATATGATGACAGGTTCCCTTTAAGGAACTATCACAAATACTAAAAATGTAAATGGTTAGACCTGTTGGTGTCAAATGTCTACTCATCATAATGCACACTGTATATCTAGTAGTCTCTGTTTCATAAATATATCTGTACATATAAAACTTACAACCTTTACCCAAATTTACCACTTTAACAACCAAGCAATTTTCTTTCTTATTCCATATATATTCTTTTGGAGGAATACATGATTTTTTTGTTTACTTCATTAAAATTATATTTTGTGAAAATGTGCTTTTAATATTGACTACTTCTACTACTGTAGTGCGGTATATTATGCCTGTTTACTTACAGACATAAAGCTGACTGGTGACCTATCTAGCTCTGCCAGAGTCCCAGCCGAGCAGGTAAAAAATACATGGCATACCAGGGGACTTTATTAGGTCCTCTGTTGCTATGAAAACCCATCCCTGTCCTTGTAGTCATGATGCCCAGGTGCCGCTGGGGACATAGATGCCAAGAAACCACTAAGATACCACAATGAGGTAAAAATACAGTGGCATATAGTAAAGTACATGTCCTCTGTCTAACCCAGGAAAAAGTATTGTGGTGCCTAAAAAAAAAAAAGACAAATCACCAGTTTCAGGTGACATTCACCCCCAGGGTTAAGTAATGTATAAGGCAGATATCTATTTCTGATATTTATGGACTCTATAGTGACAGAGACAGTTTCCCAGGAACGGTGCATAACAAATGTGATACAAATATGAAAAAAGGAACCAAAATGTTACCCCAGAAATGATAGGCCTGTTAGTTTGATTTCTGTAATATCTAAATTGTTTGAGGGGTTTCAAAGAGATGATACAGTAGAGTATTTAAAAAATATATGCATTAGTCCACATCAGCATAGGCTTATGAGGGATCGGTCCTGTCAAACTAACCTGAACAGCTTTTGTGAGTAGGTGAGCTCAAGACTAGACCCAGGCAAATCCCTAAATGTCGTCTGTTTTCATTTTTCCTAAGCATTTGATATTGTGCCACATAAGAGGTTGGTACACAGGGGTCAGTTTTGGCTCCCCTTTCTTCTTTAATTTATTTACTGATGACCTTGTCGGGGGATTTTATCATTAAGTATCAATCTTTGCAGATGGCATTAAACAGTTTAAAGTGGTTAACACTATAGAGAACAGTGCACTGTTACAAATGGATCTGTATAGGTTGAGAGCTTGGGCTGAGAAGTGGCAGATTAGGTTCAACACTAATAAATGTAAGATGTTGGACATGGGGAAGATAAATCTAGGCTGGGAATATGTATTAATTGAGAAAATACTGGGGACGACTGACATGAAAGAGGACAAAAATGAAACACTTCTACAATAAATTTTGCTATGATATTTTATCCAGAGTAATGCAATATTACTTGCACAGTTACAGTGCTCCAAAAACATTATGAATCCCAATTACATGGTTTTATATCACTATTTAAAAAAACAAACAAAAAAAAAAAAAAAACGTTGCTTTGGCCTAGCCATAATGTTAGGGAGAAAGAAGAGAAGGAATACTGTACATAAATTAGAAGAGTTTTGTTTGTTTTTTCCATTCTCTACTTCTACTCCTATATAGAAAATATAAAATGCATATGGTATAGAGAACCCAAAATGTATACTCGCCACATAAGCTCAGACTACAATAAAGTCGCAAAATATGGCAAGATATATAAACAGCTTCGATAATAGACATTATAAAGAATAAAGAGATAATAGGGACTAGGTAAGCATCATTCATATGTTTTGTCAAAACCCCTTAAAATAATTCATATTCTCCATAGAAATAGCAACTTTTTTTTCTTGTGCTACTTAACATATGGAACAGTAATTAAATTTAGAAAACACAATCACCTGTTTGGTGTTTCAATGGTTCTTGGAGTGCTCATGCTCCCATAATCCTTGTGTGTACTCTCTGTTATGATTTACACGCTCCGTTACTCACACTATAAAGCAGCTTGTCATGGAGTCAGGAAGAGTTTTGCTAAGCTAGGATGACACCTTCATTGGATATGCAATTTGTCAGAATGCACAGCACTGATCATTGTCCCTGCTCAATTCATCACTATTGTCAACTGCCTGAAGTCAAAGAGCCAAAGAACAAAGGGGTTAAATCACCAGGAATGCTTAAGATTCTAGAAACGTAATATCCTGCCTGACAAGCACAGCTTAGGTTATTTTAATAAATTGTATTGTTATATGTGTAGATTTTTTATTAACTGCTATGCATACCAAGATAGGAAAACATGTGTTTCTTACGTTGTTTACTTTAAGAAAATATTCAGAAATTCAAGTTTTCCATCCAGATTTCATGCTGCTTGACCATTTGAAAACCTAATAAAAAATTGATCTGAGATAAAAATAAATAAGTCAGGTCCATGGCACCAGTCCCACCTGCTCAGTCAATTGCTGCATGAAACATTTCTTTGCAGATTGCTCCAAGAGAGAAAATGTGACATAAAAGAGCCTTGTATTTAAGTGACTATTATAAGTGTCATCAAATCTTCATGAAATATGCATCAGTCTGCATAAAATCTACAATATGAACTCAGCAAATCTGCAGGAAAAATGCATTTCCTTTTCATTACTTTGACTGTATTTCGAATGCATGAATAAAATCACAAAGCAAGTATGGGCACAACCTAACAGAATAGAAAAATCTGCCAAAAAGAACAGGCCCCTTGAGTGAGTAATCTGATTTTTTTTTTTTTTTTACAATATATTATATTGCATAAAAAAGTATTTGTCTTCTAGACCTATGGCTGTATAGTTGTACATTTCCCATATATTGTCTTAACTTAGCAGTGCAGCAGTGAGGCCTTACATGAAGTATTGTGCGCAGTACTGTAGACCATGAGGTGCATTTATCAAAAGAAAACTTGGTTTTTGTTCACTTTAGATTAAAAAAAGTTGTGGGGAAAGTGGCATCCGTGCGCCAAATTTGTGTCAATGTTGATGAATGCCTGCTGAACTGCTCTATCTAAATGTCGCAGAGCAGTGGCAGGCCCTGTGAAAATTGTATTAAAAGTCACATGGCCCCTAAAGGGGTACTACCGTGCTGACAAATTATCCCCTATCTAAAGGATAAGGGATAAGTTGCCTGATCACGCGGGACCCGCCGCTGGGGACCCCCGCAATCTTGCACGCAGCACCCCGCTCTCATCAGGCCCCGGAGCGAACATCCGCTCCGGGTCTGATGACGGGGCCGGTGATCGTGACGTCACAGCTCCGCCCCCGTGTGACGTCACGCTCTGCCCGCTCAATGCAAGTCTATGGCAGGGGCGAGACAGCTGTCTCGCCCCCTGCCATAGACTTACATGGAGGGGGCGCAGCGTGACGTCACATGGGGCGGAGCCATGACGTCATGATACTCCAGCCCCGTGATCGGCAGTCATCAGCCTGATGAAAGCGGGGTGCTGCGTGCGAGATCGCTGCAACTTATCCCCTATCCTTTAGATGGGGATAAGTTGTCAGCACGGTAGAACCCTTTTAATACAATTGTCGCATGGAATGATATAGGGCAGGGTTGAATTGCCTTGTGATTTCTTCTATATCTGGTCTGTGAAACTTTTTTGCAACTTTTCACAGAAAAAATGCTTATAATAAATAAGTGACCACTGAACAAGGTGATCTAAATCATATCTCTTAGTGGTCATAAAAATTCATCACTGTAAATTAAATGTTGCAGGAAAAGTTACACGGGACCAGCCTTTGACTTTTCCTGCAACAAATTTAAACAAAAATAGCTGTCTAACTTGTTTGATAAATTCCCCTCCATATCTCCAGAAGGATAAAGGGGGAGATTTATCAATACCTGTGCAGAGGAAAAGCTGGTGGTTGCCCATAGCAACCAATCAGACCGCTGCTTTTATTTTTAAAAGCCTTTTTAAAAATAAAAGAGGCAATCTGATTGGTTGCTACAAGAGACCAGAGAAGAGCTACTAAACTAGTACATGGACTGCAGGATAAAGCTTACCAGGAAAGGTTAACCCCTTAAGGATGCAGAGCATACATGCACTCCCTGCGCCTGCTATCACCGGGACCCGTGCCTAATGCCGGACATCACCAATCACGGTGATGCCCGGCATTAACTCTTTAGATGTTGCAATCAAGGTTGATTGTGGTGTCTAAAATACAGGGCCGGACTGGGACCAAAAATAGACCTGGGCATTTTAGAATAAGCAGCCTATTTTTTCGGTGGGGGCCGGCTGATGGGACCCCAACCAATTACCTCAGTTAAAATTGCTTTCCAGCTGTTGTAAAGCCATCATGTCTGGAGAGCCTTGGGCATTGTGGGAGTTGTAGTTTTGCAATAGCTGTGGAGCCACAGATTGGGGTACATTGTCACCCATCATAACTGCAGAACTTACAAGAAGGGTTGCCAACCAGCCGTATTTTACCAGCAGGGGCATACCTAGAGCATTTGGCACCCGGGGTGGACCCTTTGTTATTATTGGTGAAAGCTTGGGATCTAGTGATCACCAATCAGTGTGGTTTAATATAAGAACAGTGAAGGAGTCACACCACACAAAAACAAAAGATTTTAGAAAAACAGACTTTTCATAAATTAGATTAGTCATAAATGAGTCCCTATCATACTGGAACAAATTACATGGAGTTCAGGAGAAATGGGACTACTTAAAAGATGCTTTATTGAAGGCAACAGAAAACTGCATTAGACTTGTCAGTAAAAGCAGAAAAAGGAAGAGACCACTGTGGTACTCAGCAGAAGTGGCCAAAATCATAAAAAACTAAAAACTAGCAGTTGGTAATTATAAAACAACCCAGAGCAATGAAGATAGGGAAATCTACAAGACTAGGCAGAAAGAGGCCAAGCAAGTTATAAGAACTTCTAAAGCGCAGGCAGAAGAAAAACTAGCTCAGTGTGTGAAAAAAGGGGATAAGACATTCTTCAGATATATAAATGAAAAAAGGAAATTAAAACAAGGAATAGCTAAATTAAAAACAAAGGAAGGAAGGTATGTAGAAGAGAATAAGGGGCTAGCCGACTGCCTTAATGAATACTTCTGTTCAGTTTTTACAGAAGAAAAAGAAGGAAAAGGACCTCCATTAGAGAGGAAAACTAAGGAATCATTTGATGCATGTGTCTTTACAGAGGAAGAGGTTCTACCTTTGCTTTCTAAAGTGAAGACAAATAAATCACAGGGGCCTGATGGGATACACCCAAAATTATTAAAAGAGCTTAGTGGTAAGCTAGCAAAACCGTTGACAGATTTATTTAACCAATCAATGGTAACATGAGTCGACCCGGAAGATTGGAAATTAGCAAATGTCGTGCCCATTCACAAGAAAGGTAGTAGGGAGGAATCAAGCAACTATAGGCCAGTAAGTCTGACATCAATAGTGTGGAAATTAATGGAAACCCTACTAAAGGATAGGATTGTGGAACATCTAAAATCCCATGGATTGCAAGATGAAAAACAACATGGGTCAGGGAGATCATGTCAAACAAATCTTATTGATTTTTTTTGACTTGGTGACTAAAATAATAGATGGCGGAGAGGCAGTAGACATCCCATATCTAGATTTTAATAAGGCTTTTGACACTGTCCCACATAGAAGACTTATCAGTAAACTACAGTCATTGAGCTTGGACTCCCATATTGTTGAGTGGATTAGGCAGTGGCTGAGTGACAGACAACAGAGGGTTTTAGTCAATGAAGAATATTCAGAGCAAGGTCTTGTCACCAGTGGGGTACCTCAGGGATCTGTACTGGGACCAATATTGTTTAATATCTTCATTAGTGATATTACAGAAAGTCTCGATGGTAAGGTATGTCTTTTTGCTGATGACACAAAGATATGTAACAGGGTTGATGTTCCTGAAGGGATCAGCCAAATGGAAAAGGATTTAGGCAAACTAGAAGAATGGTCAGAACTCTGGCAACTGAAATTTAATGTGGATAAGTGCAAAATAATGCACCTGGGGCGTAAAAACCCTCAGGCAGAATATAGAATATTTGACACAGTTCTGATCTCAGTATCTGAGGAAAGGGATTTAGGAGTAATTATTTCAGAAGACTTTAAGGTAGGAAGACAATGTAATAAAGCAGCAGAAAATGCTAGCAGAATGCTTGGATATGTAGGGAGAGGTATAAGCAGTAGAAAGAGAGAAGTGCTCATGCCGCTGTACAGAACACTGGTGAGACCTCACTTGGAGTGAGTATTGTGCGCAGTACTGGAGGCCGTATCTCCAGAAGGATATAGATACTCTAGAGAGAGTTCAGAGAAGAGCTACTAAACTAGTACATGGATTGCAGGATAAAACTTACCAGGAAAGGTTAAAGGACCTTAACATGTATAGCTTGGAAGAAAGAAGAGACAGAAGGGATATGATAGAGACTTTTAAATACATAAAGGGAATCAACACGGTAGAGGAGGAGAGCATATTTAAAAGAAGAAAAACTACCACAAGGGGACATAGTTTTAAATTAGAGGGGCAAAGGTTTAAAAGTAATATCAGGAAGTATTATTTTACTGAGAGAGTAGTGGATGCATGGAATAGCCTTCCTGCAGAAGTGGTGGCTGCAAATACAGTGAAGGAGTTTAAACATGCATGGGATAAGAGCATAAGGCTATCCTTCATATAAAATAGGGCAGGGACTATTCATAGTATTCAGATTATTGGGCAGACTAGATGGGACTAGATGAAAAAAAAAATTTCAATGTTTTCAACAATATTTATTGCACAAATGCAGGAGTTTTGCAAAAGGGGGCTAGGACAGGGGTTTTGCAGAAGGGGGCCAGGACAGGGGTTTTGTAGAAAGGGGCTGGTGAAAAACTTCTTGAAAACTCCTGCCCTGCCCTGTCCCTGGTTTTCCCCTTTCTAAAAAAACCCTTGCCCTTTCTTTCCCCTTATACAAAAACCCTGCACCCCTATTCCATAAAACTCAGCTCCGGCACTCCCCACACATAAAAACCCTTCACCCACCCTACACACCAAATCCACATATAAAAACCTTGCACCGCCATCACATGAAGTTCATACACCCCTACACATAAAAACCTGCACACCCCCTTAATAAAAAAAATAACACATCATAAATTGGAATCCCCTACACCCCCTTAATAAAATAAACCCCTGCACACCCCCTCAATAAATTAAAACCCAGCACACCCCTTTATAAAATAAAACCCTACACCCCCTTAATAAAATAAAACCCTGCACACCCTTAACCTCCCTGGCGGTATGATTCTGTCTGGAAATTTGTACCAAAAGCGGTACAATTTTTTGCATTGAATTTCACATCTTTCTCCGCCCATTTCACAACTCCCCCGTCACATCCCCCCCCCCTTGTCACATTCTTCCCCCTCCTTGTCACATTCTTCCCCCCTTGTCACATTCTTCCCCCCTTGTCACATTCCCCCCCTTGTCACATTCCCCCCCTTGTTACATTCTCCCCCCTCCATGTCACATTCCCCTCCCCTCTGTCACATTCCCCCCTCTGTCACATTCCCCCCTCTGTCACATTCCCCCCTTTGTCACATTCTTCCTTCCCCCCGGCATATTCATCCCCCCTTCTCATCTTGTCATCTTCTTGTTCGGCAGCAGCATACACTAGGTTTGCCGGGCAGATTTAAAACCTAGTGTATTTGCTGCAGAACAAGTCCTTTCCCCTTCAGCCAATCACTGGCTTGACACCACTGCGGCCTGTGATTGGCTGAAAAGGGAAAGGTCCTGGAAGATGAATAGTGAAGAGAGCAGAGACCAGAGCGCACGGAGTGGAATGGCATATGCAGGGACCGGGATTAGGTAAGGAAAAGTTTTTTTTAAATTTTACTCCTTTTTCCTTTTACACTTAGCTCAGTGTTTTTCTAACAGGGTGCCTCCAGCTGTTGTGAAACTACTACTCCCAGCATGCCCGGACAGCCTTTGGCTGTTCGGGCATGCTGAGAGTCGTAGTTTTGCAACAGCTGGAGGCCCCCTGGTAGGGAAACACTGACTTTTAGTATTCTTTACCTGCTCTGGCCGGCCCCCGCCGCGGGAGCCGACCCCCGCCACGGGAGCCGACCCGAGCAGATAATTGCATGTTTTCCCGGGGGCCGTATCGCTATATCGCATTGCTTTTGCGATATATCGTGCAGCCCGGCCGGCAACTCTGCAATTCTACCCCGAGCGTGACTCGGGGTTACCGATCCTGGCAGGGAAAATTAACCCAGAGTCACGCTCGGGATAACCGCTCAGGAGGTTAATAAAATAAAACCCATGCACACACCCTTAATAAAACCCATTAACCCCCTTTAATAAAACACCTTAACACCCCTTAATAAAAAACCCTTAATCCCCCTTAATAAAACTCTTTAATAAAATAAAGCCCTGCACCCCCTTAAAAAAATCACTTTCCATCTGCACCAAATAGAAACAAATCCTGCACCCCCCACCTTAATTAGGTAACTAGGTAGGCAGATCAGGAATCCAGATATGTAGGTAGGTGACAAGCCAGGTAGGCAGAGGGCTAGCTAGGTAGTTAGGCAGCCATGTATGAAGGCCAGCTATGTGCATAGTTAGAAAGCTGGGTATGTAGGTAAGTAGTTAGGCATCCAGGTATAAAGTTAGGTAGCCCCCCTTCCCCGTTGATATAGGCAGCAGAGTTAACCCCCCCTTCCCTGCAGGTACAGGCAACAGAGTTAACCCCCCCCTTCCCCGTAGGTATAGGCAGCAGAGTTAACCCCCACCTTTCCCCATAGGTATAGAACGTAGACTTAAACCCCCTTCCCCATAGGTATAGGCAGAGTTACCCCCCCTCTTCCCATAGGTATCGGCAGTTACCCACTCCCCCTCTTCCCCATAGGTATAGGCAGCATTACCCCCCCTTTCCTCGCCTTTTCCCATAGGTATAGGTAGAGTTACCTCCTCTCCCTTTCCCCATAAGTATAAGCAGAGTTACACCCCCCTCTTCCCCATAGGTATAGGCAGAGTGACCCCCCCCTTTCCCCATAGGTATAGGCAGAGTTACCCCCCTCCTCTCCCCCTTTCCACATAAGTATAGGCAGAGTTGCCCACCCCCCTCTTCCCCATAGGTATAGGCAGATAAAAAAAATATATGCTCACCTGATGTCCCACGCAGCAGCAGGGGCCTGCGTCTGTTCCCTCCACACTACAGGCGCCGATGACGTGCTGCGCGGGGGCAGAAGTCACGTCTCCTCTGTGTAAGCTGCAGATGTGGTTCAGACAGAGGGGACGCCTTCTCCTGTAAATGCGTGTATCGTACATACCGTATAAGGCAGCGCTGTCTGCTGGAAATCTATGAGTGTCCCGGCTCCTCAGTAGCGGCGGTGGCGGGCCCTTAACCCGGCCAGGCCCTCGGAGGACGTCCGATCAGACCAGCTGGTCAGTCCCCCCTTGTGAGTGGCACCTGGTACGCCACTGCCAGCCGGTATTTTAATCCCTCTGCCGGTAAATATGTTAGGAAAGAGCCCAGGGGCGGAAGCCCTGGGTCTGGTGCCCAAAGCCAATAAAATTAATGCAACCGCTGCGACTTTTGGTTGCAGGGGTGCTGCACACAGGCAGAAGATGCTGTCCCCAGTGACGTCCTGACATGTCTTTCTCTCTCCCTCCTGAACATCCACTGAAGAGGAGCACAGAGCACAGAAAATAGATTTTTGGTGCACTGCTGAGCTGTCTGCTGATGATTCTTACAACAGGTATTTGATGTCCCCTAGCAGTGATAAACAATATTGCCCTTGCTGTTTGGAAGCTTCTGTTCCAACATTTGTTTTATTGACAGCAGAGTTTCTGTAGCAATGGATAGATCGCCTGCTGCTGCCTCCTGTGTTTACATTGTTACATCTGCACAGGGAGGGGGAGGGCAGTGATAAGAGCTGGAGCGCACGCTCAAACTTTATTATATCCCCAACATTTCTTTATTTCTGTGAGCAGCCTTGCCAGAAAAAGTGTGACATAACTAGTGGCTCTAAAGCTGTGGCAAAACTACTACTTCCATTATGCCATGACAGTCAAACACTGCCCTAGCATGATATGGGTAGTAGTTGTAAAACAGCTTGTGAGCCACTACTTGCATTTTTGTCATCAATCTGCACATTATATAGTATGCATATTACTCTTATTCTATTGTCCCTCTTCTGCTCTTTCAAAACTACTATTCTTATTATGCCAACTCTTTTTCCAGCATACACAGCTGTGCTACTCACACACACACGCAACTCTGCTACTTACACACACATACAGTTCTTCCACAAACACAGCTCTGCTTCATACACAGCACTGCTACTCACACACATACAGCTCAGCTACATACACAACTCAAGCAATTTTCGTAGAAAAGGACCACTATAATCCAGGCGCTGCTTAATCCAAACATGCAAGGATGCAGGGAAGTATTGTAAAACCAGAAGCTTTTATTTGTATTACAGCATACAAGTTAGCAGAATCATGACGCGTTTCGAGATCATCTGAAGAAGGGGCAATAGACCCCGAAACGCGTCATGATTCTGCTAACTTGTATGCTGTAATACAAATAAAAGCTTCTGGTTTTCCAATACCTCCCTGCATCCTTGCATCTTTGGATTAAGCAGCGCCTGGATTATAGTTGTCCTTTTCTACGAAAATTGCTTCAGTTTCTACAGGAAGATACCTGTCTTCCTGTGACCATCGGGCTTGGCAGCTGATCCCTATCTCTTGATACCCCGGATGAGGGGTGATATGCGCAATTTCTTCATCTATAAGGTGAGCGGCCATCTTCACTAAAATCCTGGGTTTATTCACCCAGTAAGTGTAGTGGATTCCTCACCAGCCAAGGGTAATACACGAGGCGCTGCCTCCCGGTTGTCTTTTTTTGTCTCTACTTTTATACATACACAACTCAGTCACCTACTCAGTTCCAATACTGACACATACACAGCTTTGCTACATACACATATAGCACCACTACATACACTGCTCTGCCATTCACACACACAGCTCCAGTAATTACACAGCTCTGCTACTAATATACACAACTCCAGTACATACACAGCTCTGCTACTCCCACACACTATTCAACCACACACAGCTCTGCTACTTACACACAGCTCAGATACATACACCATTCTGCTTCTCACCCATACACAGCATGTTCATTCTTTGCGTGGAAGTTCGCAAGCCCTGCATTGCTGTCAATGGCGACGGCACAGGGTACCGCCGAAGTATTACACAAGCACGGCTCTGCTACTTATACACAGTTCCAATACTCACACATACACAGCTTTGCTACATACACACTTGGCTCCACTGCATACACAGTTCTGCTATTAACAAATGCATCCCCACTACATACACAGCTCAGCTACGCACACGCACATCTCTAGTACATACACAGCTCTGCTACACTCACACACACTGTTCAACCACACACACAGCTGTTACTTAAACACACACAGCTCAGGCACCCACACAGCTCCATTACACATACACAGCTTTGCTACATACACACTTTATATGAAGGAAGTACAGAAAATACGGGGGTTCTGTATCCCAAGCGCTACTGTTGGATAGAATCGATAGGCCAATAGCTACACAGGATGCTTTTTATTTCATTCGTACATAAAAAGTACAACTGGACAACGCGTTTCGGCGTGCTCTCACGCCTTCCTCAGGTCCGCAATATAAACTGTAAAAATTTATAAATATGTATACATATTGATATAATAAAAAAGCGTAATTATAAACGTGAATGTCTGTACAATAACAGAGAGCTGAAATAGAATGTACCATTGCGGGCGAACTTAGTAAAAGAGTGATGGTCAGAATAAAATTATTACAAAGAAACCAGTAGAAAGATATATATACATAGTGGTATTAAAAAAAAAATATATAGTGTATCTTTAAGCAGGTAGTTGTATTGTACTTGGGGTGTAGTAAAGAGGTACAGTTGTGTTACTATAGTACGGGTGGGACATATAGATAGTTAAACCACCTCTCCAGGTGGCTATTGTATATGTTCTATATTGAAGGGAGGGGTAAAAGATGGTTAGGGGAGCATATAAGGGATAGGTAGAACCTATAGCTCCCTTGGACTTACTTTTGTGCCGTCCTGTGATCCATGAATGTATCGGTGTGCCAATGTTTTATTTGCCCACCGGAATGCACTTACTTCCGGACATGCGCATAGAGCTGCATGTACCGGGAGCGCAGTGCTGTGCGTGCGCAGTGCGCCTGCGAACAGTGTAGTTTACATGCGCGGCGTGGTGCGCTTGCGCATGGCAGTATTTCCACATGTGCTAGCGTTCGGTATTGTTTACATGCGCGGTGTGGTGTGCCTGCGCACAGTGGTGTTTGCATGTGTCACGGGGAGCATGTGTTTGTGCATGCGTGCCCGTGATTGATTGGATGAAGGAGCGCTTATTGCGCTCAGTGATACTGGGGGGACGGGAGTACTCTCGTGTCTGGGGTATCGGGCAGAGAGCGCATAGGAGTTTGGCAGATGTTATATGAAGGGAAAGGGAAGGTGGACATGTGTGGAAATGCTAGATACAGAAGGACAGGGGGAAGAGATAGAGATAAGAAGGGAAATAGAGGAAGGGTAGGGATGAAGGGAGGGGCGGGGGAGACGGAGGTAGAGAGGGGAGTGGGAAAATGGGGATGACAAGATGGATAAGGAAGAGGGGGAAGGAAGAGGGGGATATAAGAATGCCAGGATGGATGGGGAGGAGAGGGAAAGAAAAGGCATAGTAAGTAAGTGAGTGTATGGTGGAGAAATAGTGATCTGGGGAAGGACATGTGAGGTGAGTGTGTGGAAAGAGGGTGGTTGAATGGTACAAGAGATGGAATGAGGAAATTAGGGTAGGAGATGGTCAGGTCATGGAGGATGTATGATAGTGGATAAAAAGCTGGAGAATGGCCAATTAGGCACAATGGTTTGGACAATGGATTCTGGGAAAATGTTAGCAGTGGTAGAGTTTATGTAAAAAAGTAGTGGAGTGTACATAAAAATGAGGTATATACAACAATAAAATTGTAATGTATATATAGTCCGATTCGTAGAATGTTTACAGTTCAATGTATTCATTGATTCCGTCTTGTACCAAACATTTCAATTTATATATACAGAAGGCTTCTCGCTTATTTAGAGCGGCTTGTCTGTTATCCTGGTCCTCCTGAATATGCTCAATTGGGGTGATGCTGATATATGAAAAGTCCTTGTTTTGTTCCTCTGAAAGGTGTCGAGAGACACTGTGCTTCAAATAGTCTGGGCCGTCCTGCCAATATAGTGGAGGCCGCAACGACATTCAATAAGATATATAACATAGGATGATCCACAATGCATATTGCTTTTGATGTTAAACTCCATGGCTGTATTGTTGGAAGTGAAGGTTTTTCTACCATGTCTGATGCTGTTGCAGCATAGGCAGCCTCTTTTTCCACATTTGTAAGCTCCTGGGGGGAGGGGGGAGGTTTTTGCTGTTCTTGTTTTTTTCAAACAGCTTGAGACTTAAATGTTTTTTTATATTTTGGGCTCTTCCGAAAGTCAGCCCGGGTTTTTTGGTGATGAGTTTTTGAGGACAAGATCCAAAAGCAATAGTCCCCAATGCTTTTCCAGAGTTTTTGTGATGGAGTGGTGGTGAGTTTTTTTGTTGAAATCTCTGTTGTAATGTTTTTGATTGTTTTTTGTAGTCCCCATTGCTAGTGCAGTTCCTTTGGATCCTTCTGTACTAACTAAATGGGATATTTCTTGCACTCTGAAAGTCTAAGAAACTAATGGTATCCCCTTTTTTAAAATGTGTGGAGGTTATGACTTTCCCATGGTTATGACTGATGAGAAGGTCCAAAAAGACTACTGATGTGGAGTCTAGGGTGGGTGAAAATTCCAATCCCCATGAGTTGTGGTTGAGATGGGGGATAAAGAGATGTGCTGTATTGATGTCCCCTTTCCAGGTCAGGAACAAATCATCAATGTACCTTTTATAGTACTTGATGTGAGGAGTGAAAAATGTGGAATTGAATATTAATTCTGTTTCGAATCGCCCCATAAATAAGTCAGCGTAGCTTGGGGCTACTCGAGTCCCCATAGCCGTCCCTTTCTTCTGGTAGTAGACTGAGTCATTAGAGATAAAGGCATTGTGTGTGAGAATGAATTCCAGACCTCTCAATAGAAAGGAAATCTGTTCATCTTTGAATTTTTTAGTAGCACGTAAATAGTGGGCAGTGGTGTTAAGACCCAGATGGTGTGCAATGTTGGAGTATTGGCTGGTCACGTCCAGAGTGAGGAAGAGGTAGTCTTGTTCCCATTTAAGATCGAGGAGATCTTTGATGAGGCTCGGAGAATCTTTCAAGTAGGATGGGAGCGTGATGACAATCTCCTGGAGATAGAGATCGATGAAATGTGATAACTGGCTAGTGAAGGATCCTATACCAGATATAATTGGTCGCCCGGGTGGTTTTATGATGCATTTATGAATTTTGGGTAAGTGGTAAAAAAAATGCTGTTTGTGGTGAATTGTTGGTGAGAAATTGTTTCTCTTTCTTATTGAGGATCCCCTCCCTGTATGCTGAGTTGATGAGTTCCATATATTATTTGCTGTATGATGGAGAAGGGTAGTAGATCGTAGTATGAGGTGTCGGACAGGATGTGGAGAGCTTCTTGCTGGTAGTCGGTCCGATCCTGTATGACAATCCCTCCGCCCTTATCTGCTCCCCTAATAACAATGCTCACATTTTCTTTGAGTGATCTGAATGCTTTTTTTCTCACTGGTTTTGAGGTTAGATTTCCTTTTTTTGTTCTTGCAGGTATGGTCGCTGTTTGTGAGCTGGAGGAAATCTTCCATGACATACACACTTGGCTCCGCTACATAAATAGCTCAGCTATTCACACACGCAGCTCCACTACATACATAGCTCTGCTACTCACATACACAGCTCTAGTACATACACAGCTCTGCTACTCACACATACAGCCCCACTACATACACCGCTCTGCCAATCACACACACACGCTTTTGCTACATAATCAGCTCTGCTACTAACACCCACAGCTCCACTACATACACAGCACTGCTACTCATACACACAACTCCTGACTATTGAGACCCCCCCAATGATCACATGATGAAGGAGAAATGTCCTAAAATGATGAGAGTGGGCCAACACTCGGATTATATAAAAGGAAAACTGTCAGCCTGTTCTCTCACACTAAACACGATACACTGGGTTATAGTGTGGGTAAACAGGAGTCCATCAAGGGGTCACTTACTTAAGTATGTCCAGTAGGTTCTGAGATATGTCCCCAAGAAGATCCTCTGCTGAATTCAGTGAATTGCACTCAGGAGAACATGGAGTCACAGACAATGAATATGTAAATTAAGCCAGCGGAGCCCCACCTCCTATGCGCAATTTACTGATTTCAGAAGAGGATTGTCTGGAGGACATATCTCAGAACCTACTGGACATGTTTAGGTAAGTGAACCCTTGATGAACTCCTGTTTACCCACACTATTACCCAGTGCATTGTGTCTATTGTGGAAAACAGGCTAAGGGTATGTTCACACTATGTTCCGTGAGTGGAATTCCGTGCAGGGAACATTACCATCAATGTGATTGGGTCTACCGCCAGAGGAATTTCAGCGGCGAACAATTGCGCCACTGAAACTGTTCCGCACAGAAAATGAGCATGTTCATTCTTTGTGGGGAATTCCACGAGTACTAAATAGACGTCAATGGTGACAGTGCAGCAAATTAGCATGGCCGGTATTTTTTTTGCATGAAAGGTGACTACAGCACTGATGGGAAACAGGCAGAATACACAATGGTATCAGTGACGTGACTTCTCTGTTGGTCCAGGCACCAGGACTTCCAGCTAGATCTTCCTCTGCAGAGTCTGATGCCTGAAAATCATTGGCTCCTCACTTTGTTTGCAGATCCTCATCCTTTATATAAAGAAAATAATTAATAGAACACTGCCAGACACTAAACCCATTTTATTAATACAGTCATGCACTGTTTTTTCTCAGTTTGGCTGAATCCTCCAGACCCCTCTGTCCTCTCCACCCCCCTCTGTCCTTATCCATCCTCCTCTTCCAGGCCCCTCTATCTCCCCAAACCCCTCTGTCCTCCTCCATCTTCCTTCTCCAGACCCCTCTATCCCCCCAGACCCCTCTGTTCTTCGTCCTTCTCCATAACCCTCTATCCCCCCCAGAAACCCCTGTCCTCCTCCAGACCCCTTTATCCCCCCAGATCTCTCTGTCCTCTGTCCTTCCTCTCCTCCAGACCCCTTTTTCCTCCAATAGACCCCTAAGTCTTCCTACAGGCTCCTCTGTTACACCACCCAACCCAAATGTAGTCCAGGCTCCTCTGCCCTCTTCCCTCAGACCACTTAATCTTATTTTAGTTGTGAGCTGCCCTAGGCCAATCATCACCCAAATGATATACAGTATAAGTATGTATGATGGATGTGAATAAGATTGGTGTATGTATGATACATTTGTGTATGTATAAGTGTGTGTATGTATGATAGATGTGTGTTTATGATAGATGTATGTATGTATAATAGATGTGTGTGAATGATAGATGTATGTGTGTATGTATGATAGATTGATGTGTGTATGTATCATAGATGATAGATGTTTGTGTGTATGAGAGTTGTCATACATACACACATCTATCTATCTATCATACATACACATCTATCATACATACACACATATATGTTATACACACATCCATCATACACAAATCTATCAGACATACACTCATCTATCTTAAACACATCTTTCATATATATGGTGATCCCTCAACATACGATGGTAATTTGTTCCAAATGAACCATCGTTACTGGAATCCATCGTATGTTGAGGGATCCGTACAATAGTAATATATAATGTTATACTCACATGTCCCCGCCGCTCCGGACCATCACTGCTGCCCTGGATCATCGCTCTCCATCGCCGTTATCATGTCGCTGTACATGCCGCTCCAATTGGATGATGGGACAGAGTGCGCAGGACGTAATGATGACAAAGGAGAGCGACAGCTATGTAGAGGAGCCTGAAGAGGACTGTCCAGTAGACTTGTGCACTAGAAAAATTTTCGTTTAATTTAGTTTTGTTTTTTCGTTTTGGAAAAAAATTTCGGTTCGGCAATATTTTCGGATTTTTCGGATACATTCGGTATTCGGGTATTCGGGTTGATTTTTTTCGGATACATTCCGTATTCGGGTACATTCGGTAATTTTTTTATTTTTTTGGGACTTTAGCGATCCTAAAAAATTATGGAGATACCTTTTTATTAAAATTTCGTAGGGTACCATGAAAAAATCATAATAAAAAAGATACAGTAGTGATGGAAAAAATTGTATCTAACGAAATGTATCTTTTTTATTATGAAATGTTTATTCATTTTTAAACAGGGATCAATTTATGTGAGCGGGTAAAGCACTAAAAATGTAGCCGACAATAGTAAAAATTTAGTGTGTGCGTGTTTTTCACTTTTTTATAAAACATTTTTTAGGTAGTACTACTACTCCCAGCATGAGACACACTGTTCCATGATGGGAGTAGTAGTTACCTGTACTAATTGACAGATCGCAGGGGTCCCTTGCGATCCTCTTGTATAATGTATAGATGCGGCGGCTGCTTTTCTATGGTCCCCTGCACACACGTATATATACACATATTCATATTTCCCGCAGAGATGTGATTGGCCAGATGGTTCCAGCCAATCACAGCTCTCTGTGAGAAATAGGAATATGTGTATATATACGGCCGTGCAGGGGACCATAGGAGAACGGCCGCCGCATCCGTACATTATACTGGAGGATCGCAGCGGCTGTCAGGAGTGATACCCGCAGTGATCTTTCCTTTACTCTAAGTACTACCACTCCCAACATGGAGTACACTCTATTCCATGCTGGGAGCTATAGTACCTGCATTATTGGCAGATCGCAGCGGGTGTCAGAAGTTACACTCGCTGCGATATGTCTATTAATGCAGGTACTACAGCTCCCAGCATGGAGCAGAGTGTGCTCCATGTTGGGAGTATTAGTACCTGCAGTAAGGGACAGATCCCAGGGATGTCACTCCTCCTGACACCCGCTGCGATCCTCCTGATGTGAATGTCGGGATCAGCTGTTCTCAGGGCTACAGAGCCGCTGAGCCGTAGGTATGCATTGTATATCTACTGTCCAGCAAGAACTTACAGTGAGCCTGCAATGTGTATACAGTATACACATTGCTGGCTCACTTAACCCCTTGCTGAGCTGTGCGCTATGCGCAAGCCCAGCAAGGGAAGAGTTAACTTACACTGCTGGACAGTGTAAGTTAACCCTTTGGGCGGTATACACTATATATAGCTATCTATAGATAGCTGTATACAGTGTATGCAGAAGACGAAGTCCAACTTACTTCCCTCGAGTCCCGGGCCGATCCGTGTAGCTCCGCCCCCTAGTGATGACGTCATTAGGGGGCGGAGCTACAAAAGGGAGCAAGGCTAGTTAATCTGAAGCTCTGTTCACATTGTACGTTTTGTATAATGTGAACAGACCCTTCTGGCAGTGTCTACCCAGACAGGGAGACTCCAGCTGTTGCTAAACTACAACTCCCAGCATGCCCAGACAGCCAAAGGCTGTCTGGGCATGCTGGTAGTTGTAGTTTTGCACCAATTGGTGGCTCCCTGTTTGCGTAGACATTGCATCATGGGTGCTCTCCCCAGCGGACAGCGCCAAAAATGTCATAACCATTTTTTTGGTGTTTTTTTTCTTCTCGTTTCAGATCCGTGTATTCAGAGGATTACTGCGGATTCGATAGATTACGGCGGATTATTTTTTTTTTCCCTTTAATAAAATGGTTAACGAGGGCTGTGGGGGAGTGTTTTTTTAAATAAAATAATTTTTCCAATGTGTTGTGTTTTTTTTTTTTTTATTGAATTTTCAGGGTTAGTAGTGGAAGCTGTCTTATTGACGGAATCCATTACTAGGCCAGGGCTTAGTGCTAGCCACAAAAACAGCTAGCGCTAACCCCCAATTATTACAACGGTACCCACCGCCACAGGGATGCCGGGAAGAGCCGGTACCAACAGGCCCGGAGCGTCAAAAATGGCGCTCCTAGACCTAGGCAGTAACAGGCTGGCGTTATTTAGGCTGGGGAGGGCCAGTAACAATGGTCCTCGCCCACCCTGGTAACGTCAGGCTGTTGCTGTTTGGTTGGTATTGTGCTGAGAATGAAAATACGGGGAACCCTATGCGTTTTTTTTTAATTTAAATTAAAAAACAAAACAAAAAAAAAACGCATAGGGTTCCCCGTATTTTCATTCTCAGCACAATACCAACCAAACAGCAACAGCCTGACGTTAGCAGGGTGGGCGAGGACCATTGTTACTGGCCCACCCCAGCCTAAATAGCGCCAGCCTGTTACCGCCTAGGTCCAGGAGCGCCATTTTTGACACTCCGGGCCTGTTGGTATCGGCTCTTCCCGGCACCCCTGTGGCGGTGGGTACCGGGGTAATAATTGGGGGTTAGCGCTAGCTGTTTTTGGGGCTACCACTAAGCCCTGGCCTAGTAATGGATTCCGTCAATAAGACAGCTTCCACTACTAACCCTGAAAATTCAATAAAAAAATTAAAAAAACACAACACATTGGAAAAATTATTTTATTTAAAAAAACACTCCCCCACAGCCCTCGTTAACCATTTTATTAAAGGGAAAAAAATAATCCGCCGTATTCCATCGAATCCGCAGTAATCCACTGCATACACGGATCTGAAACAAAAAAAAACACAAAAAAAAACCACAAAAAAAATGGTTATGACATTTCTGGCGCTGTCCGCTGGGGAGAGCACCCATGATGCAATGTCTACCCAAACAGGGAGCCACCAATTGGTGCAAAACTACAACTCCCAGCATGCCCAGACAGCCTTTGGCTGTCTGGGCATGCTGGGAGTTGTAGTTTAGCAACAGCTGGAGTCTCCCTGTCTGGGTAGACACTGCCAGAAGGGTCTGTTCACATTATACAAAACGTACAATGTGAACAGAGCTTCAAATTAACTAGCCTTGTTCCCTTCTGTAGCCCCGCCCCCTAATGACGTCATCACTAGGGGGCGGAGCTACACGATTGATCCCTGTTTAAAAATGAATAAACATTTCATAATAAAAAAGATATATTTCGTTAGATGCAATTTTTTCCATCACTACTGTATCTTTTTTATTATGATTTTTTTATGATACCCTACGAAATTTTAATAAAAAAAAGGTATGTCCATCATTTTTTAGGATCGCTAAAGTAAAAAAAAAAAGGATAAAAAGATTTACTGAATGTCCGGGAAATAACGAATGTATTCGTTACTTTGCTATTCGTATTGTCGTGGCGATTCGGGAATGTTCAAAATATGTTTTCGTGCATTCGGATCGGTCCGAATGCACGAAAACGGTAAAATTCGGTAAATTAGACATTCGTGCCGAACCGAATTGCACATGTCTACTGTCCAGAGCGTCGGGGACAGATGAGTGACACTCACCGGAACACACGTGGTACATTAAACGGCTATGCGGCAGCAGCTGAAGCAGTCTGCACTGCCGGATAGCCGTTTAGGTGATGGCCCGACATACAAAAGCATCGTATGTTGATGCGGCCTTCAACATGCAATAGACTCTGTGAGGCCATCGCATGTTGAAATTATCGTATGTCGGGGCCATGGTAGGTCGGGGGATCACTATACACTCACCTATCATACAGACACACACACACCAATCACTTACACACATCTATCATTCATGCACACCCTCTTATCATACATACACACACCTATCATACATACACACATCTATCATACACACACTTATACATGCACACACCTATCATACATACACACACCTATCATACATATTCACATCTATCATACCTACGCACACACACCTATTATACGTGTATACATCTATTCTACATATGTGTATCATAAACATATCTATCATACATACACACTTATACATACACACACCTATCATATATACACATCTATCACACATACACAACCCTATCATATGTCTACGTAACTATCATACACACATCTATTACACCTCTATCATACATACACACACCTATCAAACACACACTCACCTATTATACATATATACATCTATCAAACACACATCTGCCAAACATAGACATATCTATCATACACATCTATCGTAAACACACACCTATCATACGCACCTCTATCATACACACATCTATCATACGTACACACATTTATTATACATACACACACCTATCATACATACATACATCTATTACATATACACACCTATCTTACGCACTTCTATCATACACACATCTATCATACATGCACACACCTATCATACATACATGCATCTACCATACACATACATCTAACATACATATATAATATATACACATATCTATCATACATACACACATCTATCATACATACATAATACACACTTCTTTCATACATGCCTCTATCATACATACACACTTTTATCATACATGCATGCCTCAATCATACATACACACACCCTTATTATACATGCACACACACTTATCATACATACACACATCTATCATACATACACTCATCTATTTTACATGCACACCATCATACATACATGCATCTACCATACATACACACATCACATAATATATACACATATATATCATACATATACACATCTATCGTACATATATAATACATACATGCCTCTATCATACATACACGCTTTTATCATAAATACATGCATGCCTCTATCATACATACACACACACTTATCATACATACACACATCAATATCATACAAACACACAACGTTATCATTCATATACACATCAGTCATTCACACATTTGTCATCCATACACACATCTATTTTAAATATACACACATCTATCATACACACAACATTCATAAAATGTTTGCCAGTGTTTCTCAAGCGCAGTCCTCAAGACCACCCAACAGGTCATGTTTTCAGGATTACCTTTGTCTTTCACAGGTGATATAACTGTGGTGATGCCTGATTAACCGACCATAATTATATCACCTATGAAAGACTAAAGGAAGAAGGAAATAAAGAAAACATGACCTGTTGGGCGGTCTTGAGGACCGCGTTTGAAAAACATTAGTGTATGCAATCCAAGGTTGCATGTATTAAATAGTGTTAAAAAAAGTTAATAAATGTGAATTATCCCCTTCCATTATAAAAGTTTGAATCACCCCCTTTTCCCACTTAAAAAAAATATGTAAACAAATATAAACAGAAACATATGTGGTATCGCCGTGTGTGTAAAAGTCCCAACTATAAAACTATAATTAAATCACACAGTCAATTGCTTATACGAAAAAAAAGTCCAAAATTGCATATTTTTGGTCACTTTGTATACCCTAAAATAAATTCTAAAATGCGATCAAAAAGTTCCATAAAAAAAAAATGGCACCGATATAAACAATAGATCACGGCGCAAAAAATGAGCACTAACACATGCCAGTATACGAAAAAATAAAAAAAGTTATAGGAGTGAGAAGAGGACATTTTTAAATGTACTAATTTTGGTGCACTTTTTAACGGAAGTAAGACAAAATCAAACCTATATAAGTTGGGTATAATTTTAATCGTATGGACCTAAAGAATGAAGATAAGGTGTACCGAAAAATTTGGATTTTGATGTCATTACAAAGAAAATTGGTAGCCCAAAAAAACAAGCCCTCATATAGGTCTTTCTCCTGCGCTACCCATATCTGCACCACACTCCGGACAGTGTGAGATGGAAATTTGCGCCTCGTGCAGACTTGACTACGCTCCTTCCCTCAGCTCTCCGAAGTTAGAGCTGGGGGAGGGCAGAGTGAAGGCAGAGCAGGGGGAAAGAGGAGGTACATGCCCCCTCATCTCCCCTCCCCCTGCTCTGCCTCACTGAATGAAACAGGAGGATGACAAAGTGCACAGGCTGGGGATATATAGACTGCAGGGGCTGGGGGATAAATATCAGTGATGTTAATAGAACATCACTTATTCATATTTCCCTCTGAGAGCTGTGATTGGCTGCAACCAATCCCCACTCTGGGCGGAAAATATGAATGAGTGATGTTCCATTCAGATCACTGGCCAGAGTACAGAGCAGAGATGCGAGCGCTGTATAGAGCCACTCTGCATCTCTGCTATATTATGGACGATTGCATCGGGTGTTAGGAGTAACACCCGGGGCGATCTGTAGTACAGGTACTACTACTCCCATCATGGAACACTCTGATCCATGCTGGGAATAGTAGTACTACCCAAAAAATTTTAAACATTTAGAAAAAAATTTGAAACACACACACAATTTCTTGAAAATTAATAAACATTTTGCATCCTTTTTTTTTTTTTTGTGAGTTTGAGCACCTCCCCTATATAGGACATCCAACAGTCTGAACCATATGCCAGTATGACTAAGATCGCTTAAGCGGTCGAAACGCGTCACTGCTGTTCTTTTACCTGTACTGCCGTGTCAGAATAAATATTATCTGCAATTAAGCTTCTGCTGCGCTGGACATTCTCCTTCTTTTTTTTTTTTTTTTTTTTTGGTACCCAACAAATTTGGAAAAAAAAACGCCAATGGGGCCAAAAAAAGCAAATTCCACACAAAGGTAAAAACGCCAGAAAAAATGCAAAAAAGCAGGGAAAAACAGTGGCAGTTTTTCTGGCGTTTTTTCTGGCGTTTTTAAGCCTAAAATATTGCAGTGCAAAAACCTCAGTGGCATTCTAGCCTTATTCTGTAAGTCCATACAACGATATCCAAATTATAAAGGTTTTATTTTGCTTTACTTCTTTTAAAAATTATAACTTTTGGTACGAAAATTAGTATGTTTAAAAATGTCCTCTTCTCACCCCATTAACTTTTTTAGTTTTCCGTACACGGGGATGTGTGAAGGCTAATTTTTTTTTGTGCCATGATCTGTAGTATTTATCTGTATTTTTGTTTTAATGGGACTTTTGGATCACTTTTTGTACATTTTTTTTATGATAAACAAAGTGACCAAAAATACGCAATTATTGCCTTTGGCATTGACCAAAGGTGTTAATTAAAGGAGAACTCCGGAATATAAAAATTGTGGCCCATACTGCCGGCAGTAAAAAAAAATAAAGATGTACATACCTTCCTCCGGTCCCCCGGGGCCTCCGGTAACCATCTCCGGTCTCCGCCGCGATCCACTTCCTGGTTGCCGGTGGTCGGATGAGTCATACTGCGCTCAGCCAATCACCAGCAGCAGCGAAGTCAGACTCGGCCGGCAATAGGCTGAGCGGCAGTGTGAAAACGCTTCAGGACACAAAATTCTTCACTACACCGACACCTGCGGCCGGGGACGAAAATGTCACACTGCCCCTACCTGCCGATACCACATATGTTTATGTTTTTAGTTTTTTTTATTGTTGGAAAAGGGGGGGGGAGGGAAGTGATTCAATCACAGTGGCTCAGAGGCCAGCTCTGTCCCAGGGTCCCAGATTTAAATCTTAGCAAAGACATCTGCCAGAAGCCTGTGTACATGGAAACTTACAGTGGGGCAAAAAAAAGTATTTAGTCAGCCACAATTGTGCAAGTTCTTCCACTTAAAGGGGTACTCCGCCCCTAGACATCTTATACCCTATCCAAGGAGGGGATAAGATGTTTTATCGTGGGTGTCCTGCCGCTGGGGACCCCTGCAATCTCTCCTGCAGCCCCTAGTCATTTGCAGCACGGAGCCAAAGTTTGCTCCATGCCTGATGACTCATGGTGCAGGGGCCGGTTGTTTGTGATGTCACGGACCCGCCCCCTCAATGCAGGTCTATGGGAGGGGGCCTGATGGTGATCACGCCCCCTCCAATAGACTTGCATCAAGGGGACGGGGCATGATGATTGGGCGGGGCCGTGGCGTCACGAATCGCCAGCCCCTGCCTCGTGAGTCATCAGACACGAAGCAAACTACAGCTCTGTGCTGCAGATGACTAGGGGCTGCAGGAGAGTGCGCGGGGGTCCTCAGGGGCAGGACCCCCGCGATCAGACATCTTATCCCCTATCCTTGGATAGGGGATAAGATGTCTAGAGGTGGCATACAACTTTAAAAAGATGAGAGATGCCTGTAATTTTCATTATAGGTATACCTCAACTATGAGAGACATAATGAGAAAAAAAATCCATAAAATCACATTGTCTGATTTTAAAATAATTAATTTGCATATTATGGTGGAAAATAAGTATTTGGTCAATAACAGATTTATATACCTTTGTTGACAATGACAAAGGTCAAATGTTTTCTGTAGGTCTTCACAAGGGTTTTACACACTGTTGCTGGTATTTTGGCCCTTTCCTCCATGCAGATCTCCTCTAGAGCAGTGATGTTTTGGGGCTGTTGCTGGGCAACACAGACTTTCAACTCCCTCCAAAGTTTTTCTATGGGGTTGAGATCTGGAGACTGGCTGGGCCACTCCAGGACCTTGAAATGCTTCTTACGAAGCCACTCCTTTGTTGCCTGGGTGGTGTGTTTGGGATCATTGTCATGCTGAAAAACCCAGCCACGTTTCATCATTTCATCATTACTCGGATCAGTCATCCTGGTCCCTTTGCTGAAAAACAGCCCCAAAGCATGATGTTTCCACCCCCATGCTTCACAGTAGGTATGTTGTTCTTTGGATGCAACTCAGCATTCTTTCTCCTCCAAACACGACGAGTTGAGGTTTTTACCAAAAACATCTACTTTGGTTTCCTCTGACTATATGACATTCTCCCAATACTCTTCTGGGTCATCCAAATGCTCTCTAGCAAACCTCAGACAGGCCTGGACATGTACTGACTTAAGCAGGGGGACACATCTGGCACTGCATGATTTGAGTCCCTGGCGGCATAGTGTGTTACTGATGGTAACCTTTGTTACTTTTGTCCCAGCTCTCTGCAGGTCATTCACTAGGTCACACCCGTGTGGTTCTGGGATTTTTTGTTCACCGTTCTTTTGATCATTTTGACACCACGGGGTGAGATCTTGCATGGAGCGCCAGATCGAGGGAGATTATCAGTGGTCTTGTATGTCTTCTGTTTTCTAATAATTGCTCCAACAGTTATTTTCTTCACACCAGGCTGCTTGCCTATTGCAGATTCAGTCTTCCTAGCCTGGCACAGGTCTACAATTTTGTTTCTGGTGTCCTTCAACAGCTCTTTGGTTTTGGCCATAGTGGAGTTTAGAGTGTGATTGTTTGAGTTTGTGGACAGGTGTCTTTTATACTGATAGCAAGTTCAAACAGGTGCCATCAATACAGGTAACGAGTGGAGAACAGAGGAGATTCGTAAAGAAGAAGTTACAGGTCTATGAGAGACAGAAATCTTGCTTGTTTGTAGGTGACCAATTACTTATTTTCCACCATAATTTGCAAATATATTGTTTAAAAATCAGACAATGTGATTTTATGGATTTTTTTTCTCATTATGTCTCTCATAGGTATACCTATGATGAAATTACAGGCCTCTCTCATCTTTTTAAGTGGGAGAACATAGTTTTAAATAGGAGGGGCAAAAGTTTAAAAGTATAATCAGGAACTGTTGAGTAGAAATTAGCTCTGTTTTTTTATATTCCTAAATAACCCCATTAAAGTGTGCCTCAACTTTTACACACAAAATTTTGTAACATGCCTTAGGTTACCAGTAGAGATGAGTAAGCCGAATCCAGATTCGACCCAAACTTTAGAATTTTTCCGACTTAGTAAACACACCAGTTTTTACCGGTTAGGGGGCGGTGAGATCACGTCGGGATATCAGTATATCACACGATAACCCAGGTCTAAGGTGTGATTTGCTGCTTACTGTGTCAATCAGCACAAAGGCCAATAGGACACAGCAAGAGGGGAGGGCATTTTTACACAGATAAGAGGGCAGTGATGTCACCCTCTGAATTTAAAGCAGCGGAACTGCTGGAGAGAGAGAGAGAGGGAGAGAGACAGAAATAGGGACAGTTAGCAATCTGTGCCACCCACCCACAAAGTGTATTCAAGTGGCACCTATATACCTATAGGGCCTGTCAACACAGTAGTGATTTGGCACTATAATAGTGTTCCTGAACCAGTTACAGTAGCCAGTGAGGTGCAGTGATCTGTGCCACCCACCCACAAAGCATCCTTAAGTGGAAACAATATATCTATAGGGCCTGTCAACACAGTTGTGAATATAATAGATTTTCACAAAAATCTTCAGTACTCATTGTGCTGTCATCTCTGCCATGAATATAAAGTGTGTTGAAGTTACACATATCTAGTTTTTAGTGTTAGTACAGTTCTGGTACATTTAATATTGTTCCGCAAACACCTTCAGTACTCATTGTGCTGTCATCTTTGCCATGCAAAAAGCATTTTGAAGTTACATATATCTAGCCTGTAGTGTTAATACAGTTCTGGTGCATTTAATATTGTTCCACAAACACCTTCAGTACTCACTGTGCTGTCATCTCTGTCATGCACAAAATGTGTTGAAGTTACAGGTATCTAGGCTGTAGTGTTAATACAGTTCTTGTTACGCCGAGCGCTCCGGGTCCCCGCTCCTCCCCGGAGCGCTCGCAACACCCTCGCTACAGCAGCGCCCCGGTCAGATCCTCTGACCGGGTGCGCTGCGATACCGCCTCCAGCCGGGATGCGATTCGCGATGCGGGTGGCGCCCGCTCGCGATGCGCACCCCGGCTTCCGTACCTGACTCGCTCTCCCTCGGTCCTGTCCCGGCAGGCGCGGCCCCGCTCCCTAGGGCGCGCGCGCGCCGGGTCTCTGCGATTTAATGGGCCACTGCGCCACTGATTGGCGCAGTGGTTCCAATTAGTGTTTTCACCTGTGCACTCCCTATGTATACCTCACTTCCCCTGCACTCCCTCGCCGGATCTTGTTGCCCTTGTGCCTAGTGAAAGCGTTCCCTTGTGTGTTCCTAGCCTGTGTTCCAGACCTCCTGCCGTTGCCCCTGACTACGATCCTTGCTGCCTGCCCCGACCTTCTGCTACGTCCGACCTTGCTTTTGTCTACTCCCTTGTACCGCGCCTATCTTCAGCAGTCAGAGAGGTTGAGCCGTTGCTAGTGGATACGACCTGGTTACTACCGCCGCAGCAAGACCATCCCGCTTTGCGGCGGGCTCTGGTGAACACCAGTAGTAGCTTAGAACCGGTCCACTAGCACGGTCCACGCCAATCCCTCTCTGGCACAGAGGATCCACCTCCTGCCAGCCGGCATCGTGACAGTAGATCCGGCCATGGATCCCGCTGAAGTACCTCTGCCAGTTGTCGCTGACCTCACCACGGTGGTCGCCCAGCAGTCACAACAGATAGCGCAACAAGGCCACCAGCTGTCTCAACTGACCGTGATGCTACAGCAGCTACTACCACAGCTTCAGCAATCATCTCCTCCGCCAGCTCCTGCACCTCCTCCGCAGCGAGTGGCTGCTTCAGGCCTACGACTATCCTTGCCGGATAAATTTGATGGGGACTCTAAGTTTTGCCGTGGCTTTCTTTCACAATGTTCCCTGCACTTGGAGATGATGTCGGACCAGTTTCCTACTGAAAGGTCTAAGGTGGCTTTCGTAATCAGCCTTCTGTCAGGAAAAGCTCTGTCATGGGCCACACCGCTCTGGGACCGCAATGACCCCGTCACTGCCTCTGTACACTCCTTCTTCTCGGAAATTCGTAGTGTCTTTGAGGAACCTGCCCGAGCCTCTTCTGCTGAGACTGCCCTGCTGAACCTGGTCCAGGGTAATTCTTCCGTTGGCGAGTACGCCATACAATTCCGTACTCTGGCTTCTGAACTATCCTGGAATAATGAGGCCCTCTGCGAGACCTTTAAAAAAGGCCTATCCAGCAACATTAAAGATGTTCTGGCCGCACGAGAAATTCCTGCTAATCTACATGAACTCATTCATCTTGCCACTCGCATTGACATGCGTTTTTCCGAAAGGCGTCAGGAGCTCCGCCAGGATATGGACTTTGTTCGCACGAGGCGTTTTTTCTTCCCAGCTCCTCTCTCCTCTGGTCCTCTGCAATCCGTTCCTGTGCCTCCCGCCGTGGAGGCTATGCAAGTTGACCGGTCTCGCCTGACACCTCAAGAGAGGACACGACGCCGCATGGAGAATCTCTGCCTGCACTGTGCCGGTACCGAACACTTCCTGAAGGATTGTCCTATCCGTCCTCCCCGCCTGGAAAGACGCACGCTGACTCCGCACAAAGGTGAAACAGTCCTTGATGTCAACTCTGCTTCTCCACGTCTTACTGTGCCTGTGCGGATATCTGCATCTACCTTCTCCTTCTCTACTATGGCCTTCTTGGATTCCGGATCTGCAGGAAACTTTATTTTGGCCTCTCTCATCAACAGGTTCAACATCCCGGTAACCAGTCTCGCCAGACCCCTCTACATCAGTTGTGTTAACAATGAAAGATTGGACTGTACCATACGTTACCGCACGGAGCCCCTTCTAATGTGCATCGGACCTCATCATGAAAAAATTGAGTTCTTGGTCCTCCCCAATTGCACTTCCGAAATTCTCCTTGGACTACCGTGGCTCCAACGCCATTCCCCAACCCTGGATTGGTCCACAGGGGAGATCAAGAGCTGGGGTACCTCTTGTTTCAAGGACTGCCTTAAACCGGTTCCCAGTACTCCCTGCCGTGACCCTGTGGTTCCCCCTGTAACCGGTCTCCCTAAGGTCTATATGGACTATGCTGACGTATTTTGCAAGAAACAAGCTGAGACTCTACCTCCTCACAGGCCTTATGACTGTCCTATTGACCTCCTCCCGGGCACTACTCCACCCCGGGGCAGAATTTATCCTCTGTCCGCCCCAGAGACTCTTGCTCTCTCTCCTGCCGGAGCTGGATTTTTCTTTGTATCCAAAAAAGATGGCTCCCTACGTCCTTGCATTGACTACCGCGGACTTAATAAAATCACGGTAAAGAACCGCTACCCTCTACCTCTTATCTCGGAACTCTTTGATCGCCTCCAAGGTGCCCACATCTTTACCAAACTGGACTTAAGAGGTGCTTACAATCTCATCCGCATCAGGGAGGGGGACGAATGGAAACGGCATTTAACACTAGAGATGGACACTTTGAGTATCTGGTCATGCCCTTTGGCCTGTGCAACGCCCCTGCCGTCTTCCAAGACTTTGTTAATGAAATTTTTCGTGATCTCTTATATTCCTGTGTTGTTGTGTATCTGGACGATATTCTGATTTTTTCTGCCAACCTAGAAGAACACCGCCAGCATGTCCGCATGGTTCTTCAGAGACTTCGAGACAATCAACTTTATTCCAAAATGGAGAAATGTCTGTTTGAATGTCAATCTCTTCCTTTCCTAGGATACTTGGTCTCTGGCCAGGGACTACAAATGGATCCTGACAAACTCTCTGCCGTCTTAGATTGGCCACGCCCCTCCGGACTCCGTGCCATCCAACGTTTTTTGGGGTTCGCCAATTATTACAGACAATTTATTCCACATTTTTCCACCATTGTGGCTCCTATCGTGGCTTTAACCAAGAAGAATGCCAATCCTAAGTCTTGGCCTCCTCAAGCGGAAGACGCCTTTAACCCCTTAAGGACACATGACGTTCTCATACGTCTCCATTTCCGAGTCCTTAAGGACACATGACGTATGAGAACGTCATGTGTTTTACCGGCCCCCCGCAACCATCTGGAGCGGAGCCGGTCCCCGATGCCTGCTGAAATCGTTCAGCAGGCATCGGGGCATATCGCCCAGGGGGGTCATTATGACCCCCCATGTCGGCGATGGCCGCAGATCGCTGGACAATTCAGTCCAGCGATCTGCGGCGGATTCCGGGTCAATCGGGTCTCCAGTGACCCGGGGACCCGGAATTACAGGCTGTTCGGGGCCGTCTCCGACGGCCCCGAACAGCCAGAGGCAGCAGGGGTGAGGTGGCACTGGTGCCACCTCACGATCGCCCTGATTTGTCGGCCGGATTACCGGCCGACCAATCAGGGCGCCTGCTGCGGGTGTCACTCCCGCAACCCGCTCCGCCCCTCTTCCGGAGGACGTGAGCGGGTGCGGGACGTGCACCCCGGGTGCTGGGGACCCCGATCCCCGGCGCCCCTGTTGGGATCGGGGCCCCAGGAGCAGCGGCGGCGGCGGAGACGACGAGGGACTGACCTGGTGCAGCGAGGATCGTTGGAGGTGAGTGACAGCCTCCTGCTGTTGCTTAGCAACAGCTCCCAGCATGCAAAAAGGGCATGCTGGGAGCTGTAGTTATGCAACAGCAGGAGGCAGACCACCACAACTCCCAGCATGCCCTTATGGGCATGCTGGGACTTGTAGTTTTGCAACAGCTGGAGGCACATGCTTTCTATGGAAAAGTGTACCTTCAGCTGTTGTGTAACTACAACTCCCAGCTTGCACAATCAGCTAAAGTGCATGCTGGGAGTTGTAGTGGTGCATCTGGTGGTTGCATAACTACAACTCCCAGCATGCCCGTTGGCTGTCGGTGACTGCTGAGAGTTGTAGTTTTGCAACAGCTGAAGGCACACTGAGTTAAGTAGCAAACCAGTGTGTCTCCAGCTGTTGCATAACTACAATCCCCAGCATCCCCAGCCAAAGTAGTATGCCTCCAGCTGTTGCATAACTACAACACCCAGCATGCCCTTCCGCTGTCCGTACATGCTGGGGGTTGTAGCTTTTGCAACAGCTGAAGGCACACTGGTTGCAAAACACTGAGTTTGTTACCAAACTCGGTGTTTCACAACCAGTGTGCCTCCAGCTGTTGCAAAACTACAACTCCCAGCATGCACTGATAGACCGTACATGCTGGGAGTTGTAGTTTTGCAACAGCTGGATGTTCCCCCCCCCCCAATGTGAACGTACAGGGTACACTCACATGGGCGGAGGATTACAGTAAGTATCCGGCTGCAAGTTTGAGGTGCGGCAAAATTTCTGCCGCAGCTCAAACTGCCAGCGAGAAACTACTGTGAACCCCCCGCCCGTGCGACTGTACCCTAAAAACACTACACTAACACACAATAAAATAAAAAGTAAAAAACACTACATATACACATACCCCTACACAGCCCCCCTCCCCTCCCCAATAAAAATGAAAAACGTCTGGTACGCCACTGTTTCCAAAACGGAGCCTCCAGCGGTTGCAAAACTACAACTCCCAGCATGCACTGATAGACCGTACATGCTGGGAGTTGTAGTTTTGCACTGATTTCCCCCCCCCCCCAATGTGAACGTACAGGGTACACTCACATGGGCGGAGGATTACAGTAAGTATCCGGCTGCAAGTTTGAGCTGCGTCAAATTTTCTGCCGTAGCTCAAACTGCCAGCGAGAAACTACTGTGAACCCCCGCCCGTGCGACTGTACCCTAAAAACACTACACTAACACAAAATAAAATAAAAAGTAAAAAACACTACATATACACATACCCCTATACAACCCCCCTCCCCAATAAAAATGAAAAACGTCTGGTACGCCACTGTTTCCAAAACGGAGCCTCCAGCTGTTGCAAAACAACTACTCCCAGTATTGCCAGATAGCCGTTGACTGTCCAGGCATGCTGGGAGTTTTACAACAGCTGGAGGCACCCTGTTTGGGAATCACTGGCGTAGAATACCCCTATGTCCACCCCTATGCAAGTCCCTAATTTAGGCCTCAAATGCGCATGGCGCTCTCACTTTGGAGCCCTGTCGTATTTCAAGGCAACAGTTTAGGGCCACATATGGGGTATCGCCGTACTCGGGAGAAATTGGGCTTCAAATTTTGGGGGGTATTTTCTGCTATTACCCTTTTAAAAAATGTAAAATTTTTGGGAAAACAAGCATTTTAGGTAAAAAAAATATATTTTTTTTTACATATGCAAAAGTCGTGAAACACCTGTAGGGTATTAAGGTTCAAATTACCCCTTGTTACGTTCCCCGAGGGGTCTAGTTTCCAAAATAGTATGCCATGTGTTTTTTTTTTTGCTGTCCTGGCACCATAGGGGCTTCCTAAATGCGGCATGCCCCCAGAGCAAAATTCGCTTTCAAAAAGCCAAATGTTACTCCTTCTCTTCTGAGACCTGTAGTGCGCCAGCAGAGCACTTTTCACACCCATATGGGGTGTTTTCTGAATCGGGAGAAATTGGGCTTCAAATTTTGGGGGGTATTTTCTGCTATTACCCTTTTTAAAATTGTAAAAATTTTGGGAAACCAAGCATTTTAGGTAAAAAAAATATATATTTTTTTTACATATGCAAAAGTCGTGAAACACCTGTAGGCTATTAAGGTTCACATTACCCCTTGTTACGTTCCCTGAGGGGTCTAGTTTCCAAAATGGTATGCCATGTGTTTTTTTTTTGCTGTTCTGGCACCATAGGGGCTTCCTAAATGCGGCATGCCCCCAGAGCAAAATTTGCTTTCAAAAAGCCAAATGTTACTCCTTCTCTTCTGAGACCTGTAGTGCGCCAGCAGAGCACTTTTCACCCCCATATGGGGTGTTTTCTGAATCGGGAGAAATTGGGCTTCAAATTTTGGGGGGTATTTTCTGCTATTACCCTTTTTAAAAATGTAAACATTTTGGGAAAACAAGCATTTTAGGTAAAAAAAAATTTTTTTTTTTTACATATGCAAAAGTCGTGAAACACCTGTAGGGCATTAAGGTTCACGTTACCCCTTGTTACGTTCCCCGAGGGGTCTAGTTTCCAAAATGGTATGCCATGTGTTTTTTTTTTGCTGTTCTGGCACCATAGGGGCTTCCTAAATGCGGCATGCCCCCAGAGCAAAATTTGCTTTCAAAAAGCCAAATGTGACTCCTTCTCTTCTGAGACCTGTAGTGCGCCAGCAGAGCACTTTTCACCCCCATGCGAGGTGTTTTCTGTATCGGGAGAAATTGGGCTTCAAATTTTGGGGGGTATTTTCTGCTATTACCCTTTTAAAAAATTTAAAATTTTTGGGAAACCAAGCATTTTAGGTAAAAAAAATATATATTTTTTTTACATATGCAAAAGTCGTGAATCACCTGTAGGGTATTAAGGTTCACTTTACCCCTTGTTACGTTCCCTGAGGGGTCTAGTTTCCAAAATGGTATGCCATGTGTTTTTTTTTGCTGTCCTGGCACCATAGGGGCTTCCTAAATGCGGCATGCCCCCCAAAAACCATTTGTCGCTCCTTCCCTTCTGAGCCCTCTACTGCGCCCACCGAACAATTAACATAGACATATGAGGTATGTGCTTACTCGAGAGAAATTGGGTTTCAAATACAAGTAAAAATTTTCTCCTTTTTATCCCTTGCAAAAATTCAAAAATTGGGTCTACAAGAACATGCGAGTGTAAAAAATGAAGATTTTGAATTTTCTCCTTCACTTTGCTGCTATTCCTGTGAAACACCTAAAGGGTTAATACACTTACTGAATGTTTTTTTGAATACTTTAGGGGGTGTAGTTTTTATAATGGGGTCTTTTATGGGGTATTTCTAATATGAAGACCCTTCAAATCCACTTCAAAACTGAACTGGTCCCTGAAAAATAGTGAGTTTGAAAATTTTGTGAAAAATTTCAAAATTGCTACTGAACTTTGAAGCCCTCTGGTGTCTTCCAAAAGTAAAAACTCATAAATTTTATGATGCAAACATAAAGTAGACATATTGTATATGTGAACCCAAAAAAAATATATTTTGAATATCCATTTTCCTTACAAGCAGAGAGCTTCAAAGTTAGAAAAATGCAAAATTTTCATTTTTTTCATCAAATTTTGGGATTTTTCACCAAGAAAGGATGCAAGTTACCATAAAATTTTACCACTAAGTTAAAGTAGAATATGTCACGAAAAAACAATCTCGGAATCAGAATGATAACTAAAAGCATTCCAGAGTTATTAATGTTTAAAGTGACAGTGGTCAGAATTGCAAAAAACGCTCCGGTCCTTAAGGTATAAAATGGCCTGGTCCTTAAGGGGTTAAACGGCTCAAGTCTGCCTTTTCTTCTGCTCCCGTGCTCTCCAGACCTGACCCATCTAAACCCTTCCTATTGGAGGTAGATGCCTCCTCAGTAGGAGCGGGAGCAGGTTCTTCTACAAAAAAATTCTTCTGGGCATGCTGTTACTTGTGGTTTCTTTTCTAGGACCTTCTCTCCGGCGGAGAGGAACTACTCCATCGGGGATCGAGAGCTACTGGCCATTAAATTAGCACTTGAGGAATGGAGGCATCTGCTGGAGGGATCAAAATTTCCGGTTATTATTTACACCGATCACAAGAATCTCTCCTATCTCCAGTCTGCCCAACGGCTGAACCCTCGCCAGGCCAGGTGGTCTCTGTTCTTTGCCCGGTTTAATTTTGAAATTCACTTTCGCCCTGCCGATAAGAATATTAGGGCCGATGCTCTCTCTCGTTCCTCGGATGCCTCGGAAGTAGAGCTCTCTCCGCAACACATCATTCCTCCTGACTGCCTGATCTCCACTTCTCCAGCCTCCATCAGGCAAACTCCTCCAGGGAAGACCTTCGTCTCTCCACGCCAACGCCTCGGAATCCTCAAATGGGGTCACTCCTCCCATCTCGCAGGCCATGCGGGCATCAAGAAATCCTTGCAACTTATCTCTCGTTTCTATTGGTGGCCGACTCTGGAAACGGATGTTGTTGATTTTGTGCGGGCCTGCACTGTCTGTGCCCGGGATAAAACTCCTCGCCAGAAGCCTGCTGGTCTTCTTCATCCTCTGCCTGTCCCCGAACAGCCTTGGTCTCTGATTGGTATGGACTTTATTACTGACTTACCCCCATCCCGTGGCAACACTGTTGTTTGGGTGGTCGTTGATCGATTTTCCAAGATGGCACATTTTATTCCTCTTCCTGGTCTTCCTTCAGCGCCTCAGTTGGCTAAACAATTTTTTGTACACATTTTTCGTCTTCACGGGTTGCCCACGCAGATCGTCTCGGATAGAGGCGTCCAATTCGTGTCAAAATTCTGGAGGGCTCTCTGTAAACAACTCAAGATTAGTGTTGAGCGGCATAGGCCATATTCGAATTCGCGAATATTCGCGAATATATGGACGAATATTCGTCATATATTCGCGAATATTCGCATATTCGTTATATTCTCGTTTTATTTTCGCATATGCGAAATTTCGCATATGCGAAAATTAACATATGTGAAAATTAGCATATAGGAAATTCGCATACTCGAAAATTTGTATATGCGAAAATTAGCATACGCTAATCTCACACAGTAGTATTAGAACCTTCTTTACACCACACAAGCTGGAAGCAGAGAGGGGTGATCACTGTGATGTGTACTGTGAAGAAAAAAAAAAAATAAAAATAAAATAAAAAATGAAAATTCGTAATTACGAATATATAGCGCTATATTCGCGAAATTCGCGAATTCGCGAATATGCGATATTCGCGAATAATATTCGAATTGCGAATATTCGCGAGCAACACTACTCAAGATTAAATTAAACTTTTCTTCTGCTTATCATCCTCAATCCAATGGGCAAGTAGAAAGAATTAACCAGGTCCTGGGTGATTATTTACGGCATTTTGTTTCCTCCCGCCAGGATGACTGGGCAGATCTTCTTCCATGGGCCGAATTCTCGTACAACTTCAGAGTCTCTGAATCTTCTTCCAAATCCCCATTTTTCGTGGTGTACGGCCGTCACCCTCTTCCCCCCCTCCCTACTCCCTTGCCCTCTGGTTTGCCCGCTGTGGATGAAATAACTCGTGATCTTTCCACCATATGGAAAGAGACCCAAAATTCTCTCTTACAGGCTTCATCACGCATGAAGAAGTTTGCTGATAAGAAAAGAAGAGCTCCCCCCATTTTTTCTCCCGGAGACAAGGTATGGCTCTCCGCTAAATATGTCCGCTTCCGTGTTCCCAGCTACAAATTGGGACCACGCTATCTTGGTCCTTTCAAAATCTTGTGCCAAATTAATCCTGTCTCTTACAAACTTCTTCTTCCTCCTTCTCTTCGTATTCCTAATGCCTTTCATGTCTCTCTTCTTAAACCACTCATCATCAACCGCTTCTCTCCCAAACTCATTTCTCCTACTCCTGTCTCCGGTTCTTCAGACATCTTCACCGTAAAGGAGATACTGGCCTCCAAAAAGGTCAGAGGTAAAACTTTTTTTTTAGTGGACTGGGAGGGCTGTGGTCCTGAAGAGAGATCCTGGGAACCTGAGGACAATATCCTAGATAAAAGTCTGGTCCTCAGGTTCTCAGGCTCTAAGAAGAGGGGGAGACCCAAGGAGGGGGGTACTGTTACGCCGAGCGCTCCGGGTCCCCGCTCCTCCCCGGAGCGCTCGCAACACCCTCGCTACGGCAGCGCCCCGGTCAGATCCTCTGACCGGGTGCGCTGCGATACCGCCTCCAGCCGGGATGCGATTCGCGATGCGGGTGGCGCCCGCTCGCGATGCGCACCCAGGCTTCCGTACCTGACTCGCTCTCCCTCGGTCCTGTCCCGGCGCGCGCGGCCCCGCTCCCTAGGGCGCGCGCGCGCCGGGTCTCTGCGATTTAAAGGGCCACTGCGCCACTGATTGGCGCAGTGGTTCCAATTAGTGTTTTCACCTGTGCACTCCCTATGTATACCTCACTTCCCCTGCACTCCCTCGCCGCATCTTGTTGCCCTTGTGCCTAGTGAAAGCGTTCCCTTGTGTGTTCCTAGCCTGTGTTCCAGACCTCCTGCCGTTGCCCCTGACTACGATCCTTGCTGCCTGCCCCGACCTTCTGCTACGTCCGACCTTGCTTTTGTCTACTCCCTTGTACCGCGCCTATCTTCAGCAGTCAGAGAGGTTGAGCCGTTGCTAGTGGATACGACCTGGTTACTACCGCCGCAGCAAGACCATCCCGCCTGCGGCGGGCTCTGGTGAGCACCAGTAGTAGCTTAGAACCGGTCCACTAGCACGGTCCACGCCAATCCCTCTCTGGCACAGAGGATCCACCTCCTGCCAGCCGGCATCGTGACAGTTCTGGTGCATTTAATATTGTTCCACAAACACCTTCAGTACTCATTGTGCTGTCATCTCTCAAAAAGCGTTCAAAGCATTGAAACTTATATTTGACAAGTAGGATGGTTACAATTCACCAAAAAAGGATAAAAGTAACAAAGAAAGTGTCTTGAAAAGGAGTTGGTGCACATAGTAGAGGGCAGAAGAGCCCCTCCATGTTTTCTGCCAGTAAGAATTTTGTGGCCGTACTAGTTCAGGTAGCAGCAACAGCAACCAGGTGTTGTGTGGTAGCAGTGTCAGACATCCCAAGTTCTCAATGCCTTAGAGAGATTATGTGGTTTCACAGGATGATGCGGCTATACTGGAATATTTCTGTCATTTGACTTCTGAGGAGGAAGACAATATGATGGTGAGTCACCAGTCAGTGGATTCCTTTGCATCTACACTCACATGGGGAAGTGGAAAGATCCATCCTAGATGCTGTGCTTCCTCATCTCTGGCTTTGCCTCCCCCCATACTGCTGCAAAGAAGGATAGCTCTAGCCACAAGGAGGAGTTGTGTGGTAAAAGTCAAGCTTTGGAGTGTGTTGGCGAGGTGGTGGAGGTAGAATCAGTGATCAAGCACAGCACAAGTGCGACTGTTGGTGGTAGGCATGGGGGGGATACTGTAAAGCCTCAAGGTGGCTATGCTGAGGGGGAAAGTGGAATGCAGAGAGGAGTGTTGTGGACAATGAGGAGTTTGATGTTGACTATTATGTGGTGTTGTACAGGACGTGGGAACCACCTGGGCATGAGCTGACGTGTTCAGAACAGGAGGGTAGTGCTAGTGTCAGTGAAGAAGAGCGTAACCGATGTAGGGGAAGAAAACCTGTGAAATGCTACAGGCGTAGGGCTGCTGGTCTGATGAGTTCTGGTGATGGCAAAGCTGCTGCATGTTCAAGTTCTATAAAAAAAAATTCAGAGGGGCACAGTAAGGTGGAGCAGTCTCTGTCTGAAATTCTGATGTGTGGAACTTCTTTTCTACCTTATCTGATGCAGAGAATGGGACAATATGTCGTCTCTGCAAACAGAAAGTAAGCTGTGGCCAGGGTCTGTGTGTAGGAACTCTACATAGGCACATGGATTGGCACCAAAAGGCCACATGGGACAGTTGAGATGCTCCACAACTCCTCCCAACTGTCTAACAGCCTGATCTGCCTCATCTGTGTCGTACCCTCCTCCCTATCCCATCAGTTATCCATTGGGGAATCCATGTCCTCCAGACAACAGTATTTTCCCAGTCACCCTCAATTCATACCTGGCTAAGTTGTTGGTGGCACAGGCCCCTTCTATCTTGTTGACTCCACAGCCCTCAGGCAACTAATGTGGTGTGGCCCCCCCTTCCCCCAGGTGGGAAGCGGAAACAATAACACCACCGTTACATTTTTATAAACACTCAAATAAGCTTTCTTTAACCACTCAAGCTGTTGGTCAATTCTTCCGTAATCTAGAACCCTTCTGTTTGCTAAATAATATTCATAAGACATGACTTTATTCACCAAATGTATCTATTCAGCAATTGTAGGTACCTTTTCAGATAACCACACACGCAATATGAGTAATCTAGCAAAAAAATTATATCTTATATACTAGTGAAGCATTGGTCAAGTGATGTATCTTTTCTCCAAGTATCGCACAGTCAAATGTAAAAGAGAGTTTATACCCCAATAATGCCCAAATTACATGGACAAAATCTGCCTCCAGCATTTTGCACCTAGGGCAATCATCCGAATCCCTATACAATGATTTATGTGTTCTCCAAATTACCTTAAACTGTGTTAATCTATTTTCCATATTCATAGAGATATGTACAGAGTTACCACAAGTCTCCTTTCACTAAGCACATAAATTTGATTTATTATTTATTTTTTAATATGCACAAATATATATATATATATATATATATATATATATGTAAAAAGCAAAATCACTGGACTAATACGGCTACTCCTAACTAATCTATATATATATATATATATATATATATATATATATATATATATATATATATACAGAGATGAATTGAGATATAACAATAATATACAGTTGGGGATACACGTGGGGATACTTCATATGTGTATATTGATGAAATATTGTAAGTTATATTGCATATATGTTTTTATTGTATTTATTAAATCTGTAAGCCTTTAAGTTGTATTTAAAGCTCAACATCTGTCATCAGTTTATGCTTTAGACAGGCGGCATGAGGCTTCTGAAACAGCTCTCCTGTAATACTGCTTGTATGGATTGAACGTCACTTTTTGTTTGCTGGACTTTTGCTAGTGTACTGCTGTATCTCCTTACTATTTGTGGAGCTCTTGCTTTACCATGGTTCAGTTTTCCCGCATGCACCCCTACAAATCTACAGTAGTTGAATGGATCTGACATTCTTCAGTATTGTTCAACATATATCTCTATTGTGTCCCTATTGAGTTGATCCAGAGAAAGGCAAAAACAACCTTTATGATTCTGATGCTAATTGGCATATACATATACCTTGTTCTCATCTCTCTTTTTAACCACTTAAGGACCCAGGGTGTACAGGTAAGCTCTGATGCCCTGGTACTTAACCTCTTAAGGGCCAAGCGTTTTTCCACTTAATTTTTTTCCTCCCGACCTTTTATAAATCATAACCCTTTCAAATTTGCACCAAAAAATTCATATGATGGCTTATTTCTTGCACCACCAACATCAGTCATTTTACCCAAAAATCTACGTTGAAACGAAAAAAAAAATCATTGTGCGACAAAATTTAAGAAAAACGCCATTTTGCAACTTTTGGGGGCTTCCTTTTCTACGCAGTAAATTTTTCGGTAAAAAAGACACCTTATATTTATTCTGTAGGTCCGTACGATTAAAATGATACCCTACTTATATAGGTTTGATATTGTCGTACTTCTGGAAAAAATCATAACTACATGTAGGAAAATGTATACGTTTAAAATTGTCATCTTCTGACCCCTATAACTTTTAATTTTTCCGCGTACGGGGAGCGATGAGGGCTAATTTTTTGCACCGTGATCTGAAGTTTATAACGGTAACATTTTTGTATTGATCAGACTTTACGATTGCTTTTAAAAATGTTTTAACTAAATTGCTGGTGTTACCAGAAATGTTTTCACAAGGGAAAATAGGAAAAAAGCCCCCCCCCAAAATTTTTAACACAATTTCTTCTGAGTAAGAACATACCCCATATGTGGATGTAAAGGGCTCAGCGGGTGAACTACAATGCTCAAAAGAGAAGGAGCGCCATTGGGCATTTGGAGAGAAAATGTGTCCGGAATTGAAGGCTACATGTGTTTACAAAGCCCCCAAAGTGCCAGAACAATGCCCCCCCACATATACCCCCATTTTGAAAACGACACCCCTCACGTAATGAAATAAGGGGTAAAGTGTGCATTTACGCCCCACAGGTGTCTGACAGATTTTTGGAACAGTGGTCCATGAAAATGAAAAATGTAATTTTTCATTTGCACAGGCCACTGTTCCATAGATCTGTCAAACAACAGTGGGGTGTAAATGCTCACTACACCCTTTATTACATTCTGTGAGGGGTGTAGCTTCCAAAAAGGGGCACCACGGGGGGGCTATGTAAATGCACATGGCCTCCAACTTCTATTCCAACCAAATTCTCTCTACAAAAGCTCAATGGTGCTTCTTCTCTTCTGAGCATTGTAGTACACCAGAGCAGAGCACTTGACATCCACACATGGGGTATTTCCATACTCAGAAGAAATGGGGTTACAAATTTTGGGGGGCATTTTCTCCTATTATCCCTTGTAAAAACTTAAAATTTTGGGCGGGGGGGGGGGAACAAGCATTTTTGTGAAAATTTACACATCTGACTTTAACGAAAAGTCGTCAAACATCTGTGGGGTGTTAAGGCTTACTGTACCCCTTGTTACATTCCTTGAGGGGTGTAGTTTCCAAAATAGTGTGCCATGTGGGGGGGGGGGGGGGGTTGCTGTTCTGGCACCATAAGGGCTTCCTAAATGAGACATGCCCGCCAAAAACCATTTCAGCAAAATTTGCTTTCCAAAAGCCAAATGTGACTCCTTCTCTTCTGAACATTGTAGTGCGCCCGCAGTGCACTTGACATCCACACATGGGGTATTTCCATACTCAGACGAGATGGGGTTACACACTTTGGGGGACATTTTCTCCTATTACCACTTGTAAAAATGTAAAATGTGGGGAAAAACCAGCATTTTAGTGAAATTTTTTTTTTTTACACATACAACTTTAACGGAAAGTCGTCAAACACCTGTGGGGTGTTAAGGCTCACTGGACCCCTTGTTACATTCCTTGAGGAGTGTAGTTTCCAAAATAGTATGCCATGTGTTTTTTTTTTCTTTACTGTTCTGGCACCACATGGGGCTTCCTAACTGTGATATGCCCCCCAAAAACCATTCCAGAAAATATACTCTCCAAAATCCCATTGTCGCTCCTTCCCTTCTGAGCCCTCTAGTGCACCCACAGAGCACTTGACATACACATATGAGATATTTCCTTACTCGAGAGAAATTGGGTTACAAATTTTATGTGATTTCTTTCCTTTTACCCCTTGAAAAATTCAAAAACTGGGTCTACAAGAACATGTGAGTGTAAAAAATGAAGATTTTGAATTTTCACTTTGCTGCTATTCCTGTGAAACAAGGGTTAACACAGTTTCTGAATGTCATTTTGAATATTTTGAGGGGTGCAGTTTTTCTAATGGAATCATTTATGGGGCATGTCTAATATGAAGGACCCTCAAATCCACTTCAAAACTGAACTGGTCCCTGAAAAATTCCGATTTTGAAAATGTTGTTATCTTTGAAGCCCTCTGATTTCTTCCAGAAGTAAAATCATGTCAACTTTATGATGCAAACATAAAGTAGACATATGGTATATGTGAATCAATATATATTTTATTTGGTATGTCTATTTTCCTTACAAGCAGAGAGCTTCAAAGTAAAACATTCTTCATCAAAAGCTTCAAATTCTTCATCAAATTTTGGATTTTTTCAGCAAGAAATGATGCAAGTATCGACGAAAATTTACCACTACCATAAAGTAGAATATGTCACAAAGTAATAATCTCGGAATCAGAATGAAAAGTAAAAGTATCCCAGAGTTATTAATACTTAAAGTGACAGTGGTCAGATGTGCAAAAAATGCCCAGGTCCTTAAGGTGAAAATGGGCTGGGTCCTTAAGGGGTTAAAGGGAAATGCTAGTAAGACATTTTATGTGCATGGCAATATATCTATCTATCAATTATATCTATCTCACCAATGTATTTACCAGCATTTTTCCTGTTACAAATAGCATAAGAATAAGTTATTTGCAATTGATCCTGGTCAGTGATCAGATGAGGAGGTAGTATTATAAGCAGGAGCAAGGCTAGTTCTATTTTTTTACAATCCTCAGACCAGCGCTCGGACCCACTGCGATCTAAAATGTATCCCCTATCCTTTGTATAGGGGATAAGTTTTTTCTATGATACTTCTTCTTTAAATGAAAACATTACACTTTAATCAAAAACATACCATGGACCTATTGCACTGATAACATTGATTAATCAAGTAGGTAAAGCTACAAAAAATAAATAAAAAATATATTTAAATAACAAATTGGTATTTTGAACTGGCTTATAAAATGACAATCTAAGTAGAAGCAAAACTTCATAACAATTGATGACATTGATAGTGGTAAAATTATCATAAACTAGTAGTGGTACTATTTGTATAATATATGGAAGCAATAACTTCAAAGGAAAACTGTAGTGGTCCCCGCATGACACAGCAGCTTACACGCCCAACCCCCCCCCCTCTCTATGGCATATGTGGACGGTGCGTGTCAGTCGCCGCGTCATGCTGGGGACGGGCACGCCCCCTTCCTGTGCACTGCTGGGGGCCCCAGCGGTCAGACCCCCAGTGATCTATAACTTATACCCTATCCCTCGGAGAGGGGATCAGTAATATACCACTACAGTTTTCCTTTAAACTAATTTGGACAAGTTAAGGCAATACTTTTATTAATCAATCAGTATACAAATGGCAGAAATGGATGAGGAGTAGTTACATAGTTACATAGTTAGTACGGTCGAAAAAAGACATATGTCCATCAAGTTCAACCAGGGAATTAAGGGGTAGGGGTGTGGCGCAATATTGGGGAAGGGATGGGATTTTATATTTCTTCATAAGCATTAATGTTATTTTGTTCCAGGTATGTATCTAATTCTGTTTTAAAGTTGTTAATTTTTCCTGCTGTGACCAGTTCCTGAGGTAGACTGTTCCATAAGTTCACAGTTCTCAGAGTAAGGAAGGCGTGTCGCCCCTTGAGACTAAACTTTTTCTTCTCCAGACGGAGGGAGTGCCCCCTCGTCCTTTGGGGGGGTTTAACCTGGAACAGTTTTTTTTCCATATTTTTGGTATGGGCCATTTATATACTTATATACGTTTATCATATCCCCCTTAACCCCTTAAGGACCGGGGGTTTTTCCGTTTTTGCTTTTTCGTTTTTTGCTCCTTGCCTTTAAAAAATCATAACTCTTTCAATTTTTCACCTAAAAATCCATATGATGGCTTATTTTTTGCGCCACCAATTCTACTTTGTAATGACATCAGTCATTTTGCCCAAATATCTACGGTGAAATGGTAAAAAAAATGATTGTGCGACAAAATTGAAAAAAAAAAAACGCTGTTTTGTAACTTTTGGGGGCTTCCGTTTCTACGTAGTACATTTTTCGGTAAAAATGACACCTGATATTTATTCTGTAGGTCCATATGATTAAAATGATACCCTACTTGTATAGGTTTGATTTTGTCGGACTTCTGGAAAAAATCATAACTACATGCAGGAAAATTAATACGTTTAAAATTGTCATCTTCTGACCCCTATAACTTTTTTATTTTTCCGTGTATGGGGCGGTATGAGGGCTCATTTTTTGCGCCATGATCTGAAGTTTTTAACGGTACCATTTTTGCATTGATAGGACTTATTGATCGCTTTTTATTCCTTTTTAAATGATATAAAAAGTGACCAAAAATGCACTATTTTGGACTTTGGAATTTTTTTGCGCGCACGCCATTGACCGAGCGGTTTAATTAATGATATAATTTTATAAATCGGACATTTCCGCACGCGGTGATACCATATATGTTTATTTTTATTTACACTGTGTTTTTTTTTTTATTGGAAAAGGGGGGTGATTCAAACTTTTAATAGGGGAGGAGTTAAATGATCTTTATTCACTTTTTTTTTTTACTTTTTTTTTGCAGTGTTATAGGTCCCATAGGGACCTATAACACTGCACACACTGATCTTCATCATTGATCACTGGTGTCTCATAAGAAACCAGTGATCAACGATGTTGCCGCATGACTGCTCATGCCTGGATCTCAGGCACTGAGCAGTCATTCGGCGATCGGACAGCGAGGAGGCAGGAAGGGGCCCTCCCGCTGTCCTGTAAGCTGTTCGGGATGCCGCGATTAGCCGCGGCTATCCCGAACAGCCCGACTGAGCTAGCCGGGAACTTTCACTTTCACTTTTAGCCGTGCGGCTCAGCTCTGAGCGCGCGGCTAAAGGGTTAATAGCGTGCGGCGCCGCGATCGGCGCTGCGCACTATAAGAGGTGGGTCCCGGCTTCACTATGACGCCGGGCCCGCCGTGATATGACGCGGGGTTACTGTGTAACCCCGCGTTATATCAGAAGAGCAGGACCAAGGATGTACCGGTACGTCCTTGGTCCTTAAGGGGTTAAACGTCTCTTCTCAAGACTAAACAATTGTAACTCCTTTAATCGCTCCTCATAGCTAAGATGATCCATGCCCCATACAGTGTCCCTTTTATGTACAGATGACCAAAACTGAACAGCATATTCCAGGTGAGGCTGTACCAATGCTTTATAAAGGGGGAGTATTATGTCCCTGTTCCTTGAGTCCATCCCTTTTTTGATACATGACAATATCCTGCTGGCTTTGGAAGCAGCAGCCTAACATTGCATGCTATTCTGTAGTCTGTGATCTACAAGTACACCCAGATCCTTCTCTACCAGTGACTCTGCCAGTTTAATCCCCCCTAAGACATATGACGCATGCAGGTTATTAGTACCCAGATGCATAACTCTACATTTATCCACATGGAACCTCATTTGCCAAGTGAATGCCCAGACACTTAGTCTATCCAAGTCATCTTGTAACTTATGCACATCCTCTATAGACTGTACCGTGCTACAAAGCTTGGTGTCATCTGCAAAGATAGAAACAGAGCTGTTAATACCTTCCTCTATATCATTGATAAATAAATTAAACAACAGCGGGCCCAGTACAGAACCTTGGGGTCCACCACTAATTACCGGGGACCAATCAGAGTACGAATTATTGACCACCACTCTCTGGGTACGATCCATGAGCCAGTGTTCAATCCAGTTACAAACTAAAATTTCCAAACCCAAAGACCTTAACTTACCTGTCAGACGTCTATGAGGGACAGTATCAAATGCTTTAGCAAAATCCAGAAACACTATATCCACAGCCATTCCTCTGTCAAGGCTTCTACTCACCTCTTCATAAAAGCAAATTAGATTGGTTTGACAACTTCTATCCTTAGTAAACCCATGCTGGTTATCACTTATAATACTATTATCCCCTATGTATTCCTGTATGTAATCCCTTATAAGTAGTGATAATCTCTAAATGAACTTTTAGGGTACATTCACATGTGCATAGTTTTGCTGCAGATTTGCTACAGATTTGCTGCTGCAGATTTTTCTGCCCATTGACTTTAATGGGTAACAAAATCTGCTACAGCATATCTACAGAAGAAAATACATGTGTGAACTTACCCTTAGAGTGTTTGCTACTACACGGCTTGTTAATTCTCTGCTCTCCTGCTTGTTTCAGATAAGCCTCTACCTCAAGGTCTGTCTGGGAGTCTGCTCGGGATCCTCGGAGGTGTGGTTGCAGCTCTACTAATTATCACTGCAGCAGTGAGTGCATTTCTAGTGAGAAGGAAAAAACAGAAACAGCGATCTGATACAGACAGTGATATGTGAGTGTTACACTATGCAATTGTACATATGTGATCCTTTATCTATGAGGCTAGGTTTCCACTTGGTCTTTTTTGGGAAAAAAAACGCCAATAAAAACTCCCATTCTGCCCAGAGCGTTTTTCTGTGAAAAAATGCTGCGGACAGATGCAAAGTGCCACTTGGCGTTTTTCAGTTTGGGGTTTATTCTTTTGGCGTTTTATTTTAATTTTTTTGCAATTTTTTGGCTTCCTAGAAGTTTTTGAGAAACTACCTCATGTTGAGACTTGGCATTTTTTGGGGAAATCTTGGTGTTTTTCTCCCATAGAAGTCTATTGAAGTGAAAAAGCACCCCAAAAAAAGCCATGTGGGTTTTAACATTGGCATTTTTGAGGGTGATTTTTATTATTTCTTTTACTTTAGCAATCCAAAAAAAAGGATGGAGTTATTTTTTTTTTTTTTATGAATTTTCGTTGGTTACCATTAAAAAAAAAAAAAGAAAAAAGATACAGTAGGGATGGAAAAAATTGTAGGGAACCAAATGTATATTTTTTTTAGAACAAACTTTAAAACATTTTTCAATCAGGGACAATTTATGTGAGCGGACAGGGGCATAAAAATGTAGTATAAAAAATGGATAAAGGGGCCATGTAATTGTAAAAAGTATTATATTTTTTATTAATTATGTGAAACTTTTTATTAATAATGTGTTTTAATAATGTGTTTTATAAAGTGTTTGTGATTTTTACTACTTTTCAATTTTATTTTGTATATTTCCGACATTATTTAGGTACTACTACTCGCAGCATGGAACAGACTGTTCCATGCTGGGAGCTGTAGTACCTACACTAATAGACAGATCACAGTGGGTGTCACTCCTGACACTCCATTATAATCTGTAGAAGTAGGCAGCATGCCACACTTCCCTTCTCCCCTGCCTGGCACTGTTCTCTTCTGTGATATGAAGTTCTCTTCAAATCACAGAATCATATTTGGTGCTGAGAGTTGTGATTGGCCGGATGGTTCCAGCCAATCACAGCTCTCAGCTGCATATATGAATCTGTGATGTGAAGAGAACTTCACATCACAGTAGAATACAGGGCAGGGGAGCAGAGAAGTGTGGCCGGGGGCACAGCTGATGCTGAGCAGTAGATATACAACGTATATCTACTGCCCAGCAAGAATTTACAGTGAACATGCAACGTGTATACAGTATACACATTGCTGGTTCACTTAACCCCCTGCTGAGCTGAGCACTATGTGCCACCCCAGCAAGGAAATAGTTAACTTACACTGCTGGACAATTTGTGTGGTATACAATAAATACAGCAATCTATAGATAGCTGTTTATAGTATATACTGAACACAGGGTCCACCTACTTCCCTTGCTCCTGTCCCTGCCGGGTCTGCGTAGCTCCACCCCCTAATGATGACATCATTAGGGGCGAAGCTACGAACAGGAGCTAGGGGTAGTAAGTGTGAGGCTATGTTCACATTGTACATTTTGTATAATGGGAACAAATCATTCTGGCAGTGTCTTCCCAGACAGGGAGACTCCAGCTATGGCTAAACTAAAACTGCCAGCATGCCTGGACAGCCAAAGGCTGTTTTTTTATTTCTCGTTTTAGATCCGTGCATGCAGAGGATTGCGGCAGATTCGGTGGACTATGGCGATGAACTGGATTTTTTTTTCTTTTATCAAAATGGCTAACGAGGGCAGTGTTTTTAGTAGTGGAAGCTGTCTTATAGAGGGAATCCATTACTAAGCCAGGGCTTGGTGTTAGCCCCAGCAACAGCTAGCGCTAATCACCAAATATTACCCCGGTACCCACCGCCAAAGGGGTACCAGGAAGAGCCAGTACCAACAGGCCCGGATCTTTAAAATTGGCACTCCTGTGCCTAGGCGGTAACAGGCTGGTGTTGCTTGGTTGGTATCTGGCTGAGAATGAAATTTGGGAAAGCTTTTTTTTTTTTCCCCATAAATAATTAAATTAAAAAAAATAAAAAATAAAACGCTTTAAGATGGCTTCCACTACTAAGCCTGAAAATTCTATAAAAAAAAAAAAAAACAGACACACTGGAAAAATTATTTTATTTAACCTCTTGGGGACACAGGGCATACAGGTGTGCCCTGCATCCCCGATCCTTAAAGACCCAGGGTGTACCTGTACGCACATGGGTAGGGACCGGATCGGGATGCCTGCTGAAATCATTCAGCAGGCATCTCGTGCCAATGCCTGGGGGGTGGCTGAGACAATTCATGCCGGTGATCTGCGGTGATTCCAGATCATATGGGTCTCCGGTGACCTGGAAAATAAGGAGGATCGGGGCTGTCCCCCTGAAGGGATAGGAGTGAGGTGGCAGAGTGCCAGCCCTCCTATCCCTGCTATTGGTCGGCAAGAAGCGACCGACCAATAGTTTAAGGTTAAAATTTGGTTCCCCCCGCTCTGCCCACCCATGGTAGTCTGGGCAGAGCGGGAGAATTGTGCTGGGATCGGCAACGGAGGTCCCTTACTAAAAGCGGGCGTGTTCCATTCTTGGTGCGGTGGCGGCAGCAATCCTGACGGAAGCCAGGTGAGTTGTTGCCTTGCAACATCTGGAGTGCCCTAGATTACAGTGGTATCTAATCTGTAGCCCTCCAGATGTTGCAAAACTATGGTTTGCTGTTTGGGCATGCTGGGTTTTGTAGTTTTGCAAGATTTAGAGGGGTACAGTTTGCAGCTCACTGTGTAGTGGTCTCTAAACTGTGGCCCTCTAGATCTTGAAAAACTACAACTCCCAGAATGCCCACACAGCAGATTGCTGTCTGAGCATGCTGGGATTTGTAGTTTTGCAACATCTGGAGGGCCACAGTTTGGAGATCACTGTGCAGTGGTCTCTAAACCGTTGCCCTCTTAATCTTGCAAAACTACAACTTTCAGCATGCACAAACAGCAAACGGCTGTCTTGTCATGCTGGGAGTTCTAGTTGCGTGCCTCCAGCTGTGGCATAACTACAACTCCCAGCATGCAATCAGTACATGACAGGAGTTGTGGTTTTGCAACAGATGGAGGTTTGCCCCCCCCCCCCCATGTGAATATAGAGGGTACATTCATACGGGCAGTGGTTTACAGTGAGTTTCCTGCTTCAAGTTTGAGCTGCGGCAAACTCCGCAGCACAAACTCCTAGCGGGAAACTCACTGTAAACCCCCACCAGTTCGAATGTACCCAAAAAACACTACACTAACACAAAATAAAGAGTAAAACACTACATATACACACCCTTAGACTGTCACCCCTTCTCCCCCAATAAAAATGAAAAACGTCTCGTACGGCACTGTTTCCATAATGGAGCCTCCAGCTGTTGCAAAACAACAACTTCCAGCATTTCCAGCCTGCCACTGACTGTCCAGGCATGCTGGGAGTTTAGCAACAGCTTTAGGCACTCTGTTTGGGAATCACTGGCGTAGAATATTTTTGGTTGTGGAGGCCATTGTAACGAGAACACCCCCCTGCAAATCCCTAATTTAGGCCTCAAATGCGCATTGTGCTCTCCCACTTTGGAGCCCTGTCATATTTCAACAAAACAGTTTAGGGCCACATATTTCTGTACTCGGGAGCAATTGCGTTACAAATTTTGTGGGGCTTTTTCTACTTTTACCCCGTATGAAAAGGAAAAGTTGAGGTCTACACCAGCCTGTTAGTGTAAAAATATTTAAAAAATTTACACTAACATGCTGGGGTTGCCCCATACTATTCCTTTTCATACAGGGTAAAAGCAGAAAAAGCCCCACAAAATTTGTAACGCAATTTACGGAAATACCCTATATGTGGATGTAAAATGCTCTGCGGGCACACAACATGGCTCAGGAGTGAGAATGCACCATGTAGATTTGAGGCCTAAGTTGGTGATTTGCACAGGGGTGGCTGATGTTGTTGATGGGTATATTGAGCCTTAACACGCCACAGGTGTTTGATGAATTTTTGTTAAAGTTGGATGGGAAAATGAAAAAAAAAAATAGTTTCAATAAAATGCTGGTGTTACTCTAAATTTTTCATTTTCACAAGGGAAAATAGGAAAAAAGTCCCCCAAAATTTGTAACTCATTTCTCCTGAGTAAGAACATACCTCAAATGTGGATGTAAAGTGCTCAGTAGTGGGTGCAGTGCTTAGAAGAGAAGGAGGGCCATTGGGCTTTTGGAGAGAAAATTTGTCCGGAAAATGAGAAGAAAAAAACCCACAAAAATGGGTTAGTACATTTCTGGCATTCTACACTGGGGAGAGTGCCTATAATTCAATGTCTTCCCAAACAGGGAGCCTCCAGTTGTTGCAAAACTACAACTCCCAGCACGCCCAGACAGCCTTTGGATGTCCAGGCATGCTAGGAGTTGTAGTTTAGCAACAGCTGTATTCTGACTGTCTGGAAAGACACTGACAAAATGTACAATGTGAAAAGAGCCTCACGCTTACCACCCTGATTCCCATCTGTAGCTTTTCCCCCTAATGACATCATCACTAGGGGGCGGCTACACGGATTCAGCTAGGACAGGAGCCAGGGAGGTAAGTGGACGTCAGCTTCTTTATACACTTTATACAACTATCTATAGATAGCTGTATACTGCCCAAAAGAGCTCTAGGAGCAGCGAGTCCTGTCAGTATAGTGACTGGATTCCCAGCTCCTGTACAGTATACATGGGTACACTGTGCCCCCTGTATACTATACGGCCGGGGGAGGTGAGCAGTGATGCTCGACATCACCCCTCATCTCCTTGTACTCTGTGGATCGGGCGCTCTGCATCCGACGCACAGAGTGATACCCTGAAGGCAGTGAGAAAACTGCCACAGGGTACAAAATTATCTGTTTCCACACACCAGAAATTATGCCAAAATGCAGGAAAAAGCTGTGGCAGTTTTTCTGGTGTTTTTTCAGGTGTAAAAAAAAAAAGTGGAAACTTAGCCTAAGAATAGTGTTGTGAGTTATGTGCTGCCATGTACAAAGTAGACTCTCCCAGATAAAATACCTTGATATCAGTGGAATTGTGCCAAAAACAAGTGCTAATCTTCAACTGTGATGTCAAGAGACAATACTGTGAAGAATGGGAAGAGTGGGCTCCCCATTGTTCGCTGGAAAACTTACTTGTCTACTCCACAACCATTAATTTTTATCTAACATAGTAGCATAGGGGGAGATTTGTCAAGACCTGTGCTGAGGAAAATTTGACCAGTTGCACATAGCAACCTATCAGATAATTTCTTTTATTACTCAGAGGCCTTTTCAAAAATGAAGGAAGCAATCTGATTGGTTGCTATAGACAACTGGTCGAGTTTTCCCTTGCACAAGTTTTAATGAATACCCCCCCCCCCCCCCATAGTTTGTAAGGTTGAAAAAAAAAGGACAAGAGTCCGTTGAGTTCAACCTAAATCCCTACCGTTAATTAGTTATAAATTAAGTCATAACATTTATTCTTAGAATGTCATTCTGTTCCTATCATTTTAATAAAACAGAAATGAACTATGGCAGGTAAAAGCCTAGTTCCTTCATTAAAAATACACATATCTTCAAATTGTTTGCTATTAAAACACAGGAAGATTGAATTACTATATGTTAAAGGGGTTTTCCTGGCATATTCTATTGATGACCTATAGTTAATTAACTGGGTGTTGACACCTGACACCCCTGCCGGTCAGCTGTTTGACGCCTGCACTACACAGAGTAGTTGGCACCAGGCATGGAGCTGTGGCCGCAGCAGCCAACTGTTCTGGCCCCATACTCTGTGTAGTGCAAGTTCTAAACAGCAGATTAGGGTAAGTTACAACACGCAGATGAACTAACCTACAATTTCATAGTTCTTGATTAATTTGAATGTATTCCATTGTATAGCATCTTCTTAACAAGTCAGGCTTTTTTTTCACACTTATAACTCTTTGCCCCAGATTTATCATCCAGTCTAAAACAAAAATGTGTCTGATAAGTCAGATAGAAATCAATCACAAATTTGCGTTCATTTTTCATGTTACTCTGGTAAAATGAGCTGTGATTGGTTGTCATCTGTCTGAGACAAAAATCAGACACATTTTTGTCTCAGACAGATAAATAGATCTAGACCTGTACCTCTTGTGCAAGAATGCTGTTAACATCAATAGCTTTGATTAAAGAAGCGGAACTTTGAGGCACCTAGAAAATAATAATTTACAATCATATTTCATTTTATGGGACATGTTTCTTAAAATGTCATGATATTTTTCACATCCCATGGCATTATCCTTTCACATGTAACATTGCAGGACTCCATACACCCACTGTCCTAAGTAAACTCAATGTAATTTATTAGACTTACGACTTTTAGCTTATCATGCAAAATTTGTTGAGATGTTTTTAAGCAACATTATATTACCCATCTCCCAACATAATTCTGACATAGAGAAATGCTGCGGGAAATAATATGTTAGTGATATAAATACAGAGAGAAGTTACATACACCACATAAAGAGATCTAAAATAGAAAACATAAAGGAAGATTTCTCCTATGTTACTAGCAAAGAATCAAACATGGAATAAAGCCCATAAGGGTATGCCCACATAGTGAAAATAGAAGCAGAAAAATACACTTGTAGTTTAAGACAGAAATTATTCTGCCATGATTGTATTTTAGAGTATTTTTTTTTTCATTTGAAAGCGTTTTTGAAAGCTTATATTAGGCTTATTTTTATGCATTATCTATTATGTTTATACACCTATAAATACATTGTGCAAACACAGCCATAAGATGCATTGGTTGACTAGTAATTTACTTCAGGTAGTAAAGACACACACAATGCAGTGGTGTAACTGTATGAAACATCTAAAACCTCATAGAATAGTCAGGACATAGGTACACATAAAAATTGGTCCACAGAAATATTGCATATTAAATTGACAAAAGATTACTTTATTTATTTATTTTCAGGATTGGCTTGTTTCTGTATTTTTAATTTTTTTATTTTACTGATACCAGGAACAAAAAACACAATTGAAGGGGTTATCCAGGAAAAAAACTTATATATCAACTGGCTCCAGAGAGTTAAACAGATTTGTAAATTACTTCTATAAAAAAAATCTTAATCCTTTCAGTACTTATGAGCTGCTGAAGTTGAGTTGTTCTTTTCTGTCTAAGTGCCCTCTGATGTCATGTCTCGGGAACTGTCCAGAGTAGAAGCAAATCCCCATAGCAAACCTCTTCTAGTCTGTGCAGTTCCCAAGACAAGCAGATATGTCAGCAGACAGCACTGTTGCAAGACAGAAAAGAACAACTCAACTTCAGAAGCTGATAATTATTGGAAGGAGTAAGATTTTTTAATAGAAGTAATTTACAAATCTTTTTAACTTTCTGGAGCCAGTTGATATATTAAAAAAAGTTTTTTCCTGAAATACCCCTTTAACAATTTTAATTCAGTAAAAGAGCATTATTAGAAAAGTACATTACTCCTGTCCTGCAGATTTTATACCCACCTTTTGTTCCCACATATCCAGTAACAGGATTAGGCTAGGTTTCCACACAGGTTTTCTTTCTGAGTTTTTTTTAAATAAAATGCCACTGCAGTTTTTGAGCTAAAATCAGAAGTGGATCCAGGAGGAAGGAGAAGTATAAGTCCTTCCTTTATATTTCCCATTCCTTTTAAATACACTTTTTGCCTCGATTTAAAAACTGCAGTGGCATTACTTAAAAAAAACGCCAGAAAAAAACTGTGAAAACCGAGCCTAAAAGCATTTTTTTTTAAAGCTCATGCAACTACATTGATATTCTTCATTAATATATCCTCTATTAAAAAATGCTACACATATTCCACTTACATTACTATAGTCACTTTAGTCCATAGCAGATACGGTAATTACATATACCTTATGATCAGACCTACAGAAGTCAGTCCGGACTTGAGTTTGTTTGATTGCTTTAAGTTACATTATATTTATACCTAGGGATAAATCTATCCAGCACAAAGAAAACTTGTGGATATGACATGTTAGTAATGCATTATTTTATTACTTTTTAGGATAGATCTTCCTCCATCTCATAAACCAGCTCCTCCACCAAAGAAGAAATCAGAAATGAAGACGCATCTAACAGCACATGACATCCAGGTACTTGGTCAAACCAGAAACACAGTTGGTTCCTTCGAAACATACAGTTTATATTAAATCATAAAGTAACCTCTATGAGATGGAGGTATCCAAAATTTTACATACATGGAGTTAAAGAAGCTAGATTTAGGAACTGATTGGAATGAATAACGTTTAGCCTACATGCTACTTGCAAAGTATTTTACATAGTTTTATTATGAGACCTTGTCCTTATCCAATGAACAAGCAATTGCTAATTTGTCAGCCGTCATGCCCCTTCCTATAGATATGAATGGAGGCTTTCTGTAGAGGCTTTCTGTCATGACCAAGGCTGGCCAAAACCGGCTTTCTGTAGTTAAATGTTGAGAACGCCAGGGTGCCCTGCCAGAGATCGCGGGGAGTCGCAGTGGCCGACCCCTTTTGCGATCAGACATTTTATCCCATATCCTTTGAATAGGAGATAAGATGTCTCGGAGCAGAGTACACCTTAAAGGGTTGCATGAATGACCCATTGTTGTTTCTGTGGCCCTGATCACTCAATCAATGAGTCTTGTAGAAATAAGGCTTAAAAATGGTGTATGAGCATATCCTATAGCTATTTTAACAGTTTTCACACATTGGCCCTCATTTACTATTGCAAACCTGACATGTTTTGTCGGGTTGTGCGGCAGATTCTGTCACATTGCGCCAGAAATTCTATCTGCGCCAGATTTTGTGCCAGAATTGATAAAACCCTGACTAACTCTCCATTTTTTTCTAAGAAAACCCGAAAAGGGGCGTGGCCATCGGGGAAAGGTCTCCAAAAAGGGGCATGTTCCCGACATTTTCACAAAAACCCAACATATTTACTAAGGTTTCCACATAAAAATGTGGTGGATTTCAGCTGAGGAAAACCCTACAGATCCGAAGATGTTTAAAAAAAAAGGAAAATGTAGGGAAAGTGGAAAATGTAGGGAAACCTTAGTAAATACAGTGGAAAATAAATTGTAGGGAATTAAAACCCACAAAGAAACCTACACTCCACACTTAGTAAATGAGGGCCACTGGGGTTTATTTACTAAGAGTGGAGTGTAGGATTCTTTGTGGGTTTTGATTTCCCACTGGTATTTTCCAAAGGTATTTCTAAGGTTTCCCTACATTTTGCACTTTTCCCTACATTTTGCTTTTTTTACAACTGTTCTGATCTGTCAGTTTTTTCTCAGCTCAAATACATCACTTTTTCTGTGGAAACCTTAATAAATATGTTGGGATTTTTCAAAACTGTCGGGGCCACGCCCCTTTTGTCTGGACCAAGCCCATGTTATCCCATGGTCCCCCCCCTTTTCGGTTTTTCTTGTAAAATGGAGGGTTTTGGTTTTTTGGGTCGCAAATTGTGTCACAAGGGACGTGCGACATAATTTGGGTGCAAAACACTACAAAAAAGAGTCTGGATCACGTTAGTAAATAAACCCCACTGTGTACACAAGTATACACAAGATTACACAAGTTTTGTCAAAAATACTTTAGTAAAATAGATATATAAAGCTGCCTTATTTTTTAACTTATAATTTGTTCCATTAAGGCCTATAGAAAAACCTCTGTCAACACACACATTGGGGGGGACATATTTGAAACTTTTTGGTGCGAAAAATGAAAATTTTGGTGTGAAAAGTTTCCATTAAATATTCAAAGGGTTTTACATAAGACTGATCCGAGGTTTATGCTATGCACGCCAGTTTTTAAAAAGTGGGTGTGGTGTCAGATATTTCATGTTATACATGATATTTTCAAAAGGTGAGAGTGCATTCTACATCAACAATTTAACACCAGCTCTTTGCTAGTGTGAAAATCAAAAATGATTGGGCTTTTTCTAAAATTTTTTGTTTGTTTTGGAAAAACAAGGTGTTGTTTACCCAATTATTGAAATAATTATTGAAATATTGAAAAAAAAATGAAACTCTGAATACATTTCTCTTCATAGGTGTTACGCCGAGCGCTCCGGGTTCCTGCTCCTCCCCGGAGCACTCGCGGCGTTCTCCTGCCTGCAGCACCCCGGTCAGACCCGCTGACTGGGAGCGCTGCATTGTCACTGCCGGCGGGGATGTCATCCGCGTAGCGGGACGCGCCCCCCCCCCCCCCCCCCCCCGCGGGTCGCATCCCAATCCACTCACCTGTCCCGTTCCCCAGCTGTCACGTCCTGGCGTGCACGGCCCCACTCTCTAGGGCGCGCGCGCCGGCTCTCTGTAATTTAAAGGGCCAGTGCACCACTAATTGGTGCCTGGCCTAATCAGTTGTTAATCACTTCCCATTCCTATATAAACCCACTTCCCCTTCCTGTCCTCGCCGGATCTTGTTGCCTTAGTGCCCTGAGAAAGCGTTTTGTGTATCCCAAGCCTGTGTATCCAGACCCTTGCCATTGCCCCTGACTACGATCCATTGCTGCCTGCCCTGACCTTCTGCTACGTCCGACCTTGCTCTTGCCTTGTCCCTGTGTACCGCGCC